>NC_137045.1:27115644-27185644 GCF_032717465.1 Coenobita brevimanus | reverse complement strand
AAGTGAGAAGATCGCCAGTGGAGCATCCCTGATGGAACCGATACTGACAATCAGAAAGAAGGTTGTGATAGGAAAGATGCTTTAAAATTTTTCAGTTAAGAAAAGACTCGAAAACTTTTGAGAAACAGGATGTTAAATAATTGGACGATAGTTAGAGGGTTGGGAATGGTCACCCTTCTTTGGGACTGGCTGAATGAGAGCAAACTTCCAGCAAGAAGGAAAGGTACTAGTTGAAAGACAAAGGTGAAAGAGTTTACCTAGGCTGGGTGTAAGCACAGAAGTAAAGTTTTGAGAACAACAGGAGAGACTCCATCTGGCCCATATGCCTTGTTAGTACTGAGGCCAGTGATGGCAGGAAATACATCAGCTGAAGAGATTTTAATATCATCAGCCATTAGGAAGTCAGAGTGGGGAAGTGTTAGAGGAAAAGCACCGAAATCGTCTAAGGTGGAATTGGAGGAGAAAGTCTGAGTGAAGAGATCTGCTTTATCAGTAGAAGAAATAGCTACAGAACCATCAGAGTAGAAAAGAGGATGGAAGGATGATGAGGTAAAATTGTTAGAATAATTTTTGGCAAGGTGCCAGAAGAAGCGAGAATTCGAGTTGGAGAGTTAAGAGCATTTAGTACGGATGAAATTATTTTCAGCACAGCAAAGAACAGACTTAGCACGATTCCGAGCAGAAACATAAAAAAGATTTGATTCACGGGTGGGTTGGCTCCAGTACCTTTTATAGGCCCTCTCCTTGTTGCGGACAGCATTAGAACATGCATGTTTAGACGACGGCTTTCTTGCATTAGTCAAAGGATATGAGAAAGGAATGTATGCTTCCATGCCCAAGAGAATAACCTCTCTAATGCGTAAGGCACACTCAGATGGCTCCCAGCCATGGAAGCAATATTCATTCCATGGAAAATCAAAGAAGTGCTGCCTGAGGACCTCCCAATCTGTATCTCCAAAGTGCACCGGAGTGATGGGACTGGTTAAGATAAGAAGGTTATGATCGGAAGAGCCCAACGGAGAGAAAAAATTAACAGTGTAAGCAGAAGGATTAGTTGTAAGGAAGAGGTCAGGTATGCTGGGGCTCTCTCCAAGGCGGTCAGGGATATGGGTAGGGTGCTGTAAAAGCTGCTCTGGGTTAATAGAAAAGATGTAAGCTTGTTCACCAGGTGGATCAGTGAAAGGAGAGGACAGCCTCCCCACACATGAGAGTTGCACTCTACACAGGGGTGAATAAAACCCGTGTGTAAAGTCAACAACTGTGCAGTGGTAAAGAAGGTACGGAGTCGAATTAGCACACCTAATCTCTTGGAAGCAGAGAGATGTAATATGATCTTTCCACGATAATTCCTGAATGAATGAAATCCCAACCATGTTCAAGGATGATGCAGAATTGAGCTGGATATTATTAAACTTTAGTGGGTACTCCTGTGGAAGATTTTGTTGAGTTGGTAGGTGTAAGAACTGAGTCTTTGATGCATTAAGAACAAGATTATTTTTACCTCAGTCAGAGATACGAGCCAAGTCAGACATTAGGTGTGCCACAGCCTCATCCCATGTTTGTTGAAATAACTGCTCAAATGGAAGCTGCGGGAATAGAATGGAAAGGTGAAGGGTGGAATCATCAGCGTACAAGTGGACAGGGTTAGATATACAGCTTAGAAGGTCACTGATGATTAAAAGGAAGGGAGTTGGTGACAGGACAGAGCCCTAAGGAACACCACTGTTGACAGATCTATGAAAAAAAATGATGGCCGTCTACAATAGTGGCTATAGAAAGAACAGAAAGGAAGCTAGAGATGAAGGCACGGATAGAAAGATATAAATTGTAAGAGGGCAGTTTGGAAATTCAAGATTTATGCCAGACTCGATCGAAAGCCTTTGAGATGTCAAGTGCAATGGCAAAGCTTTCACCAAAATCCCGCAAGGAGGATGACCAGGAGTCCGAAAGGTAGGTGAGAACATCGCCAGTGGAGTGTTCCTGACTGAACCCATACTGACGATCAGAGAGAAGGTTGTGATTGTGACAGGAAAAATATTATATATAATCATATGTATATATGGTACATATATGTCGTTTTCCAGTACGTATATATATTTTTTTAGACTACGGAGTCTGTGGGCGGACTGTTGTTTGGGATTAAAACAAGTTGGTTTAGAGGTATTGTTCCGCCCATATCATCAATAACGAAAATAATGAAGGTTGTTGCAGAAATGACCTTCATGACTGAACAGTCATGACTGATTGCTATCTTTGAAATATTTCGTAGTTATAGCCTTGTAGTTGTTATAACGTTCTGTTGAGAGTGTCAAAGATATATGCTACTGTATATGACTGATTAATCAGTTACAGCAATGTTAGTGAAATCATAGACACGATGTTCGGAGGTCTATTCGATATTTGGCAATACAGTCAGAGATAAAAGATCCTCTGATACGTCGCCTCTTCTACTTCTCACTTTCCTATGCCGGATTCTGTTCTTATCTGAGGGAGGTTTTTTTTCTTTTTTCTTTTATACCCACAAAGATTCTCTGATATGATGCGTCTTGATGGAATGTGTGAAGTGGACGCACTGGGATGCCAAGTGAACTTTTATACTCGAACATTATCCCCACCCATTGAAGCCTATCTAAACTTAGATATGTTGCAAATATTGTTCATTGAACTGTTGGGAAAATTACAAAATGGGTAGAATATCGTGAGAATTGGGTAATATTGCTATAAAGAAATAATACTATCATTGGAGGCTGAACAACAGAAGGGGCAACTTCAGCCTGCAGCCAATCTGTGTTCACTTCTCGATAACCTAATGGAAAGAACAACAAACATCTACACAGCCAGCATGAATATCACACCGGTATAAGAGAATATTAAAGTGTCATATGGAGGAATAAACTGGCAGGGTCAGGCACCATTAACACTATATCTAGGGCTGCCACCAATATTGTGGTTCGGCACCGGAGAGAGCCTGAATATTAAAACTGGTGTCCTACAACAATAACTATCACCATAGATTTGAAAAATTTATATAGTTTTCACATCTCCAAGCTGCTGAAGGAGCAAGAATCTTCATTCTCGATGAATCCATATTACCGTACTCACTCTAATCTGCATTTCCATCACCATATGAGAAAAAATAGTTGATCTTAACAGTGTGACTCACACTTAATCACAAGTCCATAACATCCACTTTTACGCTAATACGTTACATCAACAGTGTCGAGTTAGACTTGCACATGCAGCAAAACAACCGCAGGAAGCAGTTTTAGACAGTTATTATGGCATGCAACATATAATAGGGCAAAAACTTTATATATATATATATATATATATATATATATATATATATATATATATATATATATATATATGTATATATATATATATATATATATATATATATATATATATATATATATATATATATATATATATATAGATATATATATATATATATATATATATATATATATATATATATATATATATATATATATATATATATATATAGATAATATATATATATATATATATATATATATATATATGTCCATAACTAAAAAAAAAAAGTGCCACCTTTTTGCAAGTTCCGAAATATATATAATTTTTAACAAAATCGAAATGAGGGCAGCACTTATGTCGAATACTGAACCGATGTAAATAGGATTTTTTTTTTTTTCTTATGTGTCCGACTCTGGGCATAGCCTTCACAGCCTGCTTTCAAGGCCCAGTAGCCCTCCTACGTACATATCAATGGCAGCTCTCTCTAGACGTACCTAAGAGAAAAATATGAACCGGTAACCCTACCTTTCCCAACAATGGCATTGAAAATCACTCCCGCCATTACCTAATATTTTCACCACCACCACCACTACCACAACTACCACCAACACCATCCCAATACCCCCATGTCCACAGCCTCTTCTCTCACCATCCATATCAAAAACGCCCAGTGCTTATTACCATCCACTATTATTACTCCCACATAATCACAAAATCACTACCACCATCACCTCAGCCCTCATCATCAACATCCCCACCACCACAAAATTTCCATCATCACCACTATTTCCATCGAAACCACACCCTTCACCTTCATCAAACTATTCACATCACAACATCAATCACCACAGGTACCACCACTTAAACACTATTCATCATTACAGACACCTCAGTCTATCACTCTTCTCACCATGCACCTCACATTTCCCAAACTATCAATATGACCACCACAATCATTCCGTCCCTAATTCACTACAAATCACCGACAGTTATACCCACTCCAACAAACTTCACCACCATCATATTCATCAACAGAATTATTACCACCATCACTAGGACACCGAATCACCATCATTACTTATCATCATTACTTATCCTACCACCTACATAACCACAAAACATCACCACCATTCACAATCATCACAATAAAGACACCACTCACACCAAAAATTCCTCTCGACCACCACTATTACAAATTCCTTGGACACTCGACGACTCAATCACCAGCGAACACTTTCGTCACAAACCACAATTATCACACCACCACACCACTGTGAGGATCACTATTTTAAGCTCCTCAATAACACATGCAATTATGTCTGACATAATAGTGGTAATGCTTTGCAAACCGACTTCTCCACCACTCCACCACAAATCCACCATCACCACCACCACTTATCCCTGCATCTATTCACAAATATCCCACCACTTCATCAACTGTCTTTATCTCATATTCTTCACCGTACGTCGCCCACAACTATTCCCCCAGCACTCCACAACAGGTCCTCAGCACTTCACCACAAGTCCCCAGCACATCACAGCAAGTACCCAACACTTCACAAGTCCCCAACACTTCACCAAGTATCCAACACTTCACCCCAAGTCCCCAACACTTTTGCCACAAGTATCCAACACTACACCACAAGTCCCCAACACTTCGCCACAAATATGCAACACTTCACCACAAGTTCCCAACACTTCATTACAATTCCCCAACACTCCATCACGAGTCCCCATCATTTCACGACAAGCACCCAGAATCACCACAATTCCCCAACATTTCACCGTAAGTCTCCAACACTTCGTCACAAGTACCCAGCACTTCACCACGTCTCCAACACTTCGTCAGAAGGATCCAACACTTCACCGTAAGTCCACAGCACTTCATCGCAAATCCCCCAGCAATTCCTCTCAAGTCCCGAGCACTCCACCACAAGTCCTCAACACCCCACTACATGTCCCCAACACCACCACAAATTCTCAACACTCCACCACATATCCCCAACAACATCACAAGTCCACAATACTCCACCATAAATCCTCAACATTCCACCACAAGTTCAACACTCCACCACAAGTCGATCCTTTACCACAAGTCCCCCAACACTCACCTCATGTCCCAAACTCTAGCACCTTCTCCTACCTCACTCACTGTATACCACATATATTCCATCTCTTTCTCTCGACCAAAGGATTTCACTACCACCACTTCCATCATAGTCTCCTAAATAACTAGCTGCACCACTGCTCTTAGTCATTCCACCATAATAATCCATCCCATTCACTTCACTACTCCACCACTCGTCTTTATGTTCACCAACCCTATCACAAGCCCTATAAAACTATGCTCCACATATCAGAATCACAGTACTATAGACCCCCACCACTTTACCACTTGCTCTTACCTCAACTGCTCTATCACAAGCCCACGCAAATCCCCGCCACCCCACCAATTACCCTACCTCAATTACTTCATCACAAGATCCATCCCATTCCCTTCACCATATAACTTCACATTGACCATCGCAACCACAAGCCTTTTTAAGAATATCCTCACCTCACATCTCAATCTCTCTACCACAAGACCTCCACCATTTAAGACCCTTGAACATTATTACAAGCCCTCCACAATGTTCAGCTGCGGCCTGGTCAACCAGTCTGTTACTCGTTTAGAATTTTCGCCCACAAGGTGCTTCAGTCTAGCAAAATCCCATACGTTACCTCACTGCAGTGTATGCTGTGGCATCTGTCTAGTGCTTCTGTGCTTGTTACAAAAGCTCTTCAAAAAATAAAAAATAAAAAAAAAATAAAAAAAAATAACCTATTTTAGGTACTCCACACGACAGATCCACCTACATTCCATTATATACTCCCTATTCATTCAGTACTTATGTATGTATGCATAAACATTTGTATTGGGTATGTGTATGCGTGTATGTATTTACCTGCGCACTTACATAAGTGCCCCAGACTTACTTTCACAACTCCTAATATTACAGTAATACCCTCCTGTTTAACCTAAGTCTACAGTATGTCAAATCCACAAAACACATCCACCCTGACCATCACACTGTCCCATCACTTCAAATAGGCTTTTCTGAAGTTATTTCACTACTTCAGTACGGGCCTTGCACCACTTCATTTCAAATTTTTAATCCATTTCACAAAACATATACCCCCACTCCATTATTTATTTCTCTCTCTCTCTCTCTCTCTCTCTCTCTCTCTCCTCTCTCTCTCTCTCTCTCTCTCTCTCTGTCACTCTCTCTCTCACTTCATATTATTATACTCTGCCATATTTCAACCACCACTCCACTTCCGACCTCAACCAATCAATTGCAGATTCTCCATCCACTCCACAAGACAGATCTATCGTCACTTCATGATTACACAGTTTATAATTATGTTCTCCCACATATCTCCAACCACTCAATTTCGGGCTCTCCATCACTTAGTTTTGGTCTTCCATCCGCCCCACAAGACAGATCCATACCCACTCCATCACTCCACTATATATACCACCCTGAAACACACACACACACACACACACACACACACACTGTACGTTATCTTAAGGAGAAAATTTTACTGCCTGTCAAAGGATTCTAAACTCTCACTGACCCATCCTTCGATTTTTCCACCAGGTGTGACAGTTTGGTGCAGCATCCACTTTTAACTAGAGTAAAAAATATTTTGTTCGGCAGCGAAAGGGTAAAACAGATCTCTCACGCCCTCACTGATTTTTAACCGATATTGTCACACAAAGGTATGGCATTTCTGGGTGACTACAGACGAACATATTCAAAGAGAAAATTCCTGTTATACACAGGGTTATACCAACTTTTCAAAATCAAAACGACACTAATTAACCAAACTCAAGCCAACCCAACCGGCCCACACCAACTTAAAGCAATCATTAAAAACAAACCATTCCACAAAAATATTAAAAACCGACCAAAACCCCACCAACACTACACCATCCCACTAAACCCACACCAATCTGCCAAGGCCACACTAACCCACATCAACCAGCAAAGACCACACTAACCCACACCAATCGTTAAATCATAAACCAATCAAACCTATACCAAACACACACTAAACACACAACATCCCACTAAACCCACACCAGCCCACGAAATCCACACCAACTCACCAAACCCACCAAATCGATAACAACCCACCAAACACATATCAGCTCACCAAATCCATACCAACCCATCATAACTGCACCAAACTCATGCCATTCCAGCTAGAACAAACCACCAACAAATCAAACCAATACTGTCCCACCAAACTTGCATTAATACTCCTAACCTCCCACACCAACCAAGCAAAACCAACCTGTATAAAATTCCCGAGAACCACGCCATACCAAGACCATGCCAAACCTCCATCAATCCATCCCCCAAACAGAAATTTCGCGATTTTCCACTTAGTATGACTGAGCATTTAATATTCGCTCACCATGTCTTCTATATCCGAGCATAAATTATTTCATCAATTTACTGTAGCTTTCAGAAAGGCGACAGATATGTCTGTGTGTATGACTACTGTATATACTACTGTACTTTGAAAAGCAGTACTTCTGCTCCAAGTCTCTGTAATCTGATTTATCTAATACTGTGATCTGAAGTGACATGAATTGGAATGGCATCAACAACAACCTAATCATCTGATGTTCATGGATATGTGCTGTATGTACTTTTTTCATGATAACTTACTCAGTGTGCAAATACATACATACTACAGTGTAAGGAACATTTATTTAAACAACGAACTAATTAATTACTCACATTTCAAATTACAGTAGTGTAAAATTCATCTTTGGTTCAAAATACTAAGTACTGAATGGATTCAAATTACTATTCGGCTGCTCTCATAGTAATAACCAGGGGAACTTCATTAACACAAAGAGACAGAATTATTCCTACCTTAAGTAGCTGTAGGACGCTTCTGTACAGCAAACTCGCTGAGGAAGGGACAAGAAACTTGTTTCTAGGGGGTAACTCCTTATTTTCTTCACGCGCATAAACCACAATTACTTCCTTAGATCCTACACTTCCCTCACATTCTAATTCCACTACAACTTTATAGATCACCGAATCAGGGAAAAGTTGCAAAATAAATTAAAATTTAATATTACCTACAAAATTAAAGAACCTAAAAATGATCTAGCACAAGCACGAACTGGCGGGAAGGGTCAACTCGTGTTAACTTCACACTGCTATGACAGCGGGTACAAGGGAAAATTGTGCGAGTCCATGTGGCAGGAGGAAAACACCACACACACTCACTCCTGGCCTCAGCACGCTGACTGAGCTCAGACCAGACTGCCACGCCGTCAGACACATGCATCCACTGCTCAAACTGTCATACTGCTTCATTTTTATCGTCGTTGTTGCTGTTTTTAATGATACTGTCATTGCTGTTGCTGACAAGTTCCTATTGCTGCTCTTACCGCTCATGCTATTCTCATTTTTTAAATATTTATTTTCACTCGCTCTCCTGTAGCTTGACAGATGAAGTTTTGCTCGACGGGCGCATGCGTGTTTGTTTACAGTTTTTATCTGACTTTAGGCAAATTCAGTAAAGTATTGAAGATCAGCCAAGGGATAACTGTTTATAATAAAAAAATAGGTCGAAAGTCAAGGTCATATGCCAAAGTTAACAAGTTCCAGTGGATTTAGACCAAACTTGGTGGATGAGATGAAGATATGGCAAGGAAGAGCATATTCCATTTTGAAAACATTCACAGGTCAAGCTGACGGAAAAATCAAACTTCAGGTCGCATGACAATCTGAGCTTGTCAGTTTAAACCGATTTATACCAAACTTTCTGGGTGGGCCGAGGGTTCGGTTAGAATAAAGTAAATGGATTCTTGAGAAAAATTATTTCAAGGTCAAAGTTACAGTGTATTGCCAAATGTTCTGCCCTTACAGCAAATGTAAGGTGTAGGTGCTGCACTGAGTGATGCTGTTTCTACTCCAACTATCTAGGTAACAGAATTCGGAAAAAAAAAATAATAATTTGATATTAAATTAGGGTGGAACTAGAAAAAATACAGCACAACTCATTAAAAACACAAATTTACGGCAACGTTCAGCAACTTGTTTGTATTCCACAAGATGGCAGTGGGTACATGGGTAGAGACCATAAAAGTGTTCGCCTGATAGAGAGCAATTACAGCAGGAAATTACGAACTTCGTTGGTGTTGGTGGAGGTTTGTATTCTCTGACTCTTTCTAGGTTTTGCTGAAATTGCTGTTGTTGTTACAGTTGCTGATGGTGAATAGTTACAGTTGCCTCTGTTACTCCTGTTAACCAGTTGGTGTTATTATTGTTACTGTTGATGATTAGTTACTGCTGTTACGGTTACTGTGTAAGAATAAGCAACTTACCTACCTACTTACCTACTTACCTACCTGTTTTCCTAATTACCCACCTACTTATTACTTACCCACCTACTTACCCACCTACCTCTTACCTACCCACATACCACTCTATCTACATAAGTAGGTGGGAGTAAACAAGCAGATGTTTTGCGCTGACCGAACTGCTAGTCAGGACTGACAACAACATACTTTTTCTGTAAACAGGTTGAAGGTGACATTCAACACCCACTCCTACTTTTTAGTTCTAGTTTAGATTATATGAGGAGTCAGGGAATAACTACACTCCGCTGGGGTAAAATCTGGGCCCCTTCAATAAACCATCCAGGGGGGAAGAGAGAGTTTTCAATGATGTCTTTATTTAACATATCCTGTATCATCTCATCAGTTTCTTTTCGTAAGCTATTGGGTAATGTATATACCGGAACGTAATTTGGTTGAGTACTGGGAATCAATTCAATGTTATATTTGATCATGCCTGTCTTTCCCATAGGTTCACCAGGTTAGGCTACAACATCTCTATAGGTCTGCAAAAGATTTATTAATTGTTCTATATAGTAAGGGAAATCGCCCGGACCTACATGCGATGTGAGGTCAGTAGAAAGGGTCATAGCAGAAAGTAGTTTCCAGTCTCTGTTTAAAAAAGAGCCGCACTGTTTATTTTTCCTTCAATCACACCCAAGCCAAGTCCAAGAGACGCCCGGACCGATATACATTCTAAATCAGGATGACTCAAGGATGGTTTTAGTTGTTATAACTATTCTGTTGAATGTGTCAAAAATGTAAGTGACTTTATACGCCTGGTTAATAAATCAGTTATAATAATGTTAGTGAAATCACAGATACAATTTCCATAGATTTATTCGATGTTTGGCAATACAATCAGGGATAAAAGAACCTCTGATAAGTCGCCTCTTCTACTTCTCGCTTTCCTATGCCGGCTTTATGGTCTTCTGATAGTTCTTCATTTTTTAATACCCACAGAGATTCTGTGATATGGTGCATCTTGAAGAAAAGTGTAAAGTGGATGCACTGGGATGGCAAGCGAACTTTTATCCTAGAACATCATCCCCACCCAAAGGAGCCTAACTAAATTTAAATATGTTGCAAAAATTGTTCATTGAACTGTTGGGAAAAATACAAAGTGGGTAGAATATCGTGACAACTGGGTAATATTGCTTTCAAGAAATAATACTATCATTGGAAGCTGGACAACAGAAGGGGCAACTTCAGTCTGCAGCCAATCCATGTTCACTTCTCGATAACCTAATGGAAAGAACAACAAATATCTTCACAGCCCACATGAATATCACACCGGCATAAGAGAATATTAAAGTGTCATATGGAGGAATAAACTGGCAGGGTCAGGCACCATTAACACTATATCTAGGGGTGCCATCGATACTGGGGAAGTCGATGGAACTCAAAAAAGCGTTTTGTCGAACATCGGCACCGGAGAGCGGCTGAATATTAAAACTGGTGCCCTACACCAATAACTATCACCGTAGATTTCAAGAATTTGTATAGTTTTCACATTTCCACGCTGCTGAAGGAGCAGGAATTTTGATTCTCGTTGAATTCTTATTACCGAACTCACTCTAATGTGCAGTTCCGTCACCATATGAGAAAAAATAGTTAATAATAACAGTGTAACTCACACCTAATTACAAGTCCATAACATCCACTTTTAAAATAATAAGTAACATCATATGTGTCGAGTTAGACTTGCACATACAACTAAACAACCGCAGCAAGCAATTTTAGACAGTTATTATAACATGCAACATATAATAATAGTACAAAGACTTTATATATATATATATACACTATATATATATATATATATATATATATATATATATATATATATATATATATATATATATATATATATATATATATATATATATATATATATATATATAGTATACATATATATATATATATATATATATATATATATATATATATATATATATATATATATATATATATATATATATATATATATAAGTTCCGAAATATACATAATATTAAACAAAATCGAAATATAGGCAATATTTATGTCGAATTATGAACCGACGTAATTTGCATATCAATGACAGCCCACTCTAAGGAAAAACTTGAACTGGCAAACCTGCCTCTCCTAACAATGGTATTAGAAATCACCTCCGCCATTACCTAATATCCTCACAACCACCACCACTACCACAACTACCACCAACACCATCACAAAACCCGCATGTCCACAGCTTCTTCTCTCACCATCCTCATTACAAATACCAAATCCCTACTACCATCCACTATTATTACTTCCACATCATCACAGAATCACCACCACCATCAACTCAACCCTCACCATAAACATCCCCACCACCACAAAATTTTCATCAGCACCACTATTTCCACCCTCTCCACATCCTTCACCTCCATCAATCTATTCACATCATAACGTCAATCACCACTAGTACCACCACTTAAACACTGCTCATCATTGCAGACACCTCGGTCTATCACTCTTCTCACCATCTACCTCACATTTTCCAAACTATCAGTATCACCACAACAATCATTAGGTCCCTAAATCACTACAAATCACCACCAGTTATACTCACTCCAACAAACATTACCACCATCATATTCATGAACACCAGAATTATCACCACCTTCACCAAGACATGGAATCACCATCATTACTTATTATGCCACCTACATCACCACCAATCATCATCATCACCATTCACAATCATCACCATAAAGACACCACTCACCACCAAAAATTCCTCTCGACCCCCAGCATTACAAATTCCTCGGAAACTCAATGACTCAATAACTATCGAACACTACTTTCATCACAAACCACAATCATCACACCACCACACCACCGTGATGATCATTTAAGCTCGTCAATAACGCATGCAATTACGTCTGACATGATAGTGGTAATCCTTTGGAAGCCGAATCCTCCACCACAAATCCACCATCACCACCACCACTTGTCCCTCCATCTATTCACAAATATCCCACCACGTCACCATTTGTCTATATCTCATATTCTTCACAGCAAGCCCCCTACAATTATTCCCCCAGCACTCCATCACAGGTCCTCAACACTTCACCACGTCACCAACACTTGGCCACAAGTATCAAACACTTCACCACAAGTCCCCAACACTTCATTACAAATTCCCCGCTCTCAGTCACAAGACCCCAGCACTTTACCACAAGTCCTCAACACTTCACTACAAGCACCCAGCATCAGCACAATTCCCCAACACTTCACCACAAGTTTCTAACACTTCATCAAAAGTATCGAGCACTTCATCACAAGTCCCCAATACATCACCGCAAGTTCCAAGCACTTCACAATTCCCTAGCACTTCACCGCAAGTCTCCAACACTTCACCACAATCTCCAACACTTCACCACATGTTCACAGCACTTCATCACAAATCCCTCAACACTTTCTCACCAGTCCCAAGCACTCCACCACAGGTCCTCAACACCCCACCACATGTCCCCAACACCACCACGAAATCCCAACACTTCACCACATGTCCCCAACACCACCACAAAATCCCAACACTCCACCACAAATCATTAACATTCCACCACAAGTTCCCAGCACTCCACCTCAAGTCCACCAGTACTGTACCACAAGTCCCCCAACACTCACCACACGTCCCAAACTCTAGCACTTTCTCCTACCTCACTCACTTTATTGCACATACATACCACCCCTTTCTTCAACCAAAAGATTTCACTGTCACCACTTCCATCACAGTTTCTTAAATAACTAGCTCCGCCACCGCCCTAAGTCATTCCACCACAAAATCCATCCCATTCTCTCCACAACCCCACAACACGTCTTCATGTTCAGCTATGTTCACCAACTCCATCACAAGTCCTATAAAACTATGTTCCACATATCATAATCACAGCATTACAGATCCCCACCACTTTACCACTTGCTCTTATCTCAATCGCTCCATCACAAGCCCGAACAAAAGAATCTCCACACAAATCCCCACCACCCCACCACTTATCCCTACCACACTCACTTCACCACAAGACCCATCCCATTCCCTCCACCACATAACCACGATAATCATCGCCACCACAAGCCTTTCTAAGACTATCCTCGCCTCACATCTCAATCTCTCCACCACGAGATCTCCACCATTTAAGACCCTTGAAAATTATTACAAGCCCAGCACCATTCTCAGCTGCGGCATGATCAGCCAGTCTGCTACTCCTTTAGAATTTTCGCCCGCAAGATGCTTCAGTCTAGCAAAATCCCATACGGTAGCGTACCTCACTTTAGCGTATGCTGTGGCATCTGTCTAGGACTTTTGTGCTTGTTACCAAAGCGTTCCACACACACACACCAAAAAAAAAAAATCTTTTCAACCCGACTTAGGTACTCCACATGACAAATCCACCTACATTCCATCATATCATCATCATCAGCCGTTGAGGTCCACTGCAGGACCGGTCTATCACTGCCGAAGCAGGGAAAATACTATTAATTCAGTACCTATGTATGTAGGCTATGCATAAACATTTGTATTGCGTATGTGTATGCGTGTATGTATATATCTGTGCATTTACTTAAGTGCCCCAGACTTACTTTCACCACTCCTAAAGACCTAATTACAGTAATACCCTACGGTTTAATCTGAGTCTATGTCAAACCCACAAAACACATCCACTCTGACCATCACACTGTCTCATCACTTCAGATAATAGGCTTTACTGAAGTTCTTTCACTACTTCAGTACGGGCCTTGCACCACTTCATTTCAAATATTCTATCCACTTCACAAAACATAAGCTAAACTCTCCACTCCATCATTCTCTCTCTCTTTCTCTCTCTCTCTCTCTCTCTCTCTCTCTCTCTCTCTCTCCCCCCTCACTTCACATTCTTATACTCCTCCATTTTTCAACCACCACTCCACTTCGGACCTCAACCAATCGATTGCAGATTTTCGATCCACTCCACAAGACAGATCTATCCTCACTTCATGATTTCAGTTTATATATTCCCCGACATATCTCCCACTACTCCATTTCGGGCTCTCCATCACTTAGCTTTGGTCTTCCCTCCGCTCCACAAGACAGATCCATACCCACTCCATCACTCCACTGTTTATCATGATAATCATCATTATCGTCCTGGACCACTTTCTCACCTACATTTCTCGCATCAGTTCCTTTTACATTCTTCATTCACTGCCAGTCGTCACTTCACCATCACCAGCAACATTCCGCCAATCGTCCTGCAAAACCAGTTCATTACACCCTCTCCATCCACTCCACCGCAAACTCATCCTCACTCGATCACATCTCCCTCCTTTCCACCATAACCCCAGCCGTCTCATCACAAAGAACAATACCTTACGCACAGCAGGCGATCATTCTCAACTTTAAGGCACAACACGCTATTAAATTCATCTTTTGCATCAACTCGTCACACTCATACTCCACCCAAAAGACTTGAACTCAATCACCCATTGTACTAAACAAACACCAGTCAGCCCAATCCACTATACTCATATCACTCCATTTACCATACCACCGATTTCTTACTGATTTTCTCACATGAATGTATTGTACATCATCTTAAGATAATTTTACTGCCAACAAATAACATTTTCCAGTCATAGGATTCTAAACTTTCACTGACCCATCCTTCGATTTTTCCACCAGGTGTGACATTTTGGTGCAGCATCCACTTTTAACAAGAGGAAAATAAGATTTTGATCAGTAGTCAAAGGGCAAAACAGATCTCTCATACCCTCACTGATTTTTCACCGATATTGTCACACAAAGGCGAAGATATTCAAAGAGAAAAATCCTGCTATACGCAGGATTATATCAACCTTACAAAATCAAAACGACACTAATTAACTAAATTCAAGCTAACCCAACACGCTCACACCAATATAAAGCAATCATTAAACACAATTCATTCCACAAAAACATTACCAGCCGACTAAAACCCCACCAACCGACCAAAACCCCACCAACACTACACCATCCCGCTAAACCCACACCAACCTGCCCAGGCCACACTAACCCACATCAACCTGCCAAGGCCACACTAACATCAACCTGCAAAGACCACACTGACCCATATCAATCGTTAAATCATGAACCAACAAAACCCATACCAAACCCATACTAAACAAACACCATCCCACTAAACCCACACAAGCTCACGAAATCCACACCAGCTCACCAAACCCACACCAACCTACCAAACAAATAACAACTCACCAAACACATACCAGCTAGCCAAGTCCATACCAATCCATCATAAATGCACCAAACTCACCCCATTCCAGCTAGAACAAACCACCAACAAATCAAACCCGTACCATCCCACCAAACTTACATAAATATTCCTAACCTCCCACTCCAACCAACCAAAACCAACCTGTATAAAATTCCCGAGAACCACACCATACCCAGCCCATACCAAACCCACATCAATCTATCCCCCAAACAAACATTTCGCGATTTCCCACTTACTATGACTGGGCACTTAATATTCGTTTACCATGTCTTCTATATTGGTGCATAAATTATTTCATCAATTTATTGTAGCAGAAATGCGACAGATGTGTCTGTGTGTATGACTACTGTATACACTACTGTACTTTGAAGAGCATTAGTTATGCTCCAAGTCCCTGTAATCTAATTAATCTAATACTTTGATTTGGAGTGATATGCATTACAAAGGCAAGAACAACAAGCTAGTCACCTGATGTTCATAGATATGTGCTGTATGTACTTTTTTTCATGCAAAGTTATTCAGTGTGCAAATACATACTTACTACAGTGTGAGCAACATTTATTTAAACAACGAAGTATTTCATTTCACACATTTCGAATTGCAGTAGTGTTAAATGTCTCTTTGCTTCAAAATACAATGCATTGAATGGATTCTAATGATTATTCGGCTGCTCTCATAGTAATAACCGGGGGAATTTTATTAACACAATTAAAGAGACAGAATTATTCCTACCTTAAGTAGCTGTAGGGCGCTTCTGTACAGCAAACTCGCTGAGGAAGGAACTTGTTTCTAGGGAATAACTCCTTTTCTTCACGCGCACACTCCTCAGTTACTTCCTTATACCCTACACACTTCCCTCACATTCTAATTCCACCACAAATTTATAGATCATCGAATCCAGGAAATGATGCAAAATAACCTAAAATTTAATATTACCTACAAAATTAAAGAACCTAAAAATTACCCAGCACAAGCACGAACCGGCGGGAAGGGTCAACTCGTATTAACTTCACTCTGCAATGACAGCGAGCGCAAGGGGAAAGAAACTGTGACCGTGTGGCAGGAGGAAAACACCACACACTCCTCACTCTTGGCCTCAGCACGTTGACTGAGCTCAGACCTATGACGTGACCGGCTGCCAAGCCGGCAGAGTCCTGCATTCACTGCTCAAACTGTCATACTGCTTCATTTTTACCATAGTCGTTGCTGATATTACTGTTACTGTCATTGCTGTTGCTGTTGCTGACAAGTTCCTGTTGCTGCTTATACCGCTCATGCTGTTCTCATTTTTAAAACATTTTTTTCACTAGCTCTCCTGTAGCTTCACATGTGAAGCTTTGCTCGACGGACGCATGCATGTTTGTTAAAAGTTTTTATCTGACTTTAGGCAAATTCAGTCAAATGTTGAAGATCAGCCAAGGGATTGACTTAGTTTATAAAAAAATGGGTCGAAAGTCAAGGTCATATGCCAAAGTTAACAAGTTCCAGTGGATTTAGACCAAACTTGGTGGATGAGATGAAGGTATGGCAAGAAAGAGCAAATTCCATTTTGAAAACATTCACAGGTCAAGCTGATGGAAAAATCAAACTTCAGGTCACATGACAATCTGAGCTTGTCAGTTTAAACTGATTTATACCAAACTTGTTGGGTGGGCCGAGGGCTCGGTTAGAATAAAGTAAATAGATTCTTGAGAACATTTATTTCAGGGTCAAGGTTACAGTGTATTGCCAAATGTTCTGCCCTTACAGCAAATGTAAGGTGTAGGTGCTCCACTGAGTGATGCTGTTTCTACTCCAACTTTCCAGGTAACTGAATTCGGGGAAAATGAAAAAAAAAAAAAACATTAATTTGATATTAAATTGGGGTGGAACTAGAAAAAATACAGCACAACTCAGTAAAAACACAAATTTACGGCAACGTTCAACAACTGGTTTGTATTTCACAAGATGGCAGTGGGTACATGGGTAGAGACCATAAAAGTGTTCGCCTGATAGAGAGCAATTACAGCAGGAAATTACGAAATACATTGGTGTTGGTGGAGGTTTGTATTCTCTGACTCTTTCTAGGTTTTACTGCCATTGCTGTTGTTGTTACAGTTGGTGATGTTGACTAGTTACAGTTGCGTCTGTTACTCCTGTTAACCAGTTGCTGTTATTACTGTTCCTGTTGATGATTAGTTCGTGCTGTTAAGGTTACTGTGTAAGAATAAGCAACTTACCTACCCATTTACCTACCTGTTTTCCTAATTACCAACCTATCTATTACTTACCCACCTACTTACCCACCTACCTACTTACCTGCCCACCTACCTACTCACCTACCTACCTACTGTACTTACCTACCCACATACCACTCGACCTACATAAGTAGGTGAGAGTAAACAACCAGATGTTTTGCGCTGACCCAACTACTAGTCAAGACTGACAAAAACATACTCTTTCTGTAAACAGGTTGAAGGTGACATTCAACACCCACTCCTACTTTCTAGTTTTAGTTTAGAAAACTATGAGAAGTCGGGGAATAGCTACACCCTGTAGGGGTAAAATCTGGGCCCCTTCAATAAACCATCTAGGGGGGAAGAGAGTGTTTTGAATGATGTCCTTATTTAACATATCCTGTATTATCTCATCAGTTTCTTTTCGTAAGCTATTGGGTAATCTATATACCGGAACGTAAATTGGTTGAGTACTGGGAATCAATTCAGTGTTTTGTTTGATCATGCCTGTCTTTTCCATAGGTTCACCAGGTAAGGCTACATCTCTATAGGTCTGCAAAATATTTATTAATTGTTATTTATATTAAGCGAAATCATCCGGACCTACATGCGAGATGAGGTCAGCAGAAAGAGTCGTGGCAAAAAGTAGTTTCCAGTCTCTGTATATAAAAGAAACGCATTGTTTGTTTGTCCTTCAATCACACCCAAGCCAAGTCCAAGAGCCGCCCGGACCGATATATATTCTAAATCAGGGTGACCCAAGGATGGTTTTAGTTGTTATAACTACTCTGTTGAATGTGTCAAAAATGTAAGTGACTTTATACGCCTGGTTAATAAATCAGTTATATCAATGTTAGTGAAATCACAGATACAATGTCTATAGATTTATTCGATGTTTGGCAGTACAATCAGGGATAAAAGAACCTCTGATAAGTCGCCTCTTCTACTTCTCGCTTTCCAATGCCGTCTTATATTCTAATCTGATTGTTCTTTTTTTAATATCCACAGACCTTCTGTGATATGGTGCATCTTGATGGAAAGTGTAAAGTGGATGCACTGGGATGGCAAGCGAACTTTTATCCTAGAACATTATCCCCACCCAAAGTAGCCTAACTAAACTTAAATATGTTGCAAAAATTGTTCATTGAACTGTTGGGAAAATTACAAAGTGGGTAGAATATCGTGACAACTGGGTAATATTGCTTTCAAGAAATAATACTATCATTGGAAGCTGGACAACAGAAGGGGCAACTTCAGTCTGCAGCCAATCCATGTTCACTTCTCGATAACCTAATGGAAAGAACAACAAATATCTACACAGCCCGCATGAATATCACACCGGCATAAGAGAATATTAAAGTGTCATATGGAGGAATAAACTGGCAGGGTCAGGCACCATTAACACTATATCTAGGGGTGCCATCGATACTGGGGAAGTTGATGGAACTCAAAAAAGCGTTTTGTCGAACATTGGCACCGGAGAGCGGCTGAATATTAAAACTGGTGCCCTACACCAATAACTATCGCCGTAGATTTCAAGAATTTGTGTAGTTTTCACATTTCCACGCTGCTGAAGGAGCAGGAATTTTGATTCTCGTTGAATTCTTATTACCGTACTCACTCTAATCTGCACTTCCGTCACCATATGAGAAAATTACAAGTCAAAGTTTAATGCTCAAACTAACAATAAAACATTCAGGACTCATAAGGATAATGTAATGGCAAAAACAGGTTAAATATATGGTTAACTGCAATAGCCTCTATTAACACGAAATTAGCAAGAGTAAATTTATCTAAGTCAGCCCTGATAAAATGAGATACCAGATAATACTCAGTGAATGCCAGATAAATAATTACAGATACAAACTATTATCAAAAATGACTGACATAAAGAACCCTACATGAATTACAAAAACTTCACTAGGCCTACAAATTAAACTTATGCTATACAGTACAAGAAAAAATGCAATAACAGTTATACTCAAATTACACACAGCTGCTAGATGGTTGGAGACTTCTTGAGCACTCACAATAATAATATCTGTACAGGGGAGGACAGAGATGTGAACAAAATGAGGAGCAGATCTAAGTGGCAATGATGCAGAGACTGAGCTCATTATATAGGGGCCGGCAGAGCCTGATACAACTTGTAAGAGGACGCGCAAATGAAAGCCATGGGGACATAGAGTTGACAATCCTGGTCTGAACTCCAGAAATGACGACTTACTCTACTATAACGGTAGAAGGGGGGGACTGAGGCAGAACACGCTCGTGATCAAACATGCAGCATACTGTGCGTTAAAATTACACAAAGGATGATGAAATCATAGGCTATGTAACACCTCCCCACAAAGAAAAAAGAAATTTACAAAGGAAATTTCTTATTACTCTAAAACAATCTGTATATGGCATTACAGAACATGCAAAAGCCTTTCCTAGTGTTACAAAACATGAGATCTCCCTAGCACGTTCAGTCATAGGTACTTGCCAGTATCCCTTTAACAAATCAAACTTACTTATGTACCTAGCCTTACCGATCTTGTCTATGCAATCTTCCACACGAGGGAAAGGGTAAGTGTTTGTTTTGGTTATCTGATTAACACGTCTGTAGTCAATGCAAAGCCACTGTGACCCACCTGGCTTAGGGACCAGAGTGACAGGAGAACTCCACTCGCTCTGACAGGGCTCAATCATCTTGTGGTCCAACAGGTAGCCAAGCTCCTTCTGGATGAGAGGAACTTTCACTGGGTTCACACGGTAAGGAGGCAATTTAATTGGCTTTGCGTCTCCAACATCGACATCATGCATCAACGCAGTGGTTCTTCCTGGAGTGGCACGGAACACTTGCGGGTACTCCTGCAGTAATGCCGAAAACTCCTGCCTTTCCTTGGAGGTAGATGAGAAAGCTTAGTCTGGAGATCATTCATGATATCAGGATTCTTCCCCAAACTATCACTCAGGCTCATACTGCATGGGAGAGCTTCACTTGCAGACTCGGGTGGAACAGCTACAGTGCAGACTGGATTATTTTCGTCCCGCCTGTGATATAACTTTAGCATGTTGATGTGACATAGTTGCTTGCTCTTTCTACGATCTGGTGTGGCGATGACATAGTTGACATCACTGAGTTTCTTCTCCACGAAATAAGGACCACTAAACTTGGCTTGAAGAGGTTGCCCATGAACTGGTAGCAGAATCAAAACCTGATCTCCTGGCTGAAAGTGGCGTAACCTAGACTTCTTATCATACCAAGTCTTCATCTTCTCCTGAGCAGCTCCTAAATTCTCTCTCGCCAGCTGTAAATCAGTGGACAGCCGTTCTTTGAACTTCATCACATACTCCAGCAGGTTGACGTCATCTTCCTCCGACAGCCAGCATTCCTTGAGTAACTTAAGGGGTCCTCTTACTTCATGGCCAAACAGTAGTTCAAAAGGTGAGAAGCCCAGTGATTCATTTGGAGATTCTCTTGCAGCAAACACAACGAATGGAAGACCTTTATCCCAGTCTTTCTGATGTTCCAAACAGTATTTCTTGAGCATCGATTTGAGTGTTTGATGATATCTCTCCAACGCTCCTTGGGTCTGGGGATGGTAAGCTGAAGACGTGATCTGGGTGATGCCCAACTCTTTCAGAGACTGCTTGAAAACGTTTGACATGAAATTACTCCCCGGTCTGACTGTACCTCCTTAGGCAGACCAAACTTTGTGAAGAACCCCAGCATTTCCTTAACCACGTTCTTTGCTGAGATGTTTCTAAGTGGAATGGCTTCAGGATAACGAGTAGCCATGTCAATCATGGTCAACACATAAGAAAATCCTGAAGAAGTCTTAGGAAGAGGGCCCACAATATCCACCAACACACGGGTGAAAGGCGCCTCAAAAGGAGGAATGGGAACTAGAGGTGCAACCTTTTCGGTCTGATTACACTTCCCCACAACTTGACAGGTGTGACAAGACTTACAATACCAGGAAACATCCCTGAAGATACCTGGCCAGTAGAAGTGTTTCAAAATGCGTGCCACAGTCTTCCTCACTCCAAGGTGTCCTGCCAAACTGGAATCATGAGCCACTCTAATGATATCCTGCCTACAAACACGAGGGATGACAACTTGATGTACAACCTCCCATTCACAGTCGGGTGATGCTGTTGGGGGTCTCCACTTCCTCATAAGTACTCCTGACTTTACATAATAACAAGTAGAAGCACCGGCTGACTCTTCCTCACTGCAAGCAGAGTTAGCTAGACCTTTCAACTCAGGGTCAGCAACCTGCAACTCAACCAACTCTTGACGAGACAAATTATCAACACTACGGGGTACTGCCTCATCTGGTGAGTGGTCCAAATTAGCAAGAAAAGTGTCAGCTAGGATAACATCATCATCATCATTATCCTCTAAATCACCAGTAACTTTAGAATGAGCCCTAGTGACAGCACATGCAGGGAACACATCAGGGACATCACAATCCTGGGACGCAGCCACTGGCTCACTAGACAACTGAGGAGCTCGACACACTTGACTTCCACCAATATCATTTCCAAGTAAGAAAGTTACACCTGACATTGGGAGTGTCTCAACCAACCCAACCATAACGGAACCATTAACAAAACCAGACTCTAAATTCACTCTGCACAGAGGGACAGAGAAGTAATTATTTCCTACACCTTGTAAGATTACAGTTTCATCAGAGGAATTAACATTAGAGCCTAGAACACTGGTCAGCATAAGGGATTGGCAAGCACCTGTATCACGATATATTTGAACTGATTTCCTGTCATTACTGTCCAGAGGACTGACAAAACCATCAGACAGGAAATTAGCACATGAACTCTTGAGAGTGTCACCCACGTTACTGCTCAAAAGAGGAGCTCCATCATGAGAATTTAAGTTACCCCTCAAAGCAGGTTCAGTTAACTCAGTTAAAGAATTCTGGGAACTCTCAAGAGTGGACACTAGACCAATTGACTGAATATTTAAAGACTCCTTTTTGTTCACATCACGCTGTCTCCTGAAACATCTCTCCGTAGTATGACCAAGCTTACTACAATAAGTACATTTACTTTTCTGAAATCTAGAGGTGAAGCTGGTATTTACTTCCTGAGAAACATCATCCTTATTCTCTTTCCTGTTACCTGTACTCTGAGTAGAGGCAACGTACTGACTCTCAGCTTTCCTTTTCCCTCTAAAATATCTCTTGTGAGTGAGAACATACTCATCAGCTAAAACTGCAGCATCAGACAAATTATCTATTCTTTTCTCATCAAGATATAGGCTTACATCTTTACTAATACACCTTTTGAAATCCTCCAGCAAAATCATCTGCTTAAATTTACCAAAATCAGAATCCACATTCTTAGAATTTAACCACTGCTCTAACAAATCTTCTTTGATTCTTGCATACTCAACATAGGATTGCTTATCTTGCTTGTAAGTTGTCCTAAATTTTACTCTATAAGGTTCAGGAACAAGCTCATAGGCCTTAAGAATCAAGCTCTTTACTACATCATAATTATCAGACTGATCCTGAGGCAAAGATGCATAAGTTACTTGAGCTTTACCGGTGAGAACAGTTTGAAGAAGTACTGGCCAATACTCCTTAGGCCAATTAAAACCTGTAGCTACCCTCTCAAACAACTGAAAATACTTTGT
The DNA here is from genome assembly GCF_032717465.1 of Coenobita brevimanus. NCBI lineage: Eukaryota > Metazoa > Arthropoda > Malacostraca > Decapoda > Coenobitidae > Coenobita > Coenobita brevimanus. The sequence continues at coordinate 27,161,811 of NC_137045.1, read as the reverse complement.
TAAATCAGATTCATTAAAAGGAGGGACAAGTTTAACATTTTTAGCCACATCAAAATCATCAGAGCTAGATGATCCAGTTCCACATTGTTTCATGCGATACTCATGGTCTGCCTGAATCCTAGCAAGTTCAACTTGTGCGTGAAACTCAGCCTCCTTAGCACGGGCCTCCTGCAGGGCTAGCTGTAACTTAGCTAATTCAATCTGCGTTTGCTCATTTGGAGGAGTTACATTAAACAAGCTTTCATTAATCATGTCAACAATTTGATCTTTAGAATGATGAGAGCGAACAACAATTCCCAATTGTTGAGCAACAAGCTTAAGTTCATTCTTTGTTCTGTTTTCTATATCACACACTGTTTGCACATTTGACAAAAAATCTTTGGCTTCATCAAGTGTAGAAATAGTAGCCATCATGAATATATCACAGTCACAAAATATCAAACAATATCCTTATGATAATATCCTGAATATCCTGATATGAGGTCGCCAAATTTATGTTACGGAACAGAGAAAGATAATGTACACTTTAAGTGAGAATACTAAAAATCACTACTGTCCCGTAAAGTTCCAGGTTCAAAACAAAGAGTTAGGTAAAATTACAAGTCAAAGTTTAATGCTCAAACTAACAATAAAACATTCAGGACTCATAAGGATAATGTAATGGCAAAAACAGGTTAAATATATGGTTAACTGCAATAGCCTCTATTAACACGAAATTAGCAAGAGTAAATTTATCTAAGTCAGCCCTGATAAAATGAGATACCAGATAATACTCAGTGAATGCCAGATAAATAATTACAGATACAAACTATTATCAAAAATGACTGACATAAAGAACCCTACATGAATTACAAAAACTTCACTAGGCCTACAAATTAAACTTATGCTATACAGTACAAGAAAAAATGCAATAACAGTTATACTCAAATTACACACATCTGCTAGATGGTTGGAGACTTCTTGAGCACTCACAATAATAATATCTGTACAGGGGAGGACAGAGATGTGAACAAAATGAGGAGCAGATCTAAGTGGCAATGATGCAGAGACTGAGCTCATTATATAGGGGCCGGCAGAGCCTGATACAACTTGTAAGAGGACGCGCAAATGAAAGCCATGGGGACATAGAGTTGACAATCCTGGTCTGAACTCCAGAAATGACGACTTACTCTACTATAACGGTAGAAGGGGGGGACTGAGGCAGAACACGCTCGTGATCAAACATGCAGCATACTGTGCGTTAAAATTACACAAAGGATGATGAAATCATAGGCTATGTAACAATATATATATTGTATATATATATATATATATATATATATATATATATATAAATATATAGATAGATAGATAGATAGATATAGATAGATAGATAACGAATAACCGAAAAAAGTCCCACTCTCTTACAAGTTCCGAAATATACATAATATTTAACAAAATCGAAATATAGGCAGTACTTATGTCGAATACTGAACCGACATAATTTGCATATCAATGGCAGCCCTCTCTAGACGTAGCTAAGAAAAAAATTGAACTGGCAACTCTACCTTTCCCAACAATGGTATTAAAAATCACCTCCGCCATTACCTAATATCCTTACAACTACCACCACTACCTCCGCGACCACCAACACCATCACAAAACCCCCATGTCCACAGCCTCTTCTCTCATCATCCTCATCACAAATGCCAAATCCTCACCACCATCCACTGTTATTACTTCCACATCATCACAAAATCACCACCACCATCAACTCAACCCTCACCATCAACATCACCACCACCACCACAATATTTCCATCAACACCACAATTTCCACCCTCATCACACCCTTCACCTTCATCAAACTATTCATATGAAAACGTCAATCACCACAAGTACCACCACTTAAACAATGCTCATCATTGCAGACACCTCGGTCTATCACTCTTCTCACCATCCACCTCACATTTCCCAAACTAACAATATCACAACAAGAATCATTTAGTCTCTAAACGACTACAAATCACCGCCAGTTATACTCACTCCAAAAAACATCACCACCATCGTATTCATGAACACCAGAATTATCACCGCCTTCACCAGGACATCGAATCACCATCATTACTTACCATCATTACTTATCCTACCACGTACATCACCACCAAACATCATCATCACCACTCACAATCATCACCATAAAGACACAACTTACCATCAAATATTCCTCTCGACCATCAGCATTACAAATTCCTCGGAAACTCGACGACTCAGTCACAATCGAACACCACCTTGATCATAAACCACAATTATGACACCACCACACCTCTGTGAGAATCATTTAAGCTCCTCAATAACACATGCAATTACGTCTAACATGATAGTGGTAATCCTTTGGAAGCCGACAACACCACAAATCCACCATCACTACCACCACAAATCCATCATAGCTATCACCACTTGTCACTCCATCGATTCACAAATATCCCACTACTTCATCAGCTCTATTTGTCTCATATTCTTCACAGCAAGTCCCCTACAACTATTCCCCCAACACTCCACCACAGGTCCTCGACACTTCACCACAAGTCACCAACACTTTGCCAGAAGTATCCAACACTTCACCACAAGTCCCCAACACTTCATTACAAATTCCCAGCACTCCATCACGAGACCCCAGCACTTTACCACAAGTCCTCGACACTTCACTACAAGCACCCAGCATCACCACAATTCCCCAACACTTCACCACAAGTTTCCAATACTTCATCACAAATATCGAGCACTACATCACAAGTCCCCAACACATCACCGCAAGTTCCAAACATTTCACAATTCCCCAGCACTTCAACACGTCTCCAAAACTTTACCACGTATCCAACACTTCACCACAAGTCACCGCACTTCATAACAAATCCCTCAACACTTTCTCACAAGTTCCGAGCACTGCACTACCAGTCCTCAACACCCCACTACATGTCACCAACATCACAAATTTCCAACACTCCACCACATGTCCCGAACACCATCGCAAGTCCGAAACAGTCCACCACAAATCATTAACATCTCCCACAAGTCCCCAGCACTCCGCCTCAAGTCCACCAATACTGTACCACAAGTCCCTCAACACTCACCACACGTCCCAAACTCTAGCACCTTCTCCTACCTCACTCACTTTATAGCACATACATACCACCCCCTTCTCTCAACCAAAGGATTTCACTGTCACCAATTCCATTAGTCATTCCACAATAATAATCCATCCCATTCTCTCCACAGTCCCACCACATGTCTTTATGTTCAGCTATGTTCACCAACTCCATCACAAGCCCTATAAAACCATGCTCGACATGTCATAATCACAACACTACAGATCCCCACCACTTTACCGCTTGCTCTTACTTCAATCGCTCCATCACAAGCCCAAACAAATGGATCTCCACACAAATTCCCACCACCCCACCACTTACTCCTATTACACTCACTTCACCACAAGACTCATCCCATTCCCTCCTCCACATAACTTCACGTTGACCATCGCCACCACAAGCCCTTTTTAGACTATCCCCACCTCACATCTCAATCTCTCCACCACAAAATCTCCACCATTTAAGGCTCTTGAACATTATTGCAAACCCTAAACCAGGTTCAGCTGCGGCCTGGTCAGCCAGTCTGATACTCCTTTAGAATTATCGCCCGAAAGGTGCTTCCGTCTAGCAAAATCGAAGACGGTACCTCACTTTAGCATATGCTGTGGGGTCTGTCTAGTACTTCTGTGCTTGTTACCAAAGCTCTCTCCACACACACACACACAGAAGAGGAGAAGAAGAAATTTTTTTCCAAAGTAATAGGATTGCAGGTACGAAAGTGGTACACAAACAGGATGGAAGAAAAAGGAGGAAGGTAGTAGAACCATGTCATGACAAGTATATAAACAAGATGATAAAGTTGATGTACTCAAATGTGGATGGAATGGTATCTAAATTACTAGAGATGAATGATTATGTCAGAGAAAATGAACCACAAATAATATTCCTAACTGAAACAAAATTAACCCCAAGGATATCCAATGACATACTAAACTTAGAGAAATACAATATATGGAGAAGAGACAGAAATTTAAAAAAAGGAGGAGGAATAATATTAACTAAGAAAAATCTAAAAGTCAATGAAATAAAACTAGATATACCATCACAAGTAGAACTGATTACAGTAGAGATCAACACATCTGAAGGTAAAGTAATTGTAGCCAATTTGTACATGCCACCCAGATCAAACACATGGGAAAGAGATGAATATGAGGACCTGGCAGAGAGTACAATTCAGAGTTTAAGATCATTACTACATAAAATGGAAGAGAAATCAGAAAGAATTATACTAACTGGGGATTTCAATACAAATATAAATTGGAATACTCTAGATATAATTAACCAAGAAAGCTTTTAGGACCAAAAGCTCCTGGATCTCGTACAAGAGTTCTTCCTAACGCAACATGTGAGGGAAACCACCAGAAAAAGAGGACTTGATGTACCTTCAGTGCTAGATCTAATATTTACTAGGCAAGAAAATGATATTGACAATTTAACCCGCCCCGTCCTGACCACTTTTTCACCACTGGTACCCCCCAATCCCGACCATTTTTGGACCCAAATTTTTTTGCTAAAACTTTCGCTTTTGGTCAGAAACAATGGTCAATCACGAAGAAAGTGTTCACCGGGGTCCATAAGTTGCCTAAACAGGTATACCTTCGTCACACCTGGTACCGTGTTCTCTGTAGGTGGTCTGAGGCTCTCACGTTTTCTATGGTATTATAAGTCTGGGAAACCAATGAAAGTAAGTAGATATGTATTTATTACAAACATAAAAACATGTGATACAAGAGTAAATTGGATTTTATACAAAAATAGAGGTGAAATAAGCATTGTACCATCGGGCGAACTGAGCGAAATTGGCCAAACTGTTCACGATGAATCACTAACATTGCTGAACCATGAAACATATCATTTTTTCTACTTACATAATACATCTCCAATAACATTATACCATTTTACATTTTACTGAACTGTTTTTACGTATTCACAGGCCTTTCGATAACATTTAGCGTAATGTTAGCGCTTATTTACGTAGTGAGTGAACTCGCTGTGACTGTTGTTTCAACTCGTATTGAGTTTTTTTAACTTACATAATACTTTCCTAATAACATTATACACTTTTCCACTTTGGAGAACTGTTTTGAGATAGTTTCAGGCCTTACGTAAATATTTAGCGTAATAATAGCGCATAATAACACAGAGGGTGAGGTCGCTATGAGTATTATTTCAACTTACAACCTATTTTTGTACTTATATAATATTTCTTCACTAACATTACACATGTTTCCACTTGATATAATTGCTATCACATAATAGGAGACCTTACTATTCTACTGAGTGTCATATTATCGCATATTTACACAGTGAGTGTTATCGCGATATCATTTGTTTCATCTTACACTAGTATTCAACTTATAAATTGCTTTCCTACTAACATTACACCCTTTTCCACTTTATATCATTCCTATCACATACTTACAGACCAGAATGTTCTACTGAGCGTAATATTTTCGCAGATTTACACAGTGGGTGTACTCGTGACATCATTTGTTACAACTTACACTATTTTTCAACTTATACGTTACTTTCCTGCTAACATTACACCCGTTTCCACTTTATATTCTTGCTATCACATATTTACTGACCAGAGTGTTATACTGAGCATCATATTTTTGCAGATTTACACAGTGGGTGTAGTTTTGATATCACTTCTTTCAACGTACACTATTTCTCAACTTATACATTACTTTCCTGCAAACATTACACCCATTTCAACTTTATATAAGACTTAGAAAATACTGACTGGCCTTACCATTATACTGAGTGTCATATCGCCATCCCACACAGTTTCAGTAGTGTAGGAAGTTATGGTACTCTCTGAAACATGGCTGAAGGCACAACGCAACATTGGTGGTGGTGGGGGAGGTTGGGGAGCTGGAGAGCGGCGCCTTTCATCACTCGCACTTCTCTTCCCTCTCCCTTTTCCTTTACCCTTTCCCTTCCCTTTCCTTCCTTTCCCCACATCCTGGGGCTGTGGGGAGGAAGTTTGGGAATATTGTGTGGCGAAAGACGTGCTGGGGAGTGGCTCCACCTCCTCTCCCATAGGCCTACGTGCACCACGTGCTCATGCTGCCTCCCTCACACCACTTTCCCTTTCACCCCACGCTCCCGCCACACCACTTTCCCTTTCACCCCGCACTCCCACCACACCACTTTCACCTTCCCCAGACAAAACACTAGGACCATACCTTATTTGCCTTCTCCCCCCACCTTCTGATCCTCGGGGTGAGATTTTTTCCTTTCCCAACCACGAGGCAACATCACGTCCTAAGCCGCCGTCCTCGTCCTCGTCCTCGTCCTCGTCTTCATCAGAATCTCTCTCTAGGGGATGGAGAGAGGTCCGTGCAGGTGGTTTGGGTGCAGGCTGGCCTTCCCTTGCCTTACAATATGTCACATACCGCTTTTTCCGAGGCGAAGGGACCTCCTCATCACTGCTTGTTATTTCTTCCTCTGGCTGGACGTAATCTCGATCCACCACATCATAATCAAGTGGAGAATCACTGTCTCCAGTGAAGGCCTCCAGGGCAGATGCTATTTCGTCGTCTAAGAGACCTTTCCGCGCCATGTCTGACCTGGTTCACTGCTAACAGGTAAGTGACCAAGACAAGGGCGAGCGAGGGTCACGCGGGGTCTGGGACGCTGCCTGCCTGGCGGCAAGTAAGGGAGGCTTGGGTAGGTGGGCGAATCGAAAATCTCTCGCGAATTTTGAAAATTGTGGAAATTATGAACCTTGCACTTGCAGGACGTTGAAGTACGTCAACGGGATTGGCAGTGACAAAACGTGAGGACATGGAAGTACGTCGACGGGACGCCGCGGGTTAATATGTCACCCTCCACTCGGCAAAAGCGATCGTGCAGTACTAAATTATAACTTCAGGATAGCATATGACATAGTAAACAGCAATGACAGTTACAAAAAGAGCCTAAACTATAAAAAGGGAAATTATCAAGACCTAAAGAAGTATTTCTTAGAAGTGCATTGGGAAAATGAGCTTAGAGGACAAGATTTAAATGCTGTATATAAAAAATTCTGTGAATTTTATGCAATAGGAGTCCAGAAGTAAATCCCACAGCACAAAGAAGCAGATAAGAAAATACAGAAATGGTTCAATACAGAATGTAAAAAATCAAAAGAAAGAAGAGATTTGTTGTGGAATAGATACAGAAGACATAATAGTGAAAGGGCGTATAATAACTACAAACAGGCAAGAAACGATTATACAAGAGGAGGGAAGCCCAAAAACAGTTTGAGGAGGATTTAATAAATAAAAGTAGTGATCAACCAAAGCCGTTTTACAGCTATATAAGAAGCAAAGCCAAAGTAAAAGATATAATACAATCAATTACGGACGAGGGAATCACTTATACACAAAAGAAGGATATTTGTGAAGCACTAAATAAGAATTTCCAATTAGTTTTTAAAGAAGAAAAAAATTTTGAGAGGGACTATGTGGAACGTGAATGTCCACACATACTACCAGGTATTCAAATAGCAGAAAAAGTAATACAGGAGGAGTTAAGTAGATTAGACAGAGGAAAAGCAAGTGGTCCTGATGAAATTTCATGTTGGGTACTACGAGAATGTGCAAAGGAGTTAAGTAAACCATTTTTTTTAATTTTCAAGAAATCCTTGAGTCAAGGTAAACTACCTGATATTTGGAAAAAAGCAAATATTGTCCCCTTATTCAAGAAAGGAAATTGACAAAATCCACTCAACTACCGACCAGTATCACTGACCAGTGTTGAAAGCAAGGTATTAGAAAAACTTATAAGAAAAGCTTGGGTAAATCATCTAGAAGAACACAGTAGATTAGACAGAGGAAAAGCAAGTGGTCCTGATGAAATTTAATGTTGGGTACTACGAGAATGTGCAAAGGAGTTAAGTAAACCATTTTTTTTAATTTTGAAGAAATCCTTGAGTCAAGGTAAACTACCTGATATTTGGAAAAAAAGCAAATATTGTCCCCTTATTCAAGAAAGGAAATAGACAAAATCCACTCAACTACCGACCAGTATCACTGACCACTGTTGTAAGCAAGGTATTAGAAAAGCTTATAAGAAAAGCTTGGGTAAATCATCTAGAAGAACACAGTATGATAACAGAAAGACAGTTTGGTTTCAGAAAAGGAAAATCATGTGTTACTAATCTGTTGAGCTACTCTGACAGAGTAACAAACACAATACAGGAAAGGGAAGGATGGGTGGACAGTATCTATTTAGATTTCAAGAAAGCTTTTGACACTACCACACCAAAGACTTTTGTGGAAACTGTACCATCAAGGAGGAATTCGAGGCAAACTGTTTTGTTGGATGCAAGACTTTCTCATAAAAAGAGAAATGAGAACAGTACTAAGAGTAAATTACTCATCATGGAAAGAAGTGACTAGTGGAGTACCACAGGGTTCAGTGCTGGCACCAGTCATGTTTTTAGTGTATATAAATGATATAAACAGTAACACTGGAAATGAGAGCTATCTGAATATGTTTGCAGATGATGCAAAAATACAAAAGAGAATTACTAACACAGACTCTTGTAAAGAGCTTCAAGAAGAATTAAATAAACTTCATGAATGGAGTAGTACATGGCAAATGGAATTCAATGTGGACAAGTGTCATGTAATCAAGTTTGGTAAAAGTGGAAAAAGACCTGACTGGGATTATAAGTTAGGAAATAAAACCCTATACACATCAGAAAGAGAGAAAGACCTAGGTGTGATCATCAATAACAGACTATCTCCGCCTGACCACATCAGCGAGAAGGTACGGAACATGTATACACTGCTTGCAAATATGAGAATAGCATTCACATACATAAATGAAGACATGCCAAGAAGGATAATAACATCATTCATTAGACCAACCCTGGAATATGCATCAGTAGTCTGGAGTCCTCATCTCAAAAAGCACATAGACAAGATTGAAAAAGTTCAAAGGGCCGCTACAAGATGGATACCAAGCTTAAGGGACCTAAGCTACGAAGAAAGACTAAATAAACTGAATCTACCAACACTACAGGAGCGAAGGAAAAGAGGTGACATGATAATGCTATATAAATGCATATCAGGGAAGGAGAAAATAGATATAAATGATTACTTAACACATGGAGAAGCATCAGCAAGAGGACATTGCAAAAAACTGCATAAGAAGAGAGGTGATAAAGACGTAAGGAAATTCAGTTTCCCAAACAGAGCAATTGATCAATGGAATGCACTACCGAATGAAATAGTGTGTGCCAAAACAATTCACAAATTTAAGGACATGTACGATAAATATGGTTTAAGACACGGGACAGTACGAGCTTGACTCATTCCTGTGAAGATACAATTAGGTAAGAACAATTAGGTAAGAACAAATTTATTCAACCTGTCTTAGTTACTCTGCACGACAGATCCACCTACATTCCATCATATACTCCCAATTAATTCAGTACTTATGTATGTACGCATTAAAATTTGTATTGCGATGTGTACGCGTGTTTGTATGTACCTATGCATTTACTTAAGTGCCCCAGACTTAATTTCATCACTCGTAACTACAGTAATACCCTCCGGTTTAATTTGAGTCTATGTCAGATCCATAAAACACATCCTCCTTGACCATCACACTGTCCCATCACTTCAGAGAATAGGCTTTTCTTAACTTCTTTTACTACTTCAGTATGGGCCTTGCACCACTTCATTTCAAATTTTCCATCCACTTCACAAAACATATACCCCCACTCTATCATTCTCTCTCTCTCTCTTTCTCTCTCTCTCTCTCTCTCTCTCTCCCCTAACTTCATATAGACTCCATATTTCAACCACCACTCCACTTCGGACCTCGACCGATCAATTGCAGATTTTCGATCCATAAGACAGATCTATCTTCACTTCACGATTACAGTTTATATGTTCCCCGACATATCTCCCACTACTCCATTTCGGGCTCTCCATCACACTGTTTTGGTCTTCCATACGCTCCACAAGACAGATCCATACCCACTCCATCACTCCAGTATATATCATCATCATCATTATCGTTCTGAACCTCTTTCTCACCAGCATTTCTCCCATTATTTCCCATTTTTCCTTTTACATTCTCCATTCATTGTCAGTCGTCTACTTCACCATCACCAGCAGGATTCCGCCAAATCGTCTAGCAAAGTCAATTTATTACAACCTCTCCTCCCACTCCACCGCAAACTCATCCTCACTCCACCACATCTCCCTCCTTTCCACCTTAACCTCATCTTGTTTCATCACAAAGAACAATACCTTACACACAGCAGGCGATCATTCTCATCTATAAGCCTCAGCACGCTATTAAATTCACCTTTTGCATCAACTCGTCACACTCATACCCCATGGAAAAGCCTTGAACTCATCCACCCATTCTACTAAACCAAACACCAGTCAGCCTAATCCACCATACTCACATCACTCCATTTACCATGTCACCGATTTCTCACTGATTTTCTCACATGTACAGTATATACTGTACATTATCTTAAGATAATTCTACTGCCAACAAATAACATTATCCTGTCAAAGGATTCTAAACTCTCACTGACCCATCCTTCGATTTTTCCAACAGGTGTGATATTATTGTGCTGCATCAGTTGTTAACAAAAAAAAAAAAAAAAAAAAAAAAAAATTTTCTTCGGCAGCGAAAGGGCAAAACAGATCTCTCACGCCCTCACTGATTTTTCACCGATAGTCACACAAAGGTATGGCATTTCTGGGTAACCACAGACGAACATATTGAAAGAAAAAATTCCTGTTATACACAGGGTTATACCAACCTTGCAAAATCAAAACGACATTAATTAACCAAACTCAAGCCAACCCAACAGGCCCACACCAACTTAAAGGAATCAATAAACACAAACCATTCCACAAAAACAACACCAGCCAACTAAAACCCCACCAACACTACACCATCCCACTAAACCCACACCAACCTGCCAAGGCCACACTAATCCACATCAACCTGCAAAGAACACACTGACCCACATTAATCGTTAAATCGTCATGAACAAACCAAACCCACGCCAAACACACACTAAACACACACCATCCCACTAAACCCACACCAGCCCACGAAATCCACACTAACTCACCAAATTAACACTAACCCACCAAACCAATAACAACCCACCAAACACATACCAGCTCACCAAGTCCATACCAAGTCACCATAACTACGCAAAACTCATGCCATTCCAGCTAGAACAAACCGCCAACAAATCAAATCCATACCATCCCACCAAACTTGCATTAATATTCCTGACCTCCCACACCAACCAACCAAAACCAACCTGTATAAAATTCCCGAGAACCACACCATATCCGGCCCATACCAAACCCACATAAATCCATCCCCCAAACAAACATTTTGTGAATTCACACTTACTATGACTGAGCACTTAATATTCGCTCACCATGTCTTCCTATATCCGAGCAAAATTATTTCATCAATTTATTGTAGCATAAAGGCGACGGAAGTGTCTGTGTGTATAATTACTGTATATACTACTGTACTTTGAAGAACAGTACTTCTGCTCCAAGTTCCTGTAATCTGATTAATCTAGTACAACACTGTGATTTGGAGTGACATGAATTGCAACAGCATCAACAACATCCTAGTCACCTGATGTTCATGGATATGTGCTGTATGTACCTATTTCACAGTAACTTATTCAGTGTGCAAATACATACATGCTACAGTGTGTGCAACATTTATTAAACCCGCCACGTGCTGGCTATTTTTAGCCCTCTGGGTCACCCCAGTGCCGGCCATTTTTCGACCTTTCTTTTCTTTGGCTAAAATGATAGATTTTGATGTGGAAACAAAGAATTTCGCCATTAAAATGCTGACTGATGCTTGAAAATCAGTTTTATTGAGTCCTGCATACTTGTGTACAGGTACAATATAACTGCTCTCTCACGCTCACCACGTACGTGAAAGCTGTTTTCTATGTAAGGTACACTCAGGTATTTATGCTGGGAAGGTATAGCAATGTTCAGTGCACATTTCTGATCACTTATTACTTCAGTATCTATCACAATTTGCGTGTCTTTCTCACAGTGAATGCATTATCTTACACTTACTGGAAGATAGGTACAACCTGACTTCATTACGTACAGACCTGGCACTTCCAAGAAAGTATTTACAACTTGACTTCACAATATAATCTTTACACTTACAAGAAAATATTTACAACTTACATGAAAATATTTACAAAATGCCTTCACTATGTACAGAACTGGGTGAGGCACACAGGCAGAGTGAGGCAGAGCGAGCATGAAGGGGGAAGCAAGTGAGTGTATGGCCTTGACAGCCTGGGGGATGGTAGAGGAACAGTTACCAAATATCCCTGCCAATTTTTACCCACGAATCTTGAAAAATGCGGTCACTGTGAAGTTTTTTATTTTTGACAGTTTTAAAATGGCACTGGCACTGGCCGCAGCATTATGTCAGACCATTTAAAACGGCACTGACATGCTGCGGGTTAAACAACGAACTAATTCATTTCACGCATTTCGAATTACAGTAGTGTTAAATGTCTCTTTGGTTCAAAATACAAAGCACTGAATGGATTCTAATGACTACTTGGCTGCTCTCATAGTAATAACCAGGGGAACTTAATTAACACAATTAAAGATAGAACTATCCCTACCTTAAATAGCTGTAGGGCGCTTCTGTACAGCAAAGTCGCTGAGGAAGGGACAAGGAACTTGGTTCTAGGGGATAACTCCTTTTCTTCATTCATACACTCCTCAATTACTTCCTTATACCCAACACACTGCCCTCACATTCTAATTTCACCACAACTTTATAGATCACCGAATCCGGGAAAAGCTGCAAAATAACCTAAAATTTAACATTACCTACAAAATTAAAGAACCTAAAAATGATTCAACACCAGCTTGAACTGGCAGGAAGGGTTAACTCGTGTTAACTTCTCACTGCAATGACAGCGAGCACAAGGGGAAAGAAACTGTGTGTCCATGTGGCAGGAGGAAAACACCACACACCCCGACCTCTTGGCCTCAGCACGTTGTCTGAGCTCACACCCAAGAAGCAACTGGGTGCCATGCTGGCAGACTCCTGGACCCACTGCTCAAACTGTCATACTGCTTCATTTTTATCATCATTGTTGCTGTTTTTAATGTTACTGTCATTCCTGTTCCTGACAAGATCCTGTTGCTGCTCTTTGTGCTCATGTTATTCTCATTTTTAAATATTAATTTCACTCGTTCTCCTGTAGCTTGACAGGTGAAGTATTGCTCGATGGGCGCACGTGCATTTGTTAACAGTTTTTGTCTGACTCTAGGTAAATTCAGGAAAGTGTTGAAGATCAGCCAAGGGATTGACTTTGTACATAAAAAAGTAAGTCGTGAGTCAAGGTCATATGTCAAGGTTAACAAATTCCAGTGGATGTAGACCAGACTTGGTGGATGAGATGAAGGTATGACAAGAAAGAGCAAATTCCATTTTGAAAACATTCACAGGGTAAGCTGAAGGAAAAATCAATCTTCAGGTCACATGACAATCTGAGCTTGTCAGTTTAAACTGATTTATACCAAACTTGCTTGGTTGGCTGAGGGTTCGGTTAGGATAAAGTAAATTGATTCTTGAGAAAAATTATTTCAAGGTCAAGGTTACAGCATATTGTCAAATGTCCTGCCCTTACAGCAAATGTAAGGTGTAGGTGCTGCACTGAGTGATGCTGTTTCTACTCCAACTTTCTAACCGAATTTGGAGAAAAAAAAAAGCAACACAAACTTTGATATTTAATTAGGGTGGAACTAGAAAAAATACGGCACAGCTCATTAAAAACACAAATTTACGGCAATGTTCAACAAATTGCTTTCATTCTGCAGCATAGCAGTGAGTACATAGGAAAAGACCGTAAAAGTATTTGCCTGATAGAAAGAGATGAATTACAGCAAAAATTACAAACTTCAATGGTGTTGGTGGAGGTTTGCATTCTCTGATCCTTTCTACTTTTTACTGTCATTGCTGTTGTTACAGTTGCTGATGTTGACTAGTTACAGTTGCCACTGTTACTGCCATTAACTAGCTGCTGTTATTACCGTTACTGTTGATGATTAGTTGCTGTTGTTCCTGTTACTGTGTAAGAATAAGCAACTTACCTACCCACTTACCTACTTACCTACCTGATTCCCTAATTACCAACCTACTTATTACCTACCCACCTACTTACCCACATACCTACTTACCCACCCACGTACCTCGTTACCTACCGACGTACTTACTTACCTACCCACATACCACTCTACCTACCTAAATACAAATATCCCACTACTTCATCAGCACTATTTCTCTCATATTCTTCACAGCAAGTCCCCTACAACTATTCCCCCAACACTCCACCACAGGTCCTCGACACTTCACCACAAGTCACCAACACTTTGCCAGAGGTATCCAACACTTCACCACAAGTCCCCAACACTTCATTACAAATTCCCAGCACTCCATCACGAGACCCCAGCACTTTACCACAAGTCCTCGACACTTCACTACAAGCACCCAGCATCACCACAATTCCCCAACACTTCACCACAAGTTTCCAATACTTCATCACAAATATCGAGCACTACATCACAAGTCCCCAACACATCACCGCAAGTTCCAAACATTTCACAATTCCCCAGCACTTCAACACGTCTCCAAAACTTTACCACGTATCCAACACTTCACCACAAGTCACCAGCACTTCATAACAAATCCCTCAACACTTTCTCACAAGTTCCGAGCACTGCACTACCAGTCCTCAACACCCCACTACATGTCACCAACATCATCACAAATTTCCAACACTCCACCACATGTCCCGAACACCATCGCAAGTCCGAAACAGTCCACCACAAATCATTAACATCTCCCACAAGTCCCCAGCACTCCGCCTCAAGTCCACCAATACTGTACCACAAGTCCCTCAACACTCACCACACGTCCCATACTCTAGCACCTTCTCCTACCTCACTCACTTTATAGCACATACATACCACCCCCTTCTCTCAACCAAAGGATTTCACTGTCACCAATTCCATTAGTCATTCCACAATAATAATCCATCCCATTCTCTCCACAGTCCCACCACATGTCTTTATGTTCAGCTATGTTCACCAACCCCATCACACGCCCTATAAAACAATGCTCGACTTGTCATAATCACAACACTACAGATCCCCACCACTTTACCACTTGCTCTTACTTCAATCGCTCCATCACAAGCCCGAACAAATGGATCTCCACACAAATTCCCACCACCCCACCACTTACTCCTATTACACTCACTTCACCACAAGACTCATCCCATTCCCTCCTCCACATAACTTCACATTGACCATCGCCACCACAAGCCCTTTTTAGACTATCCCCACCTCACATCTCAATCTCTCCAAAACAAAATCTCCACCATTTAAGGCTCCTGAACATTACTGCAAACCCTAAACCAGGTTCAGCTGCGGCCTGGTCAGCCAGTAAGATACTCCTTTAGAATTATCGCCCGAAAGGTGCTTCCGTCTAGCAAAATCGAAGACGGTACCTCACTTTAGCATATGCTGTGGGGTCTGTCTAGTACTTCTGTGCTTGTTACCAAAGCTCTCCACACACACACACACACACACACACACAGAAGAGGAGAAGAAGAAATTTTTTTCCAAAGCAATAGGATTGCAGGTACGAAAGTGGTACACAAACAGGATGGAAGAAAAAGGAGGAAGGTAGTAGAACCATGTCATGACAAGTATATAAACAAGATGATAAAGTTGATGTACTCAAATGTGGATGGAATGGTATCTAAATTACTAGAGATGAATGATTATGTCAGAGAAAATGAACCACAAATAATATTCCTAACTGAAACAAAATTAACACCAAGGATATCCAATGACATACTAAACTTAGTGGAATACAATATATGAAGAAGAGACAGAAATTTAAAAAAAGGAGGAGGAATAATATTAACTAAGAAAAATCTAAAAGTCAATGAAATAAAACTAGATATACCATCACAAGTAGAACTGATTGCAGTAGAGATCAACACATCTGAAGGTAAAGTAATTGTAGCCAATTTGTACATGCCACCCAGATCAAACACATGGGAAAGAGATGAATATGAGGACTTGGCAGAGAGTACAATTCAGAGTTTAAGATCATTACTACATAAAATGGAAGAGAAATCAGAAAGAATTATACTAACTGGGGATTTCAATACAAATATAAATTGGAATACTCTAGATATAATTAGCCAAGAAAGCTTTTAGGACCAAAAGCTCCTGGATCTCGTACAAGAGTTCTTCCTAACGCAACATGTGAGGGAAACCACCAGAAAAAGAGGACTTGATGTACCTTCAGTGCTAGATCTAATATTTACTAGGCAAGAAAATGATATTGACAGTTTAACCCGCCCCGTCCTGACCACTTTTTCACCACTGGTACCCCCCAATCCCGACCATTTTTGGACCCAAATTTTTTTTGCTAAAACTTTCGCTTTTGGTCAGAAACAATGGTCAATCACGAAGAAAGTGTTCACCGGGGTCCATAAGTTGCCTAAACAGGTATACCTTCGTCACACCTGGTACCGTGTTCTCTGTAGGTGGTCTAAGGCTCTCACGTTTTCTATGGTATTATAAGTCTGGGAAACCAATGAAAGTAAGTAGATATGTATTTATTACAAACATAAAAACATGTGATACAAGAGTAAATTGGATTTTATACAAAAATAGAGGTGAAATAAGCATTGTACCATCGGGCGAACCGAGCGAAATCGGCCAAACTGTTCACGATGAATCGCTAACATTGCTGAACCATGAAACATATCATTTTTTCTACTTACATAATACATCTCCAATAACATTATACCATTTTACATTTTACTGATCTGTTTTTACGTATTCACAGGCCTTTCGATAACATTTAGCGTAATGTTAGCGCTTATTTACGTAGTGAGTGAACTCTCTGTGACTGTTGTTTCAACTCGTATTGAGTTTTTTTAACTTACATAATACTTTCCTAATAACATTATACGCTTTTCCACTTTAGAGAACTGTTTTGAGATAGTTTCAGGCCTTACGTAAATATTTAGCGTAATAATAGCGCATAATGACACAGAGGGTGAGGTCGCTATGAGTATTATTTCAACTTACAACCTATTTTTGTACTTATATAATACTTCTCCACTAACATTACACATGTTTCCACTTGATATAATTGCTATCACATAATAGGAGACCTTACTATTCTACTGAGTGTCATATTATCGCATATTTACACAGTGAGTGTTATCGCGATATCATTTGTTTCATCTTACACTAGTATTCAACTTATAAATTGCTTTCCTACTAACATTACACCCTTTTCCACTTTATATCATTCCTATCACATACTTACAGACCAGAATGTTCTACTGAGCGTAATATTTTCGCAGATTTTCACAGTGGGTGTACTCGTGACATCATTTGTTACAACTTACACTATTTTTCAACTTATACGTTACTTTCCTGCTAACATTACACCCGTTTCCACTTTATATTCTTGCTATCACATATTTACTGACCAGAGTGTTATACTGAGCGTCATGTTTTTGCAGATTTACACAGTGGGTGTAGTTTTGATATCACTTCTTTCAACGTACACTATTTCTCAACTTAGACATTACTTTCCTGCAAACATTACACCCATTTCAACTTTATATAAGACTTAGAAAATACTGACTGGCCTTACCATTATACTGAGTGTCATATCGCCATCCCACACAGTTTCAGTAGTGTAGGAAGTTATGGTACTCTCTGAAACATGGCTGAAGGCACAACACAATATTGGTGGTGGTGGGGGAGGTTGGGGAGCTGGAGAGCGGCGCCTTTCATCACTCGCACTTCTCTTCCCTCTCCCTTTTCCTTTACCCTTTCCCTTCCCTTTCCTTCCTTTCCCCACATCCTGGGGCTGTGGGGAGGAAGTTTGGGAATATTGTGTGGCGAAAGACGTGCTGGGGAGTGGCTCCACCTCCTCTCCCATAGGCCTACGTGCACCACGTGCTCATGCTGCCTCCCTCACACCACTTTCCCTTTCACCCTGCACTCCCGCCACACCACTTTCCCTTTCACCCCACGCTCCCGCCACACCACTTTCCCTTTCACCCCGCACTCCCACCTCACCACTTTCGCCTTCCCCAGACAAAACACTAGGACCATACCTTATTTGCCTTCTCGCCCCACCTTCTGATCCTCGGGGTGAGATTTTTTCCTTCCCCAACCACGAGGCAACATCACGTCCTAAGCCGCCGTACTCGTCCTCGTCTTCATCAGAATCTCTCTCTAGGGGATGGAGAGAGGTCCGTGCAGGTGGTTTGGGTGCAGGCTGGCCTTCCCTTGCCTTACGATATGTCACATACCGCTTTTTCCGAGGCGAAGGGACCTCCTCATCACTGCTTGTTATTTCTTCCTCTGGCTGGACGTAATCTTGATCCACCACATCATAATCAAGTGGAGGATCACTGTCTCCAGTGAAGGCCTCCAGGGCGGATGCTATTTCGTCGTCTAAGAGACCTTTCCGCGCCATGTCTGACCTGGTTCACTGCTAACAGGTAAGTGACCAAGACAAGGGCGAGCGAGGGTCACGCGGGGTCTGGGACGCTGCCTGCCTGGCGGCAGGTAGGGGAGGCTTGGGTAGGTGGGCGAATCGAAAATCTCTCGCGAATTTTGAAAATTGTGGAAATTATGAACCTTGCACTTGCAGGACATTGAAGTACGTCAACGGGATTGGCAGTGACAAAACGTGAGGACATGGAAGTACGTCGACGGGACGCCGCGGGTTAATATGTCACCCTCCACTCGGCAAAAGCGATCATGCAGTACTAAATTATAACTTCAGGATAGCATATGACATAGTAAACAGCAATGACAGTTACAAAAAGAGCCTAAACTATAAAAAGGGAAATTATCAAGACCTAAAGAAGTATTTTTTAGAAGTGGATTGGGAAAATGAGCTTAGAGGACAAGATTTAAATGCTGTATATAAAATCAATCATTTCCTGTGGCACCCTCGGGGATGCATAGGGCCTCGATGAACTCACACCACCACATCCTATCTTGTGCTAACTCCTCAAGATCTCCCCAACACTCATCTCCAGCTTCCCGTCTCATTGTCCTCACCCACGTCTCTTTTGGCCTTCCTCTACCTCTCCTACCAAGTGCCACCCACCCTGGTGTACCTCGTACTATTCCCTGTCTCCTATACACATGTCCTAGCCACTTCCATCGTGAGAATCTAACATATTCATCGATCGGCTGCACTCCCGTTATTTCTCTAATTCTACTATTTGGTATCCTTTCCCACCACTTAACTCCTAATATTCTTCTAAGTGCTTTATTTTCAAACACCAAGAATTTATTTTCCATAGTCACTGTGCTGTACCAAGACTCGTGTCCATAAATTAAGATACTCCTAACCATTACCTTATAAAGTTTGATTTTTGTATGCACAGAGAAATTGTTATTATTCCAAATATTTTTAAGCATTCCCATTGCCTGATTAGCCTTCTTTAACCTTTCCTCGAATTCAAAGTTCAAAGAACCATCCTTGGCTAAATAAGTACCTAAATATTTAAACCTATCAACTTGCTTTACAACCATACCTCCAATTACACATTCCTGCTCATTTTCCATATTCATATTGATTATTTCAGTTTTTCCACAATTAATAACCAAACCCACCTTGCGACCTTCACTCACCAAACAGTCCAACACTCTCTGCATCTCTTCTGGCCCATCACAAATAAAAACTATATCATCTGCATAATCTAAATCCAAAAATTTCCTGTTCTCTCCCCAAAGTATACCAGCACCGGTTTCTGTTCCAACGCGTTTCATAATGTAATCAATGACCAATATAAATAGTAAAGGCGATAGAACACCACCTTGAATTACTCCGGACTTGACTTCAAACGAATCACTCAGACAACCATCAACCATCACTTTACAAAATGTGTCCTCATGCATGTTCATAATGACCCTCACAAACTCCTCTGGTATTCCATAATGTCTCATGATCTTCCCCATAGTCTCTCTCGAAACACTATCAAAAGCCTTTTCAAAATCAACAAAACAAAGACTTAACGGTACTCTCATTTCATTAACTTGCTGCATCAAATGCCTAACTATAAAGATCTGATCATTGCAACCACGTCCCTTTCTAAAACCAGCCTGTTCATCCCTCAGAATACCCTCAACAACTGGCTCCAACCTATTTAACAACACTGTACTGAAAACTTTCAAAGCTATCGGTGACAAAGAGATTCCCCTCCAATTACCACATTCACTCAGGTCTCCCTTCTTCGGAACTTTAACAATTACACCATTCTTCCAAACTGATGGTAGTAACCCCGTCACCCATATCTTATTGAATAGCTTGGTCAAGATCATTATTAATCTATCCCCCTCCGCTTTAAACATTTCCGGAAATAAACCATCCTCCCCTGGTGCCTTATTCTTCTTTAACTGTTTTACTGCTTTCTCCACTTCTGCAAGCCTCAACTCTCCTGTTTCTATATTTAAATCTTCCTGAGCAGACGGTATATCCTCTTCTGGTGGTATTGGTCTATTAAGAACTGTCTCAAAATGCTCTTTCCATCTATTTTTAATATCTCCATCTTTGGTCAATAAATTTCCTTCCCTGTCTCTAACTGGTATTTCCTTGCGTTTACCTGCATTACCACTCAGTTCTCTAATCGATTCATATGCTATTCTTTGACTCTGTCCATCATTTTTGTTTATTAAGATTTCAGTCTCTGCAACCTTTTCATCCACACATCTTCTTTTATCTCTCCTAGCTAACCTTCTTACTTCTGAATTCAAACTCCATTACGCAGCTCTTGCTAATTCAATCTCTCGTTCATCAACGCATTGCATCTCACTCCTCAATTTAGCCTCACCTCTCTTTTTTTATCATATCCCACGTTTCCTCTGATATCCATTTCTTTCTCCTGAAGCTATGTCTCCTTCCAATCGTACATTCAGCAGTCTCATGCAAAACTTTGTTCACATCCTCCCACATCTCATCTACACTTCTCTCCCCCTCTTCCAACGTTTCCAACACCAAAAACCTATTTCTGCAGTCTAATCTGAATTCCTCCTTTTCTTCTCCTTCCCTTCTAAGCTTAACAATATCGTATCTCCCAACACCAGATTTTTCCTTCTTCTGATTTTTAAGTTAAAAAAAAAAAAAAAATCTGTGAATTTTATGAAATAGGAGTTCAGAAGTAAACCCCACAGCACAAAGAAGCAGATAAGAAAATACAGAAATGGTTCAATACAGAATGTAAAAAATCAAAAGAAAGAAGAGATTTGTTGTGGAATAGATACAGAAGACACAATAGTGAAAGGGCGTATAATAACTACAAACAGGCAAGAAACGATTATACAAGAATAAGGAGGGAAGCCCAAAAACAGTTTGAGGAGGATATAATAAATAAAAGTAGTGATCAACCAAAGCCGTTTTACAGCTATATAAGAAGCAAAACCAAAGTAAAAGATATAATACAATCAATTACGGACGAGGGAATCACTTATACACAAGAGAAGGATATCTGTGAAGCACTAAATAAGAATTTCCAATTAGTTTTTACAGAACAAAAAAATTTTGAGAGGGACTATGTGGAACATGAATGTCCACACATACTACCAGATATACAAATAGCAGAAAAAGTAATACAGGAGGAGTTAAGTAGATTAGACAGAGGAAAAGCAAGTGGTCCTGATGAAATTTCATGTTGGGTACTACGAGAATGTGCAAAGGAGTTAAGTAAACCATTTTTTTTAATTTTCAAGAAATCCTTGAGTCAAGGTAAACTACCTGATATTTGGAAAAAAGCAAATATTGTCCCCTTATTCAAGAAAGGAAATAGACAAAATCCACTCAACTACCGACCAGTATCACTGACCAGTGTTGAAAGCAAGGTATTAGAAAAACTTATAAGAAAAGCTTGGGTAAATCATCTAGAAGAACACAGTAGATTAGACAGAGGAAAAGCAAGTGGTCCTGATGAAATTTCACGTTGGGTACTACGAGAATGTGCAAAGGAGTTAAGTAAACCATTTTTTTTAATTTTGAAGAAATCCTTGAGTCAAGGTAAACAACCTGATATTTGGAAAAAAGCAAATATTGTCCCCTTATTCAAGAAAGGAAATAGACAAAATCCACTCAACTACCGACCAGTATCACTGACCACTGTTGTAAGCAAGGTATTAGAAAAGCTTATAAGAAAAGCTTGGGTAAATCATCTAGAAGAACACAGTATGATAACAGAAAGACAGTTTGGTTTCAGAAAAGGAAAATCATGTGTTACTAATCTGTTGAGCTACTCTGACAGAGTAACAAACACAATACAGGAAAGGGAAGGATGGGTGGACAGTATCTATTTAGATTTCAAGAAAGCTTTTGACACTACCACACCAAAGACTTTTGTGGAAACTGTACCATCAAGGAGGAATTCGAGGCAAACTCTTTTGTTGGATGCAAGACTTTCTCATAAAATGAGAAATGAGAACAGTACTAAGAGTAAATTACTCATCATGGAAAGAAGTGACTAGTGGAGTACCACAGGGTTCAGTGCTGGCACCAATCATGTTTTTAGTGTATATAAATGATATAAACAGTAACACTGGAAATGAGAGCTATCTGAATATGTTTGCAGATGATGCAAAAATACAAAAGAGAATTACTAACACAGACTCTTGTAAAGAGCTTCAAGAAGAATTAAATAAACTTCATGAATGGAGTAGTACATGGCAAATGGAATTCAATTTGGACAAGTGTCATGTAATCAAGTTTGGTAAAAGTGGAAAAAGACCTGACTGGGATTATAAGTTAGGAAATAAAACCCTATACACATCAGAAAGAGAGAAAGACCTAGGTGTGATCATCAATAACAGACTATCTCCGCCTGACCACATCAGCGAGAAGGTACGGAACATGTATACACTGCTTGCAAATATGAGAATAGCATTCACATACATAAATGAAGACATGCCAAGAAGGATAATAACATCATTCATTAGACCAACCCTGGAATATGCATCAGTAGTCTGGAGTCCTCATCTCAAAAAGCACATAGACAAGTTTGAAAAAGTTCAAAGGGCCGCTACAAGATGGATACCAAGCTTAAGGGACCTAAGCTACGAAGAAAGACTAAATAAACTGAATCTACCAACACTACAGGAGCGAAGGAAAAAAGGTGACATGATAATGCTATATAAGTGCATATCAGGGAAGGAGAAAATAGACATAAATGATTACTTAACACATGGAGAAGCATCAGCAAGAGGACACTGCAAAAAACTGCATAAGAAGAGAGGTGATAAAGACGTAAGGAAATTCAGTTTCCCAAACAGAGCAATTGATCAATGGAATGCACTACCGAATGAAATAGTGTGTGCCAAAACAATTCACAAATTTAAGGATATGTACGATAAATATGGTTTAAGACACGGGACAGTACGAGCTTGACTCATTCCTGTGAAGATACAATTAGGTAAGAACAATTAGGTAAGAACAAATCTATTCAACCTGTCTTAGTTACTCTGCACGACAGATCCACCTACATTCCATCATATACTCCCAATTAATTCAGTACTTATGTATGTATGCATAAACATTTGTATTGCGATGTGTACGCGTGTTTGTATGTACCTATGCATTTACTTAAGTGCCCCAGACTTAATTTCATCACTCGTAACTACAGTAATACCCTCCGGTTTAATTTGAGTCTATGTCAGATCCATAAAACACATCCTCCTTGACCATCACACTGTCCCATCACTTCAGAGAATAGGCTTTTCTAAACTTCTTTTACTACTTCAGTATGGGCTTTGCACCACTTCATTTCAAATTTTCCATCCACTTCACAAAACATATACCCCCACTCTATTATTTTCTCTCTCTCTCTCTCTCTCTCTCTCTCTCTCTCTCTCTCTCTCTCTCTCCCCTAACTTCATATAGACTCCATATTTCAACCACCACTCCACTTCGGACCTCAACCGATCAATTGCAGATTTTCAATCCACAAGACAGATCTATCTTCACTTCACGATTACAGTTTATATGTTCCACGACATATCTCCCATTACTCCATTTCGGGCTCTCCATCACACTGTTTTGGTCTTCCATACGCTCCACAAGACAGATCCATACCCACTCCATCACTCCAGTATATATCATCATCATCATTATCGTTCTGGACCTCTTTCTCACCTGCATTTCTCCCATTATTTCCCATTATTTCCTTTTACATTCTCCATTCATTGTCAGTCGTCTACTTCACCATCACCAGCAGCATTCCGCCAAATCGTCTAGCAAAGTCAATTCATTACAACCTCTCCTCCCACTCCACCGCAAACTCATCCTCACTCCACCACATCTCCCTCCTTTCCACCTTAACCTCATCTTGTTTCATCACAAAGAACAATACCTTACACACAGCAGGCAATCATTCTCATCTATAAGCCTCAGAACGCTATTAAATTCACCTTTTGCATCAACTCGTCACACTCATACCCCACGGAAAAGACGAACTCATCCACCCATTCTACTAAACCAAACACCAGTCAGCCTAATCCACCATACTCACATCACTCCATTTACCATGTCACCGATTTCTCACTGATTTTCTCACATGTACAGTATATACTGTACATTATCTTAAGATAATTTTACTGCCAACAAATAACATTTTCCTATCAAAGGATTCTAAACTCTCACTGACCCATCCTTCGATTTTTCCAACAGGTGTGATATTATTGTGCTGCATCAGTTGTTAAGTAGAAAAAAAAAAAAAAAAAAAATTTCTTCGGCAGCGAAAGGGCAAAACAGATCTCTCACGCCCTCACTGATTTTTCACCGATAGTCACACAAAGGTATGGCATTTCTGGGTGACCACAGACGAACATATTGAAAGAAAAAATTCCTGTTATACACAGGGTTATACCAACCTTGCAAAATCAAAACGACATTAATTAACCAAACTCAAGCCAACCCAACAGGCCCACACCAACTTAAATGAATCATTAAACACAAACCATTCCACAAAAACAACACCAGCCAACTAAAACCCCACCAACACTACACCATCCCACTAAACCCACACCAACCTGCCAAGGCCACACTAATCCACATCAACCTGCAAAGAACACACTGACCCACATTAATCGTTAAATCGTCATGAACAAACCAAACCCACGCCAAACACACACTAAACACACAACATCCCACTAAACCCACACCAGCCCACGAAATCCACACTAACTCACCAAATTAACACTAACCCACCAAACCAATAACAACCCACCAAACACATACCAGCTCACCAAGTCCATACCAAGTCACCATAACTATGCAAAACTCATGCCATTCCAGCTAGAACAAACCGCCAACAAATCAAATCCATACCATCCTACACCAACCAACCAAAACCAACCTGTATAAAATTCCCGAGAACCACACCATATCCGGCCCATACCAAACCCACATAAATCCATCACCCAAACAAACATTTTGTGAATTCACACTTACTATGACTGAGCACTTAATATTCGCTCACCATGTCTTCCTATATCCGAGCAAAATTACTTCATCAATTTATTGTAGCATAAAGGCGACGGAAGTGTCTGTGTGTATAATTACTGTATATACTACTGTACTTTGAAGAACAGTACTTCTGCTCCAAGTTCCTGTAATCTGATTAATCTAGTACAACACTGTGATTTGGAGTGACATGAATTGCAACAGCATCAACAACATCCTAGTCACCTGATGTTCATGGATATGTGCTGTATGTACCTATTTCACGGTAACTTATTCAGTGTGCAAATACATACATACTACAGTGTGTGCAACATTTATTTAACCCGCCACGTGCTGGCTATTTTTAGCCCTCTGGGTCACCCCAGTGCCGGCCATTTTTCGACCTTTCTTTTCTTTGGCTAAAATGATAGATTTTGATGTGGAAACAAAGAATTTCGCCATTAAAATGCTGACTGATGCTTGAAAATCAGTTTTATTGAGTCCTGCATACTTGTGTACAGGTACAATATAACTGCTCTCTCACGCTCACCACGTACGTGAGAGAAAGCTGTTTTCTATGTAAGGTACACTCAGGTATTTATGCTGGGAAGGTATAGCAATGTTCAGTGCACATTTCTGATCACTTATTACTTCAGTATCTATCACAATTTGCGTGTCTTTCTCACAGTGAATGCATTATCTTACACTTACTGGAAGATAGGTACAACCTGACTTCATTACGTACAGTCCTGGCACTTCCAAGAAGGTATTTACAACTTGACTTCACAATATAGTCTTTACACTTACAAGAAAATATTTACAACTTACATGAAAATATTTACAAAATGCCTTCACTATGTACAGAACTGGGTGAGGCACACAGGCAGAGTGAGGCAGAGTGAGGCAGAGCGAGCATGAAGGGGGAAGCAAGTGAGTGTATGGCCTTGACAGCCTGGGGGATGGTAGAGGAACAGTTACCAAATATGCCTGCCAATTTTTATCCACGAATCTTGAAAAATGCGGTCACTGTGAAGTTTTTTATTTTTGACAGTTTTAAAATGGCACTGGCACTGGCTGCAGCATTATGTCAGACCATTTAAAACGGCACTGACATGCTGTGGGTTAAACAATGAACTAATTCATTTCACGCATTTCGAATTACAGTAGTGTTAAATGTCTCTTTGGTTCAAAATACAAAGCACTGAATGGATTCTAATGACTACTTGGCTGCTCTCATAGTAATAACCAGGGGAACTTAATTAACACAATTAAAGAGAGAACTATCCCTACCTTAAGTAGCTGTAGGGCGCTTCTGTACAGCAAAGTCGCTGAGGAAGGGACAAGGAACTTGATTCTAGGGGATAACTCCTTTTCTTCATTCATACACTCCTCAATTACTTCCTTATACCCAACACACTGCCCTCACATTCTAATTTCACCACAACTTTATAGATCACCGAATCCGGGAAAAGCTGCAAAATAACCTAAAATTTAACATTACCTACAAAATTAAAGAACCTAAAAATGATTCAACATCAGCTTGAACTGGCAGGAAGGGTCAACTCGTGTTAACTTCTCACTGCAATGACAGCGAGCACAAGGGGAAAGAAACTGTGTGTCCATGTGGCAGGAGGAAAACACCACACACCCCGACCTCTTGGCCTCAGCACGTTGTCTGAGCTCACACCCAAGAAGCAACTGGGTGTCATGCTGGCAGACTCCTGGACCCACTGCTCAAACTGTCATACTGCTTCATTTTTATCATCATTGTTGCTGTTTTTAATGTTACTGTCATTCCTGTTCCTGACAAGATCCTGTTGCTGCTCTTTGTGCTCATGTTATTCTCATTTTTAAATATTAATTTCACTCGTTCTCCTGTAGCTTGACAGGTGAAGTATTGCTCGATGGGCGCACGCGCATTTGTTAACAGTTTTTGTCTGACTCTAGGTAAATTCAGGAAAGTGTTGAAGATCAGCCAAGGGATTGACTTTGTACATAAAAAAGTAGGACGTGAGTCAAGGTCATATGTCAAGGTTAACAAATTCCAGTGGATGTAGACCAGACTTGGTGGATGAGATGAAGGTATGACAAGAAAGAGCAAATTCCATTTTGAAAACATTCACAGGGTAAGCTGAAGGAAAAATCAATCTTCAGGTCACATGACAATCTGAGCTTGTCAGTTTAAACTGATTTATACCAAACTTGCTTGGTTGGCTGAGGGTTCGGTTAGAATAAAGTAAATTGATTCTTGAGAAAAATTATTTCAAGGTCAAGGTTACAGCATATTGTCAAATGTTCTGCCCTTACAGCAAATGTAAGGTGTAGGTGCTGCACTGAGTGATGCTGTTTCTACTCCAACTTTCTAACCGAATTTGGAGAAAAAAAAAAAAGCAACACAAACTTTGATATTTAATTAGGGTGGAACTAGAAAAAATACGGCACAGCTCATTAAAAACACAAATTTACGGCAATGTTCAACAACTTGCCTGTATTCTGCAGCATAGCAGTGAGTACATAGGAAAAGACCGTAAAAGTATTTGCCTGATAGAAAGAGATGAATTACAGCAAAAATTACAAACTTCAATGGTGTTGGTGGAGGTTTGCATTCTCTGATCCTTTCTACTTTTTACTGTCATTGCTGTTGTTACAGTTGCTGATGTTGACTAGTTACAGTTGCCACTGTTACTGCCATTAACTAGTTGCTGTTATTACCGTTACTGTTGATGATTAGTTGCTGTTGTTCCTGTTACTGTGTAAGAATAAGCAACTTACCTACCCACTTACCTACTTACCTACCTGATTTCCTAATTACCAACCTACTTATTACCTACCCACCTACTTACCCACATACCTACTTACCCACCCACGTACCTGGTTACCTACCGACGTACTTACTTACCTACGCACATACCACTCTACCTACCTAAATACGTGGGAGTAAACAACCAGATGTTTTGCGCTGACCCAACTGCTAGTCAGGACTGACACAAACAGATTCTTTCTGTAAACAGGTTGAAGGTGACAATCAACACCCACTCCTACTTTCTAGTTCTAGTTTAGATGACTGTATGAGATGCCAGGGAATAGCTACACTCTGTAGGGGTAACATCTGGGCCCCCTTCAATAAACCATCCAGTGGGGAGGAGAAAGTTTTCAATGATGTCCTTATTAAACATATCCTGTATTATCTCATCAGTTTCTTTTCATAAGCTATGGGGTGATCTATATGCCGGGACATAAATTAGTTGAGTACTGGGAATCAATTCAGTGTTATGTTTGATCATGCCTGTATTCCCCATAGGTTCACCAGGTGAGGCTACAACATCTCAATAGGTCTGGAAAAGATTTCTTAATTTTTCTTTATATATAGGGAAATCGCCCGGACCTGCATGCGAGGTGAGGTCAGCAGAAAGAGTCATTGTAGAAAGTAGTTTCCAGTTTGTATATTTAAAACAGCCGGATTGTTTGTTTGTCCTTCAAAAACACCCAAACCAAGGGCAAGAGATGCCCGGACTGATATATATTCTGAATCAGGGTGACCCAAGGATGGTTTTAGTTGTTATAACGATTCTGTTGAGAGTGTCAAAGATGTAAATGACTTTATATGACTGATTAATAAATCAGTTACAGCAATGATAGTGAAATCACAGATACGATGTCCATAGGTTTATTCGCAATTTGGAAGTACAATCAGGGATAAAAGATCCCTTGATGCATCGCCTCTTCTACTTCTCGCTTTCCTATGCCGGCTTATATTCTTATCTGGGAATTTTTTCTTTTTTTAATACCCAGAGAGATTCTCTGATATGATGCATCTTGATGGAAAGTGTTAAGTGGAGGCACTGGGATGGCAAGGGAACTTTTATCCTAGAACATTATCCCCACTCAGTGAATCCTATCTATATTTAGACCTGTTACAAAAGTTGTTCATTGAACTGTTGGAAAAATTACAAACTAGGTAGTATATCGTAGGCATTGGGTAATATTGCTTTAAAGAAATAATACTATCATTGGAAGCTGGACAGCTGAAGGGGCAACTTCAGTCTGCAGTCAATCCATGTTCACTTCTCGATAACCTAATGAAAAGAACAACAAATATCTTCACAGCCCGCATGAATATCACACCGGCATAAGAGAATATTAAAGTGTCATATGGAGAAACAAACTGGCAGGGTCAGGCACCATTAACACTATATCTAAGGCTGTCATCGATACTGGGGAAGTCGATGGAACTCAATAAAGCGTTTTGTCGAACATTGGCACCAGAGAGCAGCTGAATATTAAAACTGGTGCCCTAACAATAACTAACGCCGTAGATTTCAAGAATTTGTATAGTTTTCACATCTCCAAACTCCTGAAGGAGCAGGAATCTTCATTCTCGTTGAATTCTTATTACCGTACTCACTCTAATCTGCACTTCCGTCACCATATGAAAAAAAAATAGTTAATAATAACAGTGTGACTCACACCTAATTACAAGTTCATAGCATCCACTTTTAAACTAATACATCAACAGTGTCGACTTAGACTTGCACATGCAACAAAACAACCACAGCAAGTAGTTTTAGACAGTAATTATAACATGAAACATATATGTAATGGGACAAAAACAACTTGAGAGAGAGAGAGAGAGAGAGAGAGAGACAGAGAGACAGAGAGACAGAGAGACAGAGAGACAGAGAGACAGAGAGACAGAGAGAGACAGAGAGAGAGAAAGAGAGAGAGGGAGAGAGAGAGAGAGAGAGAGAGAGAGAGAGAGAGAGAGAGAGAGAGAGAGAGAGCATAAAAATTGAAAAAAAGTCACACTCTTTTAACAGTTCCGAAATATACATAATATTTAACAAAATCGAAATATAGGGAAAAATTATGTCGAATACTGAACCGACGTAATTTCCATATCAATGAAAGCTCTCTCTAGACGTAGCTCAGAAAAAAACTGAACTGCCAACCCTATCTTTCGCAACACTGGCATTGAAAATCACCCTCGCCGTTACCTAATATCCTCACTACCACCACCACTACCACAACTACCACCAACACCATCACAAAACTCCCCATGTCCACAGCCTCTTCACTCACCATCCACATCACAATCGCCAAATCCTTATTATCACCCACAATTATTAGTCCCACATCATCGCAAAATCACCACCACCATCAACTCAACCCTTACCATCAACATTCCCACCACCACGAAATTTTCATCAACACCACTATTTCCACTCTCAACACACCCTTCGCCACCATCAAACTACAAACATCACAACGTCAATCACCAATAGTACCACCACCTAAACGCTACTCATCATTATAGACACCTCGGTCTATCACTCTTCTCACCATCCACCTCACATTCCCAAACTATCAATATCACCACAACAATCATTAGGTCCCCAAATCACTACAAATCACCACCAGCTATACTCACTCCAACAAACATTACCACCATCATATTCATGAACACCAGAATTATCACCACCTTCAACAAGACATAGAATCACCATCATTACTTATTCTGTCACCTACATCACCACCAATCATCATCATCACCATTCACAATCATCACCATAAAGACACCACTCACCACCAAAAATTCCTCTCTACCCCCAGCATTACAAATTCCTCGGAAACTCGATGACTCAATAACTATCGAACACTACTTTCATCACAAACCACAATTATCACACCACCACACCACTGTGATGAACATTTAAGCTCCTCAATAACGCATGCAATTACGTCTGACATGATAGTGGTAATCCTTTGCAAGCCGACTCCTCCACCACAAATCCACCATCACCACCACCACTTGTCCCTCCATCTATTCACAAATATCCCACCACGTCACCATTTGTCTATATCTCATATTCTTCACAGCAAGCCCCCTACAACTATTCCCCCAGCACTCCATCACAGGTCCTCAACACTTCACCACGTCACCAACACTTGGCCACAAGTATCAAACACTTCACCACAAGTCCCCAACACTTCATTACAAATTCCCCGCTCTCAGTCACAAGACCCCAGCATTTTACCACAAGTCCTCAACACTTCACTACAAGCACCCAGCATCACCACAGTTCCCCAACACTTCACCACAAGTTTCTAACACTTCATCAAAAGTATCGAGCACTTCATCACAAGTCCCCAATACATCACCGTAAGTTCCAAGCACTTCACAATTCCCTAGCACTTCACCGCAAGTCTCCAACACTTCACCACAATCTCCAACACTTCACCACATGTTCACAGCACTTCATCACAAATCCCTCAACACTTTCTCACAAGTCTCAAGCACTCCACCACAAGTCCTCAACACCCCACCATATGTCCCCAACACCACCACAAAATCCCAACACTCCACCACATGTCCCCAACACCACCACAAGTCCGCAACAAACCACCACAAGTCCGCAACAATCCACCACAAATCATTAACATTCCACCACAAGTTCCCAGCACTCCACCTCAAGTCCACCAGTACTGTACCACAAGTCCCCCAACACTCACCACACGTCCCAAACCCTAGCACCTTCTCCTACCTCACTCACTTTATTGCACATACATACCACCCCTTTCTTCAACCAAAAGATTTCACTGTCACCACTTCCATCACAGTTTCTTAAATAATTAGCTCCGCCACCGCCCTAAGTCATTCCACCACAAAATCCATCCCATTCTCTCCACAACCCCACAACACGTCTTCATGTTCAGCTATGTTCACCAACTCCATCACAAGTCCTATAAAACTATGTTCCACATAAAATCACTGCATTACAGATCCCCACCACTTTACCACTTGCTCTTACCTCAATCGCTCCATCACAAGCCCGAACAAAAGAATCTCCACACAAATCCCCACCACCCCACCACTTACCCCTACCACACTCACTTCACCACAAGATCCATCCCATTCCCTCCACCACATAACCACGATAACCATCGCCACCACAAGCCTTTCTAAGACTATCCTCGCCTCACATCTCAATCTCTCCACCACGAGATCTCCACTATTTAAGACCCTTGAAAATTATTACAAGCCCTGCGCCATTGTCAGCTGCGGCATGATCAGCCAGTCTGTTACTCCTTTAGAATTTTCGTCCGCAAGATGCTTCAGTCTAGCAAAATCCCATACCGTATCTCACTTTAGCGTATGCTGTGGCATCTGTCTAGGACTTCTGCGCTTGTTACCAGAGCGTTCCACACACACACACACACACACACACACACACACACAAATCTGTTCAACCCGACTTAGGCCACACGACAAATCCACCTACATTCCATCATATCATCATCATCAGCCGTTGAGGTCCACTGCAGGACCGGTCTATCCCTGCCGAAGTAGGGACGATACTATTAATTCAGTACTTATGTATGTAGGCTATGCATAAACATTTGTATTGCGTATGTGTATGCGTGTATGTATATACCTGTGCATTTACTTAAATGCCTCAGACTTACTTTCACCACTCCTAAAGACCTAATTACAGTAATACCCTACGGTTTAATCTGAGTCTATGTAAACCCACAAAACACAGCCGCTATGACATTCACACTGTCCCATCACTTCAGATAATAGGCTTTACTGAAGTTCTTTCACTACTTCAGTACGGGCATTGCACCACTTCATTTCAAATTTTCTTTCCACTTCACAAAACATAAGCTATACTCCCCACTCCATCATTCTCTCTCTCTCTCTCTCTCTCTCTCTCTCTCTCTCTCTCTCTCACTTCACATTCTTATACTCCTCCATTTTTCAACCACCACTCCACTTCGGACCTCAACCAATCGATTACAGATTTTCGATCCACTCCACAAGACAGATCTATCCTCACTTCATGATTTCAGTTTGTATGTTCCCCGACATATCTCCCACTACTCCATTTCGGGCTCTCCATCACTAAGCTTTGGTCTTCCTTCCGCTCCACAAGACAGATCCATACCCACTCCATCACTCCACTGTTTATCATGATAATCATCATTATCGTCCTGGACCACTTTCTCACCTACATTTCTCGCATCAGTTCCTTTTACATTCTTCATTCACTGCCAGTCGTCACTTCACCATCACCAGCAACATTCCGCCAATCGTCCTGCAAAACCAGTTCATTACACCCTTTCCATCCACTCCACCGGAAACTCATCCTCACTCGATCACATCTCCCTCCTTTCCACCTTAACCCCAGCCGTCTCATCACAAAGAACAATACCTTACGCACAGCAGGCGATCATTCTCAACTTTAAGGCACAACACGCTATTAAATTCATCTTTTGCATCAACTCGTCACACTCATACTCCACCCAAAAGACTTGAACTCAATCACCCATTGTACTAATAAACACCAGTCAGCCCAATCCACTATACTCATATCACTCCATTTACCATACCACCGATTTCTTACTGATTTTCTCACATGAATGTATTGTACATCGTCTTAAGATAATTTTACTGCCAACAAAAAAACATTTTCCAGTCATAGGATTCTAAACTCTCACTGACCCATCCTTCGATTTTTCCACCAGGTGTGACATTTCCATGCACCATCCACTTTTAACTAGAGGAAAATAAGATTTTGATCAGTAGTCAAAGAGCAAAACAGATCTCACACGCCCTCACTGATTTTTCACCGATATTGTCACACAAAGGTATGACGTTTCTGGGTGACCACAGACGAACATATTCAAATAGAAAAATCCTGCTATACACAGGATTATATCAACCTTACAAAATCAAAACGACACTAATTAACGAAATTCAAGCTAACCCAACACGCCCACACCAATATAAAGCAATCATTAAACACAATTCATTCCACAAAAACATTACCAGCCGACTAAAACCCCACCAACCGCCCATTACCCCACCAACACTACACCATCTCACTAAACCCACACCAACCTGCCTAAGCCACACTAACCCACATCAACCTGCCAAGACCACACTAACATCAACCTGCAAAGACCACACTGACCCATATCAATCGTTAAATCATGAACCAACAAAACCCATACCAAACCCACACTAAACAAACACCATCCCACTAAACCCACACAAGCTCACGAAATCCACACAAGCTCACCAAACCCACACTAACCCACCAACAAATAACAACTCACCAAACACATACCAGCTAGCCAAGTCCATACCAATCCATCATAAATGCACCAAACTCACCCCATTCCAGCTTTAACAAACCACCAACAATTCAAACCCGTACCATCCCACCAAACACGCATTAATATTCCTAACCCCCCCACTCCAACCAACCAAAACCAACCTGTATAAAATTCCCGAGAACCACACCATACCCAGCCCATACCAAACCCACATCAATCTATCCCCCAAACAAACATTTCGTGATTTCCCACTTACTATGACTGGGCACTTAATATTCGTTTACAATGTCTTTTATATTGGTGCATAAATTATTTCATCAATTTATTGTAGCAGAAATGCGACAGATGTGTCTGTGTGTATGACTACAGTATACACTACTGTACTTTGAAGAGCAGTAGTTTTGCTCCAAGTCCCTGTAATCTAATTAATTTAATACTTTGATTTGGAGTGATATGCATTACAAAGGCAAGAACAACAAGCTAGTCACCTGATGTTCATAGATATGTGCTGTATGTACTTTTTTTCATGCAAAGTTATTCAGTGTGCAAATACATACTTACTACAGTGTGAGCAACATTTATTTAAACAACGAAGTATTTCATTTCACACATTTCGAATTGCAGTAGTGTTAAATGTCTCTTTGCTTCAAAATACAATGCATTGAATGGATTCTAATGATTATTCGGCTGCTCTCATAGTAATAACCGGGAGAATTTTATGAACACAATTAAAGAGACAGAATTATTCCTACCTTAAGTAGCTGTAGGGCGCTTCTGTACAGCAAACTCGCTGGGGAAGGAACTTGTTTCTAGGGAATAACTCCTTTTCTTCACGCGCACACTCCTCAGTTACTTCCTTATACCCTACACACTTCCCTCACATTCTAATTCCACCACAAATTTATAGATCATCGAATCCAGGAAATGATGCAAAATAACCTAAAATTTAATATTACCTACAAAATTAAAGAACCTAAAAATTACCCAGCACAAGCACGAACCGGCGGGAAGGGTCAACTCGTATTAACTTCACACTGCAATGACAGCGAGCCCAAGGGGAAAGAAACTGTGACCGTGTGGCAGGAGGAAAACACCACACACTCCTCACCCTTGGCCTCAGCACGTTGACTGAGCTCAGACCCATGACGTGACCGGCTGCCAAGCCGGCAGAGTCCTGCATTCACTGCTCAAACTGTCATACTGCTTCATTTTTATCGTCGTTGTTGCTGTTTTTAATGTTACTGTCATTGCTGTTGCTGTTGCTGACAAGTTCCTGTTTGCTGCTCGTACCGGTCATGCTGTTCTCATTTTTAAAACATTTTTTTCACTAGCTCTCCTGTAGCTTGACATGTGAAGTTTTGCTTGACGGACGCATGCATGTTTGTTAAAAGTTTTTATCTGACTTTAGGCAAATTCAGTCAAATGTTGAAGATCAGCCAAGGGATTGATTGGTTTATAAAAAAAAATGGTCGAAAGTCAAGGTCATATGCCAAGGTTAACAAGTTCCAGTGGATTTAGACAAGACTTGGTGGATGAGATGAAGGTATGGCAAGGAAGAGCAAATTCCATTTTGAAAACATTCACAGGTCAAGCTGATCGAAAAATCAAACTTCAGGTCACATGACAATCTGAGCTTGTCAGTTTAAACTGATTTATACCAAACTTGCTGGGTGGGCTGAGGGTTCGGTTAAAATAAAGTAAATTGATTCTTGAGAACAATTATTTCAGGGTCAAGGTTACAGTGTATTGCCAAATGTTCTGCCCTTACAGCAAATGCAAGGTGTAGGTGCTGCACTGAGTGATGCTGTTTCTACTCCAACTTTCCAGGTAACCGAATTCGGGGAAAAAAAAAAAAAACATTAATTTGATATTAAATTAGGGCGGAACTAGAAAAAATACAACACAACTCATTAAAAACACAAATTTACGGCAACGTTCAACAACTTGTTTGTATTCCACAAGATGGCAGTGGGTACATGGGTAGAGACCATAAAAGTGTTCGCCTGATAGAGAGCAATTACAGTAGGAAATTACGAACTACATTGGTGTTGGTGGAGGTTTGCATTCTCTGACACTTTCTAGGTTTTACTGCCATTGCTGTTGTTGTTACAGTTGGTGATGTTGACTAGTTACAGTTGCGTCTGTTACTCCTGTTAACCAGTTGCTGTTGTTACTGTTCCTGTCGATGATTAGTTTGTGCTGTTAAGGTTACTGTGTAAGAATAAGCAACTTACCTACCCACTTATCTACTTACCTACCTGTTTTCCTAATTACCCACCTACCTATTACTTACCCATCTACTTACCCACCTACCTACTCACCTACCTACCTACTGTACTTACCTACCCACATACAACTCTACCTACATAAGTAGGTGGAAGTAAACAACCAGATGTTTTGCGCTGACCCAACTACTAGTCAGGACCGACAAAAACATACTCTTTCTGTAAACAGGTTGAAGGTGACATTCAACACCCACTCCTACTTTCTAGTTTTAGTTTAGAAAACTATGAGAAGTCGGGGAATAGCTACACCCTGTAGGGGTAAAATCTGGGCCCCTTCAATAAACCATCTAGGGGGGAAGAGAGTGTTTTGAATGATGTCCTTATTTAACATATCCTGTATTATCTCATCAGTTTCTTTTCGTAAGCTATTGGGTAATCTATATACCGGAACATAAATTGGTTGAGTACTGGGAATCAATTCAGTGTTATGTTTGATCATGCCTGTCTTTCCCATAGGTTCACCAGGTAAGGCTACAACATCTCTATAGGTCTGCAAAATATTTATTAATTGTTATTTATATTAAGCGAAATCACCCGGACCTACATGCGAGATGAGGTCAGCAGAAAGAGTCGTGGCAGAAATTTTCCAGTCTCTGTATACAGTATAAAAGAAACGCATTGTTTGTTTGTCCTTCAATCACACCGAAACCAAATCCAAGAGCCGCCCGGACCGACATATATTCTAAATCAGGATGACCCAAGGATGGTTTTAGTTGTTATAACGATTCTGTTGAAAGTGTCAAAAATGTAAGTGACTTTATACGCCTGGTTAATAAATTAGTTATAGCAATGTTAGTGAAATCACAGATACAATTTCCATAGATTTATTCGATGTTTGACAGTACAATCAGGGATAAATGATCCACTGATACGTCGCCTCTTCTACTTCTCGCTTTCCAATGCCGGCTTATATTCTAATCTGGTAGTTCTTCTTTTTTTAATACCCACAGAGATTCTCAGATATGGTGTATCTTGATGGAAATTGTGAAGTGGATGCACTGGGATGGGAAGCGAACTTTTATCCTAGAACATTATCCCCACCCAAAGGAGCCTAATTAAACTTAAATATGTTGCAAAAATTGTTCATTGAACTGTTGGGAAAATTACAAAGTGGGTAGAATATCGTGACAACTGGGTAATATTGCTTTCAAGAAATAATACTGTCATTGGAATCTGGACAACAGAAGGGGCAACTTCAGTCTGCAGCCAATCCATGTTCACTTCTCGATAACCTAATGGAAAGAACAACAAATATCTTCACAGCCCACATGAATATCACACCGGCATAAGAGAATATTAAAGTGTCATATGGAGGAATAAACTGGCAGGGTCAGGCACCATTAACACTATATCTAGGGGTGCCATCGATACTGGGGAAGTCGATGGAACTCAAAAAAGCGTTTTGTCGAACATCGGCACCGGAGAGCGGCTGAATATTAAAACTGGTGCCCTACACCAATAACTATCGCCGTAGATTTCAAGAATTTGTATAGTTTTCACATTTCCACGCTGCTGAAGGAGCAGGAATTTTGATTCTCGTTGAATTCTTATTACCGTACTCACTCTAATCTGCACTTCCGTCACCATATGAGAAAAAATAGTTAATCTTAACAGTGTGACTCACACCTAATTACAAGTCCATAACATCCACTTTTAAACTAAAATGTAACATCATGTGTGTCGAGTTTGACTTGCACATACAACAAAACAACCGCAGCAAGCAGTTTAGACAGTTATTATAACATGCAACATATAATAAAAGGACAAAAATTATCTCTATCTATCTATCTATCTATCTATCTATCTATCTATATATATATATATATATATATATATATATATATATATATATATATATATATATATATATATATATATATATATCTATCTATCTATCTATATATATATATATATATATATATATATATATATACCTGTACATACATATATATCATATATATACACTGTATATATGTAAATAGATAGATAGATGGATAGATATAGATAGATAGATAATGAATAATAACCGAAAAAAGTCCCACTCTCTTACAAGTTCCGAAATATACATAATATTTAACAAAATCGAAATATAGGCAGTACTTATGTCGAATACTGAACCGACATAATTTGCATATCAATTGCAGCCCTCTCTAGACGTAGCTAAGAAAAAAATTGAACTGGCAACTCTACCTTTCCTAACAATGGTATTAAAAATCGCCTCCGCCATTACCTAATATCCTTACAACTACCACCACTACCTCCACGACCACCAACACCATCACAAAACCCCCATGTCCACAGCCTCTTCTCTCACCATCCTCATCACAAATGCCAAATCCTCACCACCATCCACTATTATTACTTCCACATCATCACAAAATCACCACCACCATCAACTCAACCCTCACCATCAACATCACCACCACCACCACAATATTTCCATCAACACCACTATTTCCACCCTCACCACATCCTTCACCTTCATCAAACTATTCACATCATAACGTCAATCACCACAAGTACCACCACTTAAACACTGCTCATCATTGCAGACACCTCGGTCTATCACTCTTCTCACCATCCACCTCACATTTCCCAAACTATCAATATCACCACAACAATCATTGCCTCCCTAAATCACTACAAATCACCGCCAGTTATTATCATTCCAACAAACATCACCACGATCATATTCATGAACATCAAAATTATCACCATCTTCACCAGGTCACCGAATCACCATCATTACTTACCATCATTACTGATCCTACCACCTACATCACCACCAAACATCATCATCACCACTCACAGTCATCACCATAAAGACACAACTCACCATCAGATATTCCTCTCGACCATCAACATTACAAATTCCTCGGAAACTCGACGAGTCAATCACCATCGAACACCACCTTGATCACAAATCACAATTATGACACCGCCACAACACTGTGAGGATCATTTAAGCTCCTCAGTAACAAATGCAATTACGTCTGACATGATAGTGGTAATCCTTTGGAAGCCGACTCCACCACAAATCCACCATAACTACCACCACTTGTCACTCCATCTATTCACAAATATCTCACCACTTCATCAGCTCTATTTATCTCATATTCTTCACAGCAAGTCCCCTACAACTATTCCCCCAACACTCCATCACAGGTCCTCGACACTTCACCACAAGTCACCAACACTTAGCCACAAGTATCCAACACTTCACCACATGTCCCCAACACTTCATTACAAATTCCCAGCACTCCATCACGAGACCCCAGCACTTTACCACAAGTCCTAGACACTTCACTACAAGCACCCAGCATCAGCACAATTCCCCAACACTTCACCACAAGTTTCTAATACTTCATCACAAATATCGAGCACTACATCACAAGTCCCCAACACATCACCGCAAGTTCCAAACACTTCACAATTCCCCAGCACTTCAACACAAGTCTCCAAAACTTTACCACGCCTCCAACACCTCACCGGAAGTCCCCAGCACTTCATCACAAATCCCTCAACACTTTCTCACAAGTTCCGAGCACTCCACCACAGGTCCTCAACATCCCACCACAAGTCCCCATCATCACCACAAATTTCCAACACTCCACCACATGTCCCGAACACCACGCAAGTCCGAAACAGTCCACCACAATTCATTGACATTCCAACACAAGTCCCCAGCACTCCACCTCAAGTCCACCAATACTGTACCACAAGTCCCCCAACACTCACTACACGTCCCAAACTCTAGCACCTTCTCCTACTTCACTCACAATATTGCACATGCATACCACCCCTTTCTCTCAACCAAAGGATTTCACTGTCACCACTTCCATTACAGTATCTTTAATAACTAGCTCCACCACCGCCCTTAGTCATTCCACCAAACTAATCCATCCCATTTTCTCCACAGTCCCATCATACGTCTTTATGTTCAGCTATGTTCACCAACTCCATCACAAGTCCTATAAAACCATGCTCGACATGTCATAATCACAACACCACAGATCCCCACCACTTTACCACTTGCTCTTACCTCAATCGCTGCATCACAAGCCCAAACAAAAGAATCTCCACACAAATCCCAGCCACTCCACCACTTACCCCTACCACACTCACTTCACCACAAGACCCATCCCATTTCCTCCACCACATAACTTCACGTTGACCATCGCCTCCATAAGCCTTTTTAAGACTATTACCACCTGACATCTCAATCTCTCCACCACAAGATCTTCACCATTTAAGACCCTTGAATATTATTACAAGCCCTCCACCATTTTCAGTTGCGGCCTGGTCAGCCAGTCTGTTACTCCTTTAGAATTTTCGCCTGCAAGGTGCTTCAGTCTAGCAAAATCCCATTTCATTCACCTTTAAAAAAGGTGCTGTTTAAGATAAACACTGCACTGTAGCTGAAATTGAGGGTGAAGTTAGCAAGAAGACAAAATGAACACTAGGAATGGTAAGGGAAAGATGGGTTGGAATACAATAGAGCAGACCGGCATGTAGGCAAGGATCATAAAAACCCACTTGCTACAGCTGACTCCTGAATGAGATAGACATGATGTGTATTTAGTATGGACGATGGATATTAGCGACAAAGTGGTGAGATGGGATGCTATAGGGTGTTTCGGATGCTGAGACTAACCGGAAAACAGTCAGATTTGTGTCCAGAATCACACACTCGTAAACTAACAAACACAAACACACACAAAAACACACAAACCCAAAACACACACACACACAAGAAATCAAACACACACGAGACACAAACACACAAACACAAAACACACACACACACAGACACACACACACAGACACATACAGACACACACACAGACACACACACACACACACACACACACACACACACACACACACACACACACACACACACACACACACACACACACACACACACACACACACACACACACACACACACACACACACACACACACACACACACACACACACAATCTAATATATACACACACACACACACACACACACACACACTCACACTCACACTCACACTCACACTCACACTCACACTCACACTCACACACACACACACACACACACACGCAACCTAATAGGTACCGGTACATTATTTACAGACACATATTTAATAAACATTAACTCACGTGTGACAGGTATCTTACTATATTCACAAAATCCCATTGCAGAGCACACCAACAAACCGGTCTAAATCCATCCGTCAACTAACGACAGTACCAGCCCCGCTTAAATAGGCAAACTCAGGTAAGAAAGAAGCTCAACTCAGGGACGGAAGAAACGAAACCAAACGAAGCACGAATGACACAACAGACTCTTACAAGGTCAAGACCACGAGAAGATACGGGAAGGTTGCGAGAAAAGTCGTTGTAGTCGTCGTATTGGTTACTGTTTTGACTCCCAGACTATTCTGAAATGAGGAACAGCAGGATTACATGCTTAGTTTCCCTTTAAAACCAGTTCACCCTTCTCCTCTCGGGGAATAGGATGTGGCTGAAGGACCTTCATATGACCAAACCGTTTAGCCGTCCGGTTACATCGGTACCACCACATGGAGGCGTTCCTCTGAGGTACCTCTGGAGAGTGTAAACTAACTATTGACCTATAATATACGGAAATAAAATGTTAACTATTGTAGATTCCATCGAGCTGAGGAGAAACTTATTTTACTGGACAATTTAGATTAGCCATCATTAATTCTTTGCCACCTAAGGATCCTTCCCAGCATGAATAAAATCGAATGGTAGCTGAGTAACTATGAAAAATAGCTACGATTTGAAGTATAGGGGTATAAGCTAGAAATAGTTACTGTGTCAAATTATGAAGGAAGTGTGAACTGTCAGATTCACTTACACACCTTTATTCAAAAGTACAAGGAAGGTATCAGCGAAATACGCCAAACCTTTCTAAGTGTTATATCAAGTGCACTGTGGATAGTTCATGTCTGTTTACTTTGTCCGTATTGTTCGGCTGTTTTTGTAAATCTGAGTTTTAAGCAATTGACAGATTTACTGAAAATTTTATTCAAATTTAAAAAATGTGCTGTTTAAGATAAACACTGCACTGTAGCTGAAATTGAGGGTGAAGTTAGCAAGAAGACAATATGAACACTAGGAATGGTAAGGGAAAGACGGGTTGGAATACAATAGAGCGGACCGGCATGTAGGCAAGGATCATAAAAACCCACTTGCTACAGCTGACTCATGAATGAGGTAGTCATGATGTGTATTCAGTATGGACGATGGGTATTAGCGACAAAGTGGTGAGATGGGATGCTATAGGGTGTTTGGGATGCTGAGGCTAACCGGCAAACAGTCAGATTTGTGTCCAGAATCAGACACTTACTCGTAAACTAACAAACACAAACACACACAAAAACACACAAACCAAAAACACACACACACACAAGAAATCAAACACACACGAGACACAAACAAACAAACACAACACACACACACACACACACACACACACACACACACACACACACACACACACACAAGAAATCAAACACACACGAGAAACAAACACACAAACACAACACACAGACACAGACACACAGACACACACACAGACACAGACACACAGACACAGACACACACACACAACGACACAGACACAGACACACACACACACACACACACACACACACACACACACACACACACACACACACACACACACACACACACACACACACACACACACACTCACAAACACACACACAATCTAATATATATATATCGTGTCCAGACACACTTAAATAATAAACAGAACCTCATGTGTGGCAGATTTCCTACTACATTAAAATGTCCACAGAGGAAAACACGCCAACAAACCGCTCTAAATACAGCTGTTAACTAACAACAATCCAAGCCTAGCTATATACACAAACTAAGAGAGGCAAGAAGTGCATCTCAGTGAAGGAAGAGGCGAAAAAAAATGAACTAGATATAACAAAACACAATTTCAAGGTCAAAACAACGAGCAAAGACAAGCAAATGCAGGAAGGAGCACCGAAAAGCCCGTCGCCGTCGTCGTGGTAGTCGTCGTGGTCGTGGTCGTGGTCGTCGTCGTGGTCGTCGTGGTCCTCGTGGTCGTCGTCGCCGTCCTCGCCGTCCTTCCTCCTCGCCGTCCGTCCTCGTCCTCGTCCTCCTCCTCCTCGTCGTCGTCCTCGTCGTCGTCCTCGTCGTCGTCGTCGTCGTCGTCGTCGTCCTCGTCCTCCTCCTCCTCTTCCTCCTCCTCCTCCTCCTCCTAATATCTGTTTTATCTCCCATGCTTTTTTGAACAAAGAAGCTGCAGGATTACCATCTCTTAGTCATCACCCTTCACCAGTTCACCCCCCTCCTCTCGGGGGATAGGTTGTGGCTGAAGGACGTTCCAATTACCACGCCTTTTAGCTGCGAGATTATATGTGTACCACAAGGTGGAGACGTCCCTCTAAGGCACCTCTAGAGAATGTAAACGAACTATAGATCTAAATTATGCGTTAATAAAACCCTGTTTTCCGTAGATTCCATTTTGAGACTTCGTTTACTCTAGAAATTAGATCAGCTTTCGTTAATGGCTTGCCACCTGAAGATCTTTAATTTCCTAAAGAAAATCGTATGGTAGCTGAGTAAATATGAAAAATAGCCAAGACATTGAGGCGTACGGGTAAAAGCAAGAAATATTACAAATGTCCAACTATATCGGATGTGTGAACTGTCTGATTCACTTAGCAAGGTTTGCTGGAAAGTACAACTTATGTATCGGCTAAGTTATGTGAACCGATTTCACTTATCGGATCAAGTGCATTGTGTATAGTTCATGACTGTTTACTTTGTTTATATTGTTCGGTTGTTTCGTAA
Source organism: Coenobita brevimanus (assembly GCF_032717465.1). NCBI lineage: Eukaryota > Metazoa > Arthropoda > Malacostraca > Decapoda > Coenobitidae > Coenobita > Coenobita brevimanus. Next base: position 27,116,836 of record NC_137045.1, on the reverse strand, counting down.
GGCTTAGATTTAAGCAATTGATAGATTACCTAAGAATTGGATTCTCCCATCAAACTATGCTGTTTAGGATGCACACTGTACTGTACCTGAAACTGAGGATGAAACTAGGAAGAAAACAAAACGATTTCCACGAATGGTTAGGGAAAGACGTGTTAGAAGACAAGTGAGCAGACCGGCAGGTATGAAATGATCATAAAATCGCACTTGCTCGAACTTTCACACTGACTCATGAATTAGGTAGACCACGAATATTCAATATGGACGATGGGTAATAGCGTCCAAGAGATGATTTTTGATACCATGGTGTGCTTGGGACTGCTGAGCCTGTCTGGAAGGACAGTCAAATATATGTCCAAAAGCAAGCACTTACTCGTTAGTGAACAAAAAGAAGCACAAAAACACACATACAAACAAAAAATCAAACACTCACATTCAGACAATAACACAAACACACACAGACACACACAAACACAGACACAGACACAGACACACACACACACACACACACACAGACACACACACACACACACACACACACACACACACACACACACACACACACACACACACACACACACACACACACACACACACACACACAGACACAAACACACACACACACACACACACACACACACACACACACACACACACACACACTCAAAAACACACACACAATATAAGATATATATATATATCATGTCCAGACACACTTAAATAATAAACAGAACCTCATGTGTGGCAGATTTCTTACTACATTAAAATGTCCACAGAGCAAAACACGCCAACAAACCGCTCTAAATACAGCTGTTAACTAACGACAATCCAAGCCTGGCTATATACACAAACTAAGAGAGGCAAGAAGTGCATCTCAGTGAAGCAAGAGGCGAAAAAAAATAAACCAGATTTAACAGAACACAATTTCACGGTCAAAACAGCGAGCAGAGACAAGCAAATGCAGGAAGGAGCACCGAAAAGCCCGTCGTCGTCGTCGTCGTCGTCGTCGTCGGCGGCGGCGGTGGCGGCGGCGGCGGCGGCGGCGGCGGGGGCGAGAGCGGCGGCGGCGGCGGCGGCGGCGGCGGCGGCGGCGGCGGCGGCGACGGGGGCGGCGGCGGCGGCGGGGTCGTCGTCGTCGTCGTCGTCGTCCTCGTCCTCGTCGTCCTCGTCCTCGTCCTCCTCGTCGTCCTCGTCC
>NC_137045.1:27103144-27110644 GCF_032717465.1 Coenobita brevimanus | reverse complement strand
AACATCCACTCTGTGCATTGCACACCCACACTGTGCACTGTGCAGTCCCCTTTTATCTAAAGGCCCGTCCAGACGATCGAGCAATGCCCGCGGGCACAAGCGAGCAGTTTGCCTGTTGACGGGCTCACCGCTTGTGCCCGCGGGCAAATGTGTAAATTGCCACGGGCAATTTACGCATTTGCCCGCGGGCACAAACGGTGAGCCCGTCAACAGGCAAACTGCTCGCTTGTGCCCGCGGGCATTGCTCGATCGTCTGGACGGGCCTTTAGACACCCGTCCTATATACTTTTCAGTCTCCCCAGCGCAAAGAAAGCAATATAAGCACAGATTAGGAGCTGCACAGATAACCCTGAGTTAACGGTCACTACTCTTACTTTCGACCTGTGATGGGCTGTGGATCACTGAGGGTCCCTGTTAGTCAAGTGACCACCATCGGGATTTTTTTAATGTACCAGGGGTCACTGCTTCAGGATGAAACTTGTGTACTTGTCCCACATGGGAGAGTTCCTTGTCTCAGTGGAGCAAACGGAGCTAGGGCCTGATTGACTGCTGCCTACCTTAAAAGCGCCAGGCAAGGCTGCTGCACCACCCCTAAACATCCACACTGTTCAGTGTGTAGCTTCCACGTTATGTCCACAGACTTCCCATTAACACAATGTAACTGGTTTATAATGTCATGCCGTAACTATTATTTTATTTGTTTACTTTCTCTTTCAGGTTACTTTATCGGGTAGCTTATAGATAAAGTATTATAGAATGTGACTTTTCCTTTCCAGTGTTTCCTATAAAATTTCCATGTCAGTTTTTCCATGCTGCATGGTGGTTTTTCTCACTTTTTCCTGGAGGGTTTGGTGGTGGGGGGAGCCTTCTTGCTTTCCTATCCTTATCCTTCAACATGTAGAGTTAGATCTTGTAGTCATAGTTTTCTCTAACAAGCAGCCTCGAAAGGACCATAAGGTCTGTTGCTGTTTGCTTTCCTGTGTAATCCTGTGTAATCCTCCTCCTCTTCCTCCTCCTCCTCCTCTTCCTCCTCCTCCTCCTCCTCCTCCTCCTCCTCCTCCTCCTCCTCCTCCTCCTCCTCCTCTTCCTCCTCCTCCTCCTCTTCCTCCTCCTCCTCTTCCTCCTCCTCCTCCTCCTCTTCCTCCTCCTCCTCTTTCTCCTCCTCCTCTTCCTCTTCCTCCTCCTCCTCTTCCTCCTCCTCCTCTTCCTCCTCCTCCTCTTCCTCCTCCTCCTCCTCCTCCTCCTCTTCCTCCTCCTCTTCCTCCTCCTCTTCCTCCTCCTCTTCCTCCTCGTCCTCGTCCTCGTCCCCGTCCTCCTCCTCGTCCTCCTCCTCGTCCTCGTCCTCGTCCTCCTCCTCGTTTTCGTCATCCTCCTCGTCCTCTTCTTCCTCCTCCTCCTCCTCCTCCTCCTCCTCCTCCCTGTTTTATCTCCCATGCTTTTTTGAACACCCCCATCCTCTCGGGGGATAGGTTGTGGCTAAAGGACGTTCCAATTACCACGCCTTTTAGCTGCCAGATTATATGTGTACCACAAGTTGGAGACGTCCCTCTAAGGCACCTCTAGAGAATGTAAACGAACTATAGATCTAAATTATGCGTTAATAAAACCCTGTCTTCCGTAGATTCCATTGTGAGACTTCGTTTACTCTAGAAATTAAATCAGCTTTCGTTAATGGCTTGCCACCTGAAGATCTTTCATTTCCTAAAGAAAATCGTATGGTAGCTGAGTAAATATGAAAAATAGCCAAGACATTGAGGCGTACGGGTAAAAGCAAGAAATATTTAAAATGTCCAACTATAACGGATGTGTGAATTATCTGATTCACTTAGCAAGCTTTGGTGGAAAGTACAACTTATGTATCGGCTAAGTTATGTGAACCGTTTTCACTTATCGGATCAAGTGCATTGTGTATAGTTCATGACTGTTTACTTTGTTTATATTGTTCGGTAGTTTCGTAGGGCTTAGATTTAAGCAATTGACAGTTTACCTAAGAATTGGATTCTCCCATCAAACTATGCTGTTTAGGATGCACACTGTACTGTACCTGAAACTGAGGATGAAACTAGGAAGAAAACAAAACGATTTCCACGAATGGTTAGGGAAAGACGTGTTAGAAGACAAGTGAGCAGACCGGCAGGTATGAAATGATCATAAAATCGCACTTGTTCGAACTATCACACTGACTCATGAATTAGGTAGACCACGAATATTCAATATGGACGATGGGTAATAGCATCGAAGTGGTGATTTGTGATACCATGGTGTGCTTGGAACTGCTGAGCCTGTCTGGAAGGACAGTCAAATATATGTCCGAAAGCAAGCACTTCCTCGTTAGTGAACAAAAAGAAGCACAAAAACACACATACAAACAAAAAATCAATCACTCACATTCAGACAATAACACAAACACACACAGACACACACAGACACAGACACAGACACAGACACAGACACAGACACATACACACACACACACCCACACCCACACCCACACCCACACACACACACACACACACACACGCATCCTAATAGGTACCGGTACATTATTTACAGACACATATTTAATAAACATTAACTCACGTGTGACAGGTATCTTACTATATTCACAAAATCCCATTGCAGAGCACACCAACAAACCGGTCTAAATCCATCCGTCAACTAACGCCAGTACTAGCCCCGCTTAAATAGGCAAACTCAGGTAAGAAAGAAGCTCAACTCACTGACGGAAGAAACGAAACATACGAAGCACTAATGACACAACAGACTCTTATAAGGTCAAGACCACGAGAAGATACGGGAAGGTTGCGAGAAAAGTCGTTGTAGTCGTCGTATTGGTTACTGTTTTGACTCCCAGACTATTCTGAAATAAGGAACAGCAGGATTACATGCTTAGTTTCCCTTTAAAACCAGTTCACACTTCTCCTCTCGGGGAATAGGATGTGGCTGAAGGACCTTCATATGACCAAACCGTTTACTTGTCCGGTTACATCGGTACCACCACATGGAGGCGTTCCTCTGAGGTACCTCTGGAGAGTGTAAACTAACTATTGACCTATAATATACGGAAATAAATTGTTAACTATTGTAGATTCCATCGAACTGAGGAGAAACTTATTTTACTGGACAATTTAGATTAGCCATCATTAATTCTTTGCCACCTAAGGATCCTTCCCAGCATGAATAAAATCGAATGGTAGCTGAGTAACTATGAAAAATAGCTTCGATTTGAAGTATAGGGGTATAGGCTAGAAATAGTTACTATGTCTAATTATGAAGGAAGTGTGAACTGTCAGATTCACTTACACACCTTTATTCAAAAGTACAAGGAAGGAATCAGCGAAATACGCCAAACCTTTCTAAGTGTTATATCAAGTGCACTGTCGATAGTTCATGTCTGTTTACTTTGTCCGTATTGTTCGGCTGTTTTTGTAAATCTGAGTTTTAAGCAATTGACAGATTTACTGAAAATTTCATTCACCTTTAAAAAATGTGCTGTTTAAGATAAACACTGCACTGTAGCTGAAATTGAGGGTGAAGTTAGCAAGAAGACAAAATGAACACTAGGAATGGTAAGGGAAAGACGGGTTGGAATACAATAGAGCAGACCGGCATGTAGGCAAGGATCATAAAAACCCACTTGCTACAGCTGACTCCTGAATGAGATAGACATGATGTGTATTCAGTATGGACGATGGGTATTAGCGACAAAGTGGTGAGATGGGATGCTATAGGGTGTTTAGGATGCTGAGACTAACCGGAAAACAGTCAGATTTGTGTCCAGAATCAGACACTTACTCGTAAACTAACAAACACAAACACACACAAAAACACACAAACCCAAAACACACACACACACAAGAAATCAAACACACACGAGACACAAACACACAAACACAACACACAGACACACACACACACACACACACACACACACACACACACACACACACACACACACACACACACACACACACACACACACACAATATAAGATATATATATATATATCATGTCCAGACACACTTAAATAATAAACAGAACCTCATGTGTGGCAGATTTCTTACTACATTAAAATGTCCACAGAGCAGAACACGCCAACAAACCGCTCTAAATACAGCTGTTAACTAACGACAATCCAAGCCTGGCTATATACACAAACTAAGAGAGGCAAGAAGTGCATCTCAGTGAAGCAAGAGGCGAAAAAAAATAAACCAGATTTAACAGAACACAATTTCACGGTCAAAACAGCGAGCAGAGACAAGCAAATGCAGGAAGGAGCACCGAAAAGCCCGTCGTCGTCGTCGTCGTCGTCGTCGTCGTCGTCGTCGTCGTCGTCGTCCTCGTAGTCGTCCTCGTCCTCCTCGTCGTCCTCGTCCTCGTCGTCCTCGTCCTCGTCCTCCTCGTCGTCCACCTCGTCGTCGTCCTCGTCGTCCTCGTCCTCGACCTCGTCCTCCTCCTCCTCCTCCTCCTATTCCTCCTCCTCCTAATCCCTGTTTTATCTCCCATGCTTTTTTGAACAAAGAAGCAGCAGGATTACTATCTCTTAGTCATCACCCTTCACCAGTTCACCCCCCTCCTCTCGGGGGATATGTTGTGGCTGAAGAACGTTCCAATTACCACGCCTTTTAGCTGCCAGTTTATATGTGTACCACAAGTTGCAGACGTCCCTCTAAGGCACCTCTAGAGAATGTAAACGAACTATAGATCTAAATTATGCGTTAATAAAACCCTGTCTTCCGTAGATTCCATTGTGAGACTTCGTTTACTCTAGAAATTAGATCAGCTTTCGTTAATGGCTTGCCACCTGAAGATCTTTAATTTCGTAAAGAAAATCGTATGGTAGCTGAGTAAATATGAAAAATAGCCAAGACATTGAGGCGTACGGGAAAAAGCAAGAAATATTTAAAATGTCCAACTATATCGGATGTGTGAACGGTCTGATTCACTTAGCAAGCTTTGCTGGAAAGTACAACTTATGTATCGTCTAAGTTACGTGAACCGATTTCACATATCGGATCAAGTGCATTGTATATAGTTCATGAGTGTTTACTTTGTTTATATTGTTCGGTTGTTTCGTAAGAATTAGATTTAAGCAATTGATAGATTACCTAAGAATTGGATTCTCCCATCAAACTATGCTGTTTAGGATGCACACTGTACTGTACCTGAAACTAAGGATGAAACTAGGAAGAAAACAAAACGATTTCCACGATTGGTTAGGGAAAAACGTTTTAGAAGACAATTGAGCAGACCGGCAGGTATGAAATGATCATAAAATCGCACTTGTTCGAACTATCACACTGACTCATGAATTAGGTAGACCACGAATATTCAATATGGACGATGGGTAATAGCGTCGAAGTGGTGATTTGTGATATCATGGTGTGCTTGGGTCTGCTGAGCCTGTCTGGAATTACAGTCAAATATATGTCCAAAAGCAAGCACTTACTCGTTAGTGAACAAAAAGAAGCACAAAAACACACATATAAACAAAAAATCAATCTCTCACATTCAAACAATAACACAAACACACACAGACACACACATACACACACATACACACACACACACACACACACACGCAGACACACAGACACACACACACACACACACACACACACACACACACACACACACACACACACACACACACACACACACACACACACACACACACACACACACACACACACACACACACACACACACACTCGGATCCTAATATGTACCGGTACATTATTTACAGACACATATTTAATAAACATTAACTCACGTGTGACAGGTATCTTACTATATTAAAAAAATCCCATTGCAGAGCTCACCAACAAACCGGTCTAAATCCATCCGTCAACCAACGACAGTACCAGCCTCGCTAAAATGGGCAAACTCAGGTAAGAAAGAAGCTCAACTCACTGACGGAAGAAACGAAACCAAACGAAGCACGAATGACACAACAGACTCTTACAGTGTCAAGAACACGAGAAGATACTGGAAGGTTTCGAGAAAAGTCGTTGTAGTCGTCGTATTGGTTACTGTTTTGACTCCCAGACTATTCTAAAATTGGGAATAGCAGGATTACATGCTTAGTCTCCCTTTAAAACCAGTTCACCCTTCTCCTCTCGGGGAATAGGATGTGGCTGAAGGACCTTCATATGACCAAACCGTTTAGCCGTCCGGTTACATCGGAACCACCACATGGAAGCGTTCCTCTGAGGTACCTCTGGAGAGTGTAAACTAACTATTGACCTATAATATACGGAAATAAAATGTTAACTATTGTAGATTCCATCGAGCTGAGGAGAAACTTATTTTACTGGACAATTTAGATTAGCCATCATTAATTCTTTGCCACCTAAGGATCCTTCCCAGCATGAATAAAATCGAATGGTAGCTGAGTAACTATGAATAATAGCTACGATTTGAAGTATAGGGGTATATGCTAGAAATAGTTACTGTGTCAAATTATGAAGGAAGTGTGAACTGTCAGATTCACCTACACACCTTTATTCAAAAGTACAAGGAAGGTATCAGCGAAATACGCCAAACCTTTCTAAGTGTTATATCAAGTCCACTGTGGATAGTTCATGTCTGTTTACTTTGTCCGTATTGTTCGGCTGTTTTTGTAAATCTGAGTGTTAAGCAATTGACAGATTTACTGAAAATTTCATTCACCTTTAAAAAATGTGCTGTTTAAGATAAACACTGCACTGTAGCTGAAATTGAGGGTGAAGTTAGCAAGAAGACAAAATGAACACTAGGAATGGTAAGGGAAATACGGGTTGGAATACAATAGAGCAGACCGGCATGTAGGCAAGGATCATAAAAACCCACTTGCTACAGCTGACTCCTGAATGAGATAGACATGATGTGTATTCAGTATGGACGATGGGTATTTGCGACAAAGTGGTGAGATGGGATGCTATAGGGTGTTTGGGATGCTGAGACTAACCGGAAAACAGTCAGATTTGTGTCCAGAATCAGACACTTACTCGTAAACTAACAAACAGAAACACACACAAAAACACACAAACCAAAAACACACACACACACACAAGAAATCAAACACACACGAGACAAACACACAAACACAACACACACACACACACAGACAAACACACAGACACACACACACAGACACACACACACAGACACACACACACAGACACACACACACACACACACACACACACTCTCACAAACACAAACACATTCTAATATATATATATCATGTCCAGACACACTTAAATAATAAACAGAACCTCATGTGTGGCCGATTCTTACTACATTAAAATGTCCACAGAGCAAAAAATGAAAACAAACCGCTCTAAATACAACAGTTAACTAACGACAATCCAAGCCTGGCCATATACACAGACTAAGAGATGCAAGAAGTGCATCTGAGTGAAGCAAGAGGCGAAAAAAAATGAACCAGATATAACAGAACACAATTTCACGAGGTCAAATGAGCGAGCAGAGACAAGCAAATGCAGGAAGGAGCAC
>NC_137045.1:27085572-27103044 GCF_032717465.1 Coenobita brevimanus | reverse complement strand
AAGTGCATCTCAATGAAGCAGGAGGCGAAAAAAATGAACCAGAAATAACAGAACACAATTTCACGAGGTCAAAACAACGAGCAGAGACAAGCAAATACGGAAGGAGCACGGAAAATCGCAGTCGTCGTCGTCGTTGTCGTCGTAGGCGGCGTCGGCGTCGGCGTCGTTGTAGTCGTCGTCGGCGTCGGCATCGTCGTCGTCGTCGTCGTCGGCGTCGGCATCGTCGTCGTCGTCGTCGTCGTCGGCGTCGGCATCGTCGTCGTCGTCGTCGTCGGCGTCGGCATCGTCGTCGTCGTCGTCGTCGGCGTCGGCATCGTCGTCGTCGTCGTCGTCGTCGTCCTCCTCCACCTCCTCCCTGTTTTATCTCCCATGCTTTTTTGAACAAAGAAGCTCCAGGATTACTATCTCTTAGTCATCACCCTTGACCAGTTCACCCCCCTCCTCTCGGGGGATAGGTTGTGGCTGGCTGGACGTTCCACCCGCGCCTTTTAGCAGCCAGATTATATGTATACCACAAGTTCGTAGACGTACCTCTAAGGCACCTCTTCTTCTAGAGAATGTAAACGAACTATAGATCTAAATTATGCGTTAATAAAACCCTGTCTTCCGTAGATTCCATTGTGAGACTTCGTTTACTCTGGAATTTAGATTAGCTTTCGTTAATGGCTTGCCACCTGAAGATCTTTAATTTCCTAAAGAAAATTGTATGGTAGCTGAGTAAATATGAAAAATAGCCAAGACATTGAGGCGTACGGGTAAAACCAAGAAATATTTAAAATGTCCAACTATAACGGAAGTGTGAACTGTCTGATTCACTTAGCAAGCTTTGCTGAAAAGCCCAACTTATGTATCGGCTAAGAGTTACCTGAACCGATTTCACTTATCGGATCAAGTGCATTGTGTATAAACGGTGACTGTTTACCATTTTGTTTATATTGTTCAAGTTGTTTCGTAAGGCCTAGACGGCAATTGATAGATTACCTAAGAATTGAATTCTCCCATCAAACTATGCTGTTTAGGATGCACACTGTACTGTACCTGAAACTGAGGATGAAACTAGGAAGAAAACAAAACGATTTCCACGAATGGTTAGGGAAAGACGTGTTAGAAGACAAGTGAGGAGACCGGCAGGTATGAAATGATCATAAAATCGCACTTGTTCGAACTATCACACTGGCTCATGAATTAGGTAGACCACGAATATTCAATATGGACGATGGCAATAGCGTCGAAGAGGTGATTTGTGATACCATGGTGTTCTTGATTACTGCTGAGCCTGTCTGGAAGGACAGTCAAATATATGTCCAAAAGCAAGCACTTACTCGTTAGTGAACAAAAAGAAGCACAAAAACACACATACAAACAAAAAATCAAACACTCACATTCAGACAATAACACACACACACACACACACACACACACACACACACACACACACACACACACACACACACACACACACACACACACACACACACACACACACACACACACACACACACACACACACACACACACACACACACACACACACACACACACACACACACAGGCGCGCGCAACCTAATAGGTACCCGTACATTATTTACAGACACATATTTAATAAACATTAACTCACGTGTGACAGGTATCTTACTATATTCACAAAATCACATTGCAACGCACACCAACAAACCGGTCTAAATCCATCCGTCAACTAACGATATTACCAACCCCGCTTGAATAGGCAAACTCAGTTAAGAAAGAAGCTGAACTCAGGGACGGAAGAAACGAAACCAAACGAAGCACGAATGACACAACAGACCTGTGGTCAAGTGACTACGAGAAGATATGGAAGGTTACAGAAAAGTTCGTTGTAGTCGTCGTATTGGTTAATGGTTTTGACTTTGACACTGAAACATATGTTATGATTACATGTTTAGTTTCCCTTTAAAAACCAGTTCACCCTTCTCCTCTCGGGGAATAGGATGTGGCTGAAGTACCTTCAAATGACGAAACCGTTTAGCCGTCCGGTTACATCGGTACCACCACATGGAGGCGTTTCTCTGAGGTATCTATGGAGAGTGTAAACTAACTATTGAACTATAGTATACGTAAATGAAATGTTTACTATTGTAGATTCCATTGAGCTGAGGAGAAACTTATTTTACTGGACAATTTAGATTTCCAGCCATCATTAATTCTTTGCCACTCTGGTTGATCCTTCCCAGCATGTAATAAAATCTGAATTTGGTAGCTGAGTAAATTGTAGGAAAAATAAGCATGCCACACTTTGAGGTGGATAGGTGTTTTCAGAAATAGTTAGTGTCAAATTATGAAGTTGTGAAGTGTGAACTGTCAAATTCACTTACACACCCTTTATCTCAAAAGTGCAAGTAAGGTACATCAGCGAAATACTTATTGTCAAATCGTTTTCCAGCTTTATGTTACACTTCATCAAGTGCAACTGTGGATAGTTCCTGTCTGTTTACTTTGTCCAGTATTGTTCACCCGGCTGTTTTTGTAAATCAGAGTTTTAAGCAAATTGACAGGATTCACTGAAAATTTCATTAACCTGGTAAAAAATGTGCTGTTTAAGATAAACACTGCACTGGTAGCTGAAATTGAGGGTGAAATTAGCAAGAACAATAACAAAATGGACACTAGGAATGGTAAAAAGATGGGTTAGAATACAATAGAGCAGACCGGCATGTAGGCAAGGATCATGAAAACCCACTTGCTACAGCTGACTCCTGAATGAGATAGACATGATGTGTATTCAGTATGGACGATGGGTATTAGCGACAAAGTGGTGAGATGGGATGCTATAGGGTGTTTGGGATGCTGAGACTAACCGGAAATCAGTCAGATTTATGTCCAGAATCAGACACTTACACATAAACGAACAAACACAAACACACACAAAGACACACAAACACAAACAAAGACACACACAACACACACACACATACACACACACACACATCAAACACACACACACACACACACACACACACACACACACACACACACACACACACACACACACACAATCTAATATATATATATCATGTCCAGACACACTTAAAACTATGAGAGGCAAGAAGTGCATCTGAGTGAAGCAAGAGGCGAAAAAAAATGAACCAGAAATAAGAGAACACAATTTCACGAGGTCAAAACAACGAGCAGAGAGAAGCAAATGCAGGAAGGAGCACCGAAAAAGCCCGTTCGACGTCGTCGTCGTCGTCGTCGTCGTCGTCGCCCTCGTCCTCGTCCTCGTCCTCGTCGTCGTCGTCCTCCTCGTAGTCCTCCTCGTCGTCCTCCTCGTCGTCGTCGTCCTCCTCGTCGTTGTCGTCGTCATCGTCCTCCTCCTCGTCGTCGTCGTCGTCCTTCTCCTCGTCGTCGTCGTCGTCGTCCTCGTCCTCCTCGTCGTCGTCGTCGTCGTCGTCCTCCTCCTCGTCCTCGTCGTCGTCCTCCTCGTCGTCGTCGTCGTCCTCCTCCTCCTCGTCGTCGTCGTCGTCCTCCTCCTCCTCGTCGTCGTCGTCGTCCTCCTCCTCCTCGTCGTCGTCGTCCTCCTCCTCCTCCTCGTCGTCGTCGTCGTCCTCCTCCTCCTCCTCCTCGTCGTCGTCGTCCTCCTCCTCCTCGTCGTCGTCGTCGTCCTCCTCCTCGTCGTCGTCGTCGTCGTCCTCCTCCTCCTCGTCGTCGTCGTCGTCCTCCTCCTCCTCGTCGTCGTCGTCGTCGTCCTCCTCCTCCTCGTCGTCGTCGTCGTCCTCCTCCTCCTCGTCGTCGTCGTCGTCGTCCTCTCCTCCTCCCGGCCGTCGTCGTCGCCGCCGTCGTCCTTCCCCTCCTCCTCTCCGTCGTCAGTCGCCGTCGTCGTCCTCCTCCTCCTCGTCGTCGTCGTCGTCGTCGTCCTCCTCGTCGTCGTCGTCGTCGTCGTCCTCCTCCTCGTCGTCGTCGTCGTCGTCGTCCTCCTCCTCCTCCTCGTCGTCGTCGTCGTCGTCGTCCTCGTCGTCGTCGTCGTCGTCGTCCTCCTCCTCCTCCTCGTCGTCGCTCGCCGCCGCTCGCCGCTCGCCGTCGTCCCGTCGTCGCCGCCGTCCTCGTCAGTCGCTCGTCGGCCGAACGCCGTCCTCCTCCTCGTCGTCCTCCTCCCTCGTCGTCGTCGTCGTCGTCCTCCTCGTCGTCGTCGTCGTCGTCGTCCCTCCCCTCCTCCTCCGTCGTCGTCGTCGTCGTCGCCATCCTCCTCCTCCTCCGTCGTCGTCGTCCTCCTCCTCGTCGTCGCCGCTCGTCGTCGTCCTCCTCCGTCGTCGTCGCTCGTCGTCGTCGTCGCTCGTCGTCGTCGTCGCTCGTCGTCGTCCTCCTCCTCGTCGTCAGTCGTCGTCGTCGTCCCCGTCACGTCGTATCGCTCGCCGCTCGTCGTCCTCCTCCCTCCTCCTCGTCGTCGTCGTCCTCCCTCCTCCCCTCTCCTCCTCGTCAAGTCGCGTCGTCGTCGTCCTCCTCCTCCCCTCGCCGTCAAGCCGTCGTCGTCGTCCCTCCTCCTCGTCGTCGTCAAGTCGTCGTCGTCCTCGTCGCTGCAGCCAGCGCCGCCCTCCTCCTCCTCCCGTCGTCGTCGTCGTCGTCGTCCTCCTCCTCGTCGTCGTCGTCGTCGTCCTCCTCGTCGTCGTCGTCGTCGTCGTCGTCGTCGTCGTCGTCGTCGTCGTCGTCGTCGTCCTCCTCCTCGTCGTCGTCGTCGTCGTCGTCGTCGTCGTCCTCCTCCTCCTCGTCGTCGTCGTCGTCGTCGTCGTCCTCCTCCTCGTCGTCGTCGTCGTCGTCGTCGTCGTCGTCGTCGTCCTCCTCCTCCTCCTCGTCGTCGTCGTCGTCGTCCTCCTCCTCCTCGTCGTCGTCGTCGTCGTCGTCGTCGTCGTCGTCCTCCTCCTCCTCCTCGTCGTCGTCGTCGTCCTCCTCCTCCTCCTCCTCGTCGTCGTCGTCGTCGTCCTCCTCCTCCTCCTCGTCGTCGTCCTCCTCCTCCTCCTCGTCGTCGTCGTCCTCCTCCTCCTCCTCGTCGTCGTCGTCCTCCTCCTCCTCGTCGTCGTCGTCGCCGTCACATCGCCGAACAGCCAGCCATTGTCTTCCTCCTCCTCCTCGTCGTCGTCGTCGTCTCACCGCTCGCCGTCGTCGTCGTTGCCGTCGTCGTCGCCGCCGTCGTCGTCGTCGTCGTCGTCGTCGTCGTCAGCCATCCTCCTCCTTCCTCCTGGCCTCGTCGTCGCTCGTCCTCCTCGTCGCGTCGCTGCCGCTCGCCGCCGCTCGTCGCTGCCGCCAGTCGTCGTCGTCAGTCGCTCGCTCGCTCGTCCTCCTCCCCGTCGTCGTCCTCCCCGTCCTCGTCGGTTGCCGTCCCGTCCTCCTCGTCCTCGTCGTCGCCACGCCGCCGTCGTCCCCCGTCGTCGCTCGCTCGTCGTCCCCGTCCTCCTCCTCCCTGTCGTCGTCGTCGCGTCGCTCGTCGTCCCCGTCGTCGTCGTCGTCGTCGTCCTCTGCCGCCGTCAAGGCTCGTCAGTCGCCGCCCTCGTCGTCCTCGCCGTCGCCGTCGTCGTCCTCCTCCTCCTCCGTCGTCGTCGTCAGTCGCTGCCGCCCCTCCGTCCGTCGTCGCCGCCGTCGCCGTCGTCGTCCTCCTCTCCTCTCATCGTCGCTCGTCGTCGTCGTCCCTCCTCCTTTCGTCAGTTGCTCGTCGTCGTCGTCCTCCTCCGTCGTGGCCAGTCGTCAAAGCTGCCGTCCTCCCTTGCCGTCGCCTCAATAGTCGTCGCTCGTCGTCGTCCTCCTTCCCTCCCCGTCGTCAGCCGTCGTCCTCCTCCTCCCCGTCGTCGCTCGCTGTCCGTCGTCCTCCTCGTCGTCAGTCGCCGTCGTCCTCCTCGTCGTCGTCGTCGTCGTCGTCTCCTCCCCTCCTCCTCGTCGTCGTCGTGTCGTCCGTCCTCCTCCTCCTCGTCGTCGTCCGTCGTCGTCCTCCTCCTCCCCGTCGTCGTCGTCGCGTCCTCGTCCTTCCTCCTCGTCCTTCGTCGTCGTCGTCCTCGTCCTCCTCCCCTCCTTCACGCGCCACGTCGTCGTCCTCCTCCTCCTCCTCGTCAATGTCGTCGTCGCTGTTCGGGTCCTCCTCCTCCTCCTCGGTTGTCGGTCGCCGTCCTCCTCCTCGTCGTCGTCAGTCGTCGTCGTCGCCGTCGCTGCCGTCCTCCTCCTCCTCCTCCTTCGTCGTTGCCGTCGCCGCCGCCTCTCCTCCTCCTCGTCGTCGTCGTCGTCGTCCTCCTCCTCCTCCTCGCTCGTCGTCGTCGTCAGTCAGCCGTCCTCCTCCTCCTCTCGCTGTCCTGTCGCTGGGGCGTTGCCGGTCCTCCTTCCTCTCTCGCCGTCTAATGCCGCCGCTCGCCGTCCTCCCTCCTCCTCCTCCTCGTCGTCGTCGGTCCTCCTCCTCCTCGTCGTTGCTGCCGTCATTGAGGTCGTCGTCGTCCGTCCTCCTCCTCCTCGTCGCTCCTCCTCGTCGTCGTCGTCGTCCTCCTCCTCCTCTCGTTCGTCGTCGTCCTCTCCCGCCACGCCGCCGTCATCCTCCTCTCCTCCCTCCCCGTCGTCGCCGCTGCCGTCGTCCTCCCTCCCTCGCCGTCGTCGTCGTCGTCGCCGTCGTCGTCGTCAGCTGTCCTCCTCGTCGTCGTCAGCTCGTCGTCAGTCCTCCTCCCTCCGTCAGCTCGCTCGCTCGCTCGTCGTCCTCGCCGTCCTCCTCAGTCGTCGTCGTCGTCGTCGTCGCCGTCCTCCTCCTCCTCCTCGTCGTCGTCGTCCGCTCGTCGCTCGTCGTCCTCCTCCTCCTCCTCCTCCTCGTCGACTCGGTCAGGCCGCCACATGCCGTCCTCTCTTCAAGTCGCCGCCAGTCGTCCTCCTTCCTCTCGTTGAGTCGCCGTCGTCCTCCTCCCCGTCGCCGTCACCGCCTTCCTCGTCGTCGCCGTCGCTGTCCTCCTCCTCCCTCCTCCCGTCGTCGTCGTCCTCCTCCTCGTCGCCTGTCGTCGTCCCCGTCGTCGTCCTCCTCCTCCTCCTCGTAGTCGTCGTCGTTGTCGTCCTCCTCCTCCTCGTCAGTCGCCAAGCCGTTGCCGTCGTCGTCAGTCCTCCTCCTCCCGTCGTCGTCGCAGCCGCTTCGCCGTCCTCCTCCTCGTCACCGTCGTCGCCAGCGTCGTCCTCCTCGCTGGCACGCCGTTGCGCAGCCACACCTCCTCCTCCCTCCTCGTCGTCGTCGTACCGCACGCTCGCCGTCGTCCTCCTCCTCCTCCTCCTCCCTCGACGACTCGCCGCCGCCCTCTCTCCTCCGTGCCGCAGTCGTCGTCGTCCTCCTCGTCGTCCGTCGTCGTCGTCCTCCTCCTCCTCCTTCCTGTCGTCCTCCTCCTCCGCCGACTGCGTCCGTCCTCCTCGTCGTCGTCGCCGTCCTCCTCCCGGCCGCGTCGCTGTCCTCCCCGTCGTCGGCCGTCGGGCCGTCGTCGTCCTCCGTCCCGTCGTCGTCGTCGTCGCTCCCCTCTCGTCTTGCTTCGTTACAGCCGTTGTTGCCGTCCTCCTCTCTGTTCCGTCGCCGCCGCCGCCCTCCCCGTCGTCGTCGTCGTCGTCCTCCCGTTCTTCTCACGTTACGCCGCCGTCCCCGTCGTCGTCGTTCGTCGCCGTCGTCCCGCCGTCGTACGTCGTCCTCCTTGCCGTCGCTCGCCGCCGTCGTCCTCCTGCTGTCGTCGCTCGCCGTCGTCCTCCCGTCGTCCTCTTCCTCGCCGCCGCTACTCCGTCGTCGTCGCCGCCGGTCTCCTCCTTCCGCTGCCGCCGCTGCTGCCGTCCTCGCTCGTCGCCGTCGCCGCTGCCTCCTCCTCCTCCTCCTCGTCGTCGTCGTCGTCCTCCTCTCCCGCCGTCGCCGCTCCTCCTCCTTCTTCTCGTGCACTGTTGTCGTTGAATCGCCCTCCTTCCTCTTCCCTTTTTCCGTTGTCCTAACACGTCTTCCTCCTCTTCTTTTCCTGTCGTTGCTTCATGGCCCCTCCTCCTCTCTCTTCTCGCCAGCCACAGCTGTCTCTCTCGCTTCTCGTCAGCCAGACAGCCACGCCTTCCTCCTCCTCCTCGTCGTTGCTGCTGCGTTGTCGTTGTCCAATGTCGCTCCTCCTCCTCTCTTCCGTCGCTCCTCCCTAGTCGTCACGTCGTCGCCGTCCTCCTCCTCCTCGCTGCCGCGTCGCCGTCGTCGTCGTCGTCGCCCCTCCTCCTCGTCAGCCGCTCGTCGTCGCTCAGTCACGCCGTCCTCCCCGTCGTCGTCAGGCCGTCGTCGTCGTCGTCGTCGTCAGCCGTCGTCCGCCCCCTCCTCCTCGTCGTCGTCGTCGTCCTCCTCCTCACGCACGCACGCTCGCACGCACAGTCGTCCTCCTCCCTCGTCGTCGTCGTCGTCGTCGTTGCCACACTCACTCCCACGCACGCCTGCACGCCGTCCCACGTCGTCGCCGCCGTCGTCCTCCTCCTCGCTCGTCGTCGTTGCGTCGTCGTCCTCCCTCCTCCTCAGAACGTCGTCGCTGCTGTTGGTCCTCTCCTCTCCTCCATGTCCCCGTCGCTCGCCGTCGTCCGTCGTCCTCCTCCTCCTCCTTCGTCAGTCGTCAAGCCGTGGTCGTCCACCCCCTCCTCCTCCTCCTCCTCCCGTCGTCGTCGTCGTCGCCCTCCTCCTCCTCGCCGTCAGCGTCGCCGCTGCCGTCGTCCTCCTCCTCTCGCCGTCGTCGTCGTCGCTCGCTCGCCCTCCCCGTCGTCGCTCAGCCGCTCGCCGTCGTCCTCCTCAGCGTCGTCGCCGTCGCTCGCCACCCTCCTCCTCCCCTCGTCGCCGGTACCGTCGTCGTCCTCCTCCTCCTCGTCGTCGCTCGTCGTCCTCCTCCTCGCTTCGTCACCGCCGTCGTCCTCCTCCTCCTTCGTCAGTCAGTCAGTCAGCCAGCCGTCCCTCCCTCCTCCTCCTCCGTCGTCGCTTCGTCAGTCGTCCTCCCTCTCCTTCCCTGTCGTCGTCGTCGTCGTCCTCCTCCTCCTCCTCGTCGTCGTCGTCGTCCTCCTCCTCCTCCTCTTCGTCGTCGTCGTCCTCCTCCTCCTCCTCGTCGTCGTCGTCGTCGTCCTCCTCCTCCTCCTCGTCGTCGTCGTCGTCCTCCTCCTCGTCGTCGTCGTCGTCGTCGCCGCTCGCCGCTCGCCGCCTCCTCCTCCTCCTTCCTCCTCCTCCTCCTCTCTGCCGCTCGCTACGCCATCGCTCCTCGTCCTCCTCCTCCGCGTCGTCGCCGTCGTCCTCCTCCTCGTCGTCGTCGCACGCCGTGTCCCTCCCCTCCTCGCTCGTCGTCGTCGCCGCCGTCGTCAGCCAGCCGTCCTCCTCCTCCCCGTCCGTCGTCGTCGTCGTCGTCCTCCTCCTTCCCTCGTCGTCGTCGTCGTCGTCCTCCAGCCGTCCTCCTCCTCCTCGCCGTCGTCGTGTCGTCGTCGTCGTCGCTGCCCTTCCTCCTCCCGTCCCCGTCAGTCGTCGTCGTCGTTCGCCGTCGCGTCGCTGTCCTCCTCCTCGTCGTCCGCCGTCGTCGTCCTCCTCCTCGTCGTCGTCGTCGTCCGCCTCCTCTTCCTCCTTCGTCAGCCGCCGTCCTCCCTCCTCCTCGGGCCGCCGCCGTCCTCCTCCTTCCCTTCCCCGTCAGTCGCCGCCCTCCTCCCCGGCGTCGTCGCTCGTCCTCCTTCCCTCCGGGTCGCTCAAGTCGTCCTCCTCCCTTCCTTCCTCCCTCGTCCTCGTCGCTGTCGCCGTCCTCCTCCTCCTCCCCGTCGTCGTCGTCGCCGCTCGCTCGTCCGTCCTCCTCCCTCCCTCGTCGTCTGCCGTTCGCCGTCGTCCTCCTCCTCCTCGTCGTCGTCGTCGTCGTCGTCCTCCTCCTCCTCGTCGTCGTCGTCGTCGTCGTCCTCCTCCTCCTCCTCCTCGTCGTCGTCGTCGTCGTCGTCGTCGTCGTCCTCCTCCTCCTCCTCCTCCTCGACGACTCGTCGTCGTCGTCGTCCTCCTCCTTCGCTCGCCGCCGTCGTCCTCCTCCCCGACACAGCCGCCGCCCTCCTCCTCTACCGTCGTCGTCGTCCTCCTCCTCCTTCCTTCGTCGTCGTCACAATCCTCCTCCTCCTCGCCGTCGTCGGCCGTCCTCCTCCTCGTCGTCGTCGTCGTCTCCTCCTCGCTCGCCGTCGCTCGCTGGCTCGCCGTCCTCCCGCGTCGTCGTCGTCGTCGTCGTCCTCCTCCCCGCGTCGTTACCGTCGTCGCTCGTCGTCCTCCTCCTCGCCGCCGCCGTCGCTCGTGTCGTCCTCCCTCCCCATCGTCGTCGTCGTCGTCACTCCTCGTCGTCGTCGTCGTCCTCCTCTCGTCGTCGTCGCGCCGTCGTCCTCCCCGTTCGCCGTCGCCGCCGTCCTCCTCGTCGTCGTCGTCGCTCGCCGTCCTCCTCGTCGTCGTTGCTGCTGCTGTCGTCCCTTCCTCGTCGTCGTCGTCGTCGTCGTCCTCCTCGCTCAGTGTCAATGTCGTCGTCGTCCTCCTCCTCGCTTCGCTGCCGCTCGTCGTCGTCGTCCTCCTCCCTGTCGTCGCCGTCGCCGCCGTCGTCCTCCCTCCTCGTCAGTCGTCGCTCGTCGTCCTCCTCCTCGTCGTCGTCAGCCGCCGCCGTCGTCCTCCCTCCTCTGTCGTCGCCGCCGTCAGTCCTCCTCCTCGTCGTCGTCGCCGTCGTCAGCCCCCCTTCCTCCTCGTCGTCGTCGTCAACCCTCCCTCCTCCTCCTTCCTCTGCTCGTCAGTCAAGCCGCTCGCCCTCCCTCCTCCTCCTCTTCCTCGTTCGTCGCTTGCGCCGTCCTCCTCCTCCTCTCCTCCTCCTCGGTCGCCGTCGTCCTCCTTCCTTCCTTCCCTTCCTCTCTCCTCCTCCTCCCCTCCTCGTCGTCAGTCGTCGTCGTCGTCGTCAAATGTCTCCTCCTCCTCCTCCTCTTCCTCGTCGTCGTCGTCGTCGTCGTTGTCCTCTTCCTCGTCGTCGTCGTCGTCGTCGTCGTCGTCGTCGTCCTCCTCCTCCTCGCTGGTCAATCGTCGTCGCCGTCCTTCCTCCTCCTCGTCGCCGTCGTCGTCGTCGTCGCCGCTCGTCGTCGTCGTCGTCAAACTCCTCCTCCTCGCGTCGCCGCTGTCGCCGTCCTCCTCCTCCCCGTCGTCGCTGCTGCTCGCCACCGCCCTCCTCCCCGTCGTCGTCGCCGTCGTCGTCGTCGTCGTCCTCCTCCTCGTCGTCGTCGCCGTCCTCCTCCTCGTCGTCGTCGTCGTCCTCCTCCTTCGTCAGTCGTCCGTCGTCCTCCTCCTCGCGTCGTCGTCGTCGTCCGTCCTCCTCCGCGTCGTCGCGGCCGCCGTCCTCCTCCTCCTCCTCAAACGTCGTCGTCTCGCCGCCGTCCTCCTCCTCCTCCTCGTCGTCCTCGTCGTCCTCCTCCTCCTCCTCGTAGTCGTCTTCGTCTTCCTCCTCCTCCTCGTCGTCGTCGTCGTCCTCCTCCTCCTGGCCGGCCGACGTGGCGTGCCGTCGTCCGTCCTCCGGCAGGTCGTCGTCGTTCGCCGCCGCCCCTCAAGCAACTTCCTCGTCGTCGTTGTCGCCGTCGTCGTCCTCCTCCTCGTCGTCGTCGTCGTCGTCGCCGCCGTTGTCGTCAGCCTTCCATCCTTCCTCCTCCTCGTCGTCGTCGTCCTCCTCCTCCCCGTCGTCGTCGTCGCCAAGCCAGTCCCCGTGCGTCCGTCCTCTCGTCCTCGCTGTCCTAGTCGTCGTCCTAGTCGTCGTCCTCCTCGTCGTCGTCCTCCTCGTCGTCGTCGTCGTCGTCGTCCTCCTCGTCGTCGTCGTCGTCGTCCTCGTCGTCGTCCTCGTCGTCGTCCTCGTCGTCGTCCTCGTCGTCGTCCTCGTCGTCGTCCTCGTCGTCGTCCTCGTCGTCGTCGTCGTCGTCCTCCTCCTCCTCCTCCTCCTCCTATTCCTCCTCATTGCTTTATCTCCCATGGTTTTTTGAACAAAGAAGCTGCAGGATTACTATCTTTTAGTCATCACCCTTGACCAGTTCACCCCCCTTCCTCTCGGGGGATAGGTTGTGGCTGAAGGACGTTCCAATTAACACGCCTTTTAGCTGCCAGATTATATGTGTACCCCAAGTTGGAGACGTCCCTCTAAAGCACCTCTAGAGAATGTAAACGAACTATAGATCTAAATTATGCGTTAAAAAAAAACCTGTCTTCCGTAGATTCCATTGTGAGACTTCGTTTAATCTAGAAATTAGATTAGCTTTCGTTAATGGTTGCACCTGAATATTTTTAATTCCCAAAAAAAAATCGTATGGTAGCTGAGTAAATATGAAAAATAGCCAAGACATTGAGGCGTACGGGTAAAACCAAGAAATATTTAAAATGTCGAACTATAACGGAAGTGTGAACTGTCTGATTCACTTAGCAAGCTTTGCTGAAAAGTACAACTTATGTATCGGCTAAGATTTACGTGAACCGTTTTCACTTATAGGATCAAGTGCATTGTGTATAGTTCATGACTGTTTACTTTCTTTATATTGTTCGGTTGTTTCGTAAGGCTTAGATTTAAGGAATTGATAGATTACTTAAGAATTGGATTCTCCCATCAAACTATACTGTTTAGGATGCATACTGTACTGTACCTGAAACTGAGCATGAAACTAGGAAGAAAACAAAACGATTTCCACGAATGGTTAGGGAAAGACGTGTTAGAATATAAGTGAGCAGACCGGAAGGTATGAAATGATCATAAAATCGCACGTGCTCGAACTATCACTGACTCATGAATTACGTAGACCACGAATATTCAATAAGGACGATGGGTAATAGCGTCGAAATGGTGATTTGTGATAACATGGTGTGCTTGGGACTGCTGAGCCTGTCTGGAAGGACAGTCAAATATATGTCCAAAAGCAAGCACTTACTCGTTAGTGAACAAAAAGAAGCACAAAAACACACATACAAACAAAAAATCAAACACTCACATTCAGACAATAACACAAACACACACAGACACACACACACACACACACACACACACACACACACACACACACACACACACACACACACAAACACACAAACACACACACACACACACACACACACACACACACACACACACATACACACACACACGCGCAACCTAATAGGTACCGGTACATTATTTACAGACACATATTTAATAAACATTAACTCACGTGTGACAGGTATCTTACTATATTCACAAAATCCCATTGCAGAGCACACCAACAAACCGGTCTAAATCCATCCGTCAACTAACGACAGTACCAGCCCCGCTTAAATAGGCAAACTCAGGTAAGAAAGAAGCTCAACTCAGGGACAGAAGAAACGAAACTAAACGAAGCACGAATGACACAACAGACCCTTACAAGGTCAAGACCACGAGAAGATACGCTAAGGTTGCGAGAAAAGTCGTTGTAGTCATCGTACTGGTTACTGTTTTGACTCCCAGACTATTCTGAAATGAGGAACAGCAGGATTACATGCTTAGTTTCCCTTTAAAACCAGTTCACCCTTCTCCTCTCGGGGAATACGATGTGGCTGAAGGACCTTCATATGACCAAACCGTTTAGCCGTCCGGTTACATCGGTACCACCACATGGAGGCGTTCCTCTGAGGTATCTCTGGAGAGTGTAAACTAACTATTGACCTATAATATGGGAAGTTAAAGCAAATAACTAATGTAGATTTCATCGAGCTGAGGAGAAACTTATTTTACTGGACAATTTACATTAGCCATCATTAATTCTTTGCCACCTAAGGATCTTTCCCAGCATGAATAAAATCGAATGGTAGCTGAGTAACAATGAAAAATAGTTGCTGATTTGAAGTGATAGGGCATAAGCTAGAAACAGTTACTGTGTCAAGTTACCAAGGAAGTGTGAACTGTCAGATTCACTTACACACCTTTATTCAAAAGTACAAGGAAGGTATCAGCAAAATACGCCAAACCTTTCCAAGTGTTATATCAAGTGCACCGTGGATAGTTCATGTCTGTTTACTTTGTCCGTATTTTTCGGCTGGTTTTGTAAATCTTTTTTTAGCAAATGACAGATTCACTGAAAATTTCATTCACCTTTAAAAAATGTGCTGTTTAATATAAACACTGCAATGTAGCTGAAATTGAGGGTGAACTTAGCAAGAAGACAAAATGAACACTAGGAGTGTTAAGGGAAAGACAGGTTAGAATACAATAGAGCAGACCGGCATGTAGGCAAGGATCATAAAAACCCTCTTGCTACAGCTGACTCTTGAATGAGTCCAGAATCAGACACTTACTCGGAAACTAACAAACACAAACACACACAAAAACACACAAACCCAAAGCACACACACACACAAGAAATCAAACACACACGAGACACAAACACACAAACACAACACACACACATACACACACACAACACACACACACACACACATACACACACACAAACACACAATCTAATATATATATATATATCATATCCAGACACACTTAAATAATAAACAGAACCTCATGTGTGGCAGATATCTTACTACATTAAAATGTCCACAGAGCAGAACACGCCAACAAACCGCTCTAAATGCAGCTGTTAACTAACGACAATCCAAGGATGGCTATATACACAAACTAAGAGAGGCAAGAAGTGCATCTCAGTGAAGCAAGAGGCGAAGAAAAATGAACCAGAAATAACAGAACACAATTTCACGAGGTCAAAACAACGAGCAGAGACAAGCAAATGCACGAAGGAGCACCGAAAAGCCCGTCGTAGTCGTCGTCGTCGTCGTCGACGTCGTCGTCCTCGTCGTTGTCGTCGTCGTCGTCGTCCTCCTCCTCCTCCTCCTCCTCCCTGTTTCATCTCCCATGCTTTTTTGAACAAAGAAGCTCCAGGATTACTATCTCTTAGTCATCACCTCCTTGACTACAGTTCACCTCCTCCTTCCCTCGGGGAAGGTTGTGGCTAGAAGGACGTCTCCAATTACCACGCCTTTTAGCTGCCAGATTATATGTGTACACACAAGTGGAGACGTCCCTCTAAGGCACCTCTAGAGGTATTGTCAAACGAACTATATAGATCTAAATTATGCGTTAATAAAACCCTATTTTCCGTAGATTCCATTGTGAGACTTCCTTTACTCTAGAAATTAGATCAGCTTTCGTTAATGGCTTGCCACCTGCAGATCTTTAATTCCCTAAAGAAAATCGGATGGTAGCTGAGTAAATATGAAAAATAGCCAAGACATTGAGGCGTACGGGTAAAAGCAAGAAATATTTATGTCCAACTATAACGGAAGTGTGAACTGTCTGATTCACTTAGCAAGCTTTGCTGAAAAGTACAACTTATGTATCGGCTAAGTTACGTGAACCGTTTTCACTTATCAGATGAAGTGCATTGTGTATAGTTCATGACTGTTTACTTTGTTTATATTGTTCGGTTGTTTCGTAAGGCTTAGATTTAAGCAATTGATAGATTACCTAAGAATTGGATTCTCCCATCAAACTATGCTGTTTAGGATGCACACTGTACTGTACATGTTACTTAGGATGAAACTAGGAAGAAAACAAAACGGATTTCCACGAATGGTTAGGGAAAGACGTTAGCCAAAGACAAGGCTACGAGCAGATTCCGACAGGTATGAAATGATCATAAAATCGCACTTGCTCGAACTTTCACACTGACTCATTAATTTGGTAGACCACGAATATTCAATATGGACGATGGGTAATAGCGTCGAAGTAGTGATATGTGATACCATGGTGTGATTGGGACTGCTCAGCCTGTCTGGAAGGACAGTCAAATATATGTCCAAAAGCAAGCACTGACTCGTTAGTGAACAAAAAGAACACAAAAACGCACATACAAACAAAAAATCATACACTCACATTCAGACAATAACACAAACACACACAGACACTCACAGACACACACACACACACACACACACACACACGCAACCTAATAGGTACCGGTACATTATTTACAGACACATATTTAATGAACAAACTCACTTATGGCAGGTATCTTACTATATTCTCAAAATCCCATTGCAGAGCACACCAACAAACCGGTCTAAATCCATCCGTCAACTAACGACAGTACCAGCCCCGCTTAAATAGTCAAACTCAGGTAAGAAAGCTCAACTCAGGGACGGAAGAAACGAAACCAAACGAAGCACGAATGACACAACAGACTCTTACAAGGTCAAGACCACGAGAAGATACGGGAAGGTTGCGAGAAAAGTCGTTGTAGTCGTCGTATTGGTTACTGTTTTGACTCCCAGACTATTCTGAAATGAAGAACAGCAGGATTACATGCTTAGTTTCCCTTTAAAACCAGTTCACCCTTCTCCTGTCGGGGAATACGATGTGGCTGAAGGACCTTCATATGACCAAACCGTTTAGCCGTCCGATTACATCGGTACCACCACATGGAGGCGTTCCTCTGAGGTACAGCTCCGGACAGATGAAACGGCTACACCCCATCCACCAGCGACTTGGTTTGGGTCTCAGTGGTTCTGGTAACAGTTGCAGGTGGAGGGAGGGGGAATGTGGGAGGGTGAGGAGGGGAGAAATGTGGGCGGAGTTCTATAGGGGGTAGTGTGGGAGGGTGAAGAAGCAGCACAGTCTGGCTGGTGGGAGGGGGAGACGAATGGTTGGGTAGCGGAGACGAGAGTCTGCTGGAGGGTAAGACAGGTGAGTGTGATTAGATGAAAAGAAATTACAAAAAATGAATTATTATAATATCTGCTGGATATATTGCATTTTATCTACTAAATAAAAACACTGTCTATTATTCACCACCGTATTTGGGTATCCTACTCATTATTATTATCCTTTGGATATTAGGCAATAAATAAAGATATTGGACGGTCTTTCGGACCCGAACCAATTTTTTCATAACATTTTTCTTCAGCTATTTCCGTATTCCTATTATCCCTCGTACTTGAAGTCCCCCTTTTTATCACTTTCTCCTACGCCCTACATTTTTTTTTTAGGCATAAGGCAGTTTGACTTTCTCTTTAAATAACCATATTTGTCAACAATTATTCCTTTCATTAATCTATTTAATTACCTGTTTTCTTTCAATATGCTTTTGTCTAATAATGGGTGTTACACCTTAATTGGCGCCGCTATTTGACGTTGTGAATAAATTTGGTCTAAATTTACGCATATATTGCAGTCTCTCTCAAGTAGGCTGGCAACCTCACACATCCTTCCTCCTGCTTTCTCCTTCTCTCGCTACCCGTTCGCTCCTTTTCTTTTGTAGTACTGTTTATCTATTCTTTCTCATATTTTTAACCTCATTCCTTCTTACAAACTTTTAGTGCCATAGCAATTTCTCCCTTATCACCTACAGTCCTACTACATGAAAGTGGAAAAAACTGCCATCGGGAAAAGAATAACTGGAAATTTATGGCGAAGGATACGATATTAGTTATTTAGAATGAAAGTGTTGGCAGATACGCATTCTTGACGTGATTATCAC
>NC_137045.1:27028072-27078072 GCF_032717465.1 Coenobita brevimanus | reverse complement strand
ACACCCATTATTAGACAAATGCATATTGAAAGAAAAAAGGTAATTAAATAGATTATTGAAAGGAATATTTGTTGACAAATATGGTTATTTAAAGAGAAAGTCAAACTGCCTTATGCCTAAAAAAAAATGTAGGGCGTATGAGAAAGTGATAAAAAGGGGGACTTCAAGTACGAGGGATAATAGGAATACGGAAATAGCTGAAGAAAAATGTTATGAAAAAATTGGTTCGGGTCCGAAAGACCGTCCAATATCTTTATTTATTGCCTAATATCCAAAGGATAATAATAATGAGTAGGATACCCAAATACGGTGGTGAATAATAGACAGTGTTTTTATTTAGTAGATAAAATGCAATATATGCAGCAGATATAATAATTCATTTTTTGTAATTTCTTTTCATCTAATCACACACCTGTCTTACCCTCCAGCAGACTCTCGTCTCTGCTACCCAACCATTCGTCTCCCCCTCCCACCAGCCAGACTGTGCTGCTTCTTCACCCTCCCACACTACCCCCTATAGAACTCCGCCCACATTTCTTACCTCCTCACCCTCCCACATTCCCCCTCCCTCCACCTGCAACTGTTACCAGAACCACTGAGACCCAAACCAAGTCGCTGGTGGATGGGGTGTAGTCGTTTCATCTGTCCGGAGCTGTACCTCTGGAGAGTGTAAACTAACTATTGAACTATAATATACGTAAATGAAATATTAACTATTGTAGATTCCAGCGAGCTGAGGAGAAATTTATTTAACTGGACAATTTAGATGAGCCATCATTAATTCTTTGCCACCTAAGGATCCTTCCCAGCATGAATAAAATCGAATGGTAGCTGAGTAACTATTAAAAATTGCTACGATTTGAAGTATATGGGTATAAGCTGGAAATAGTTACTGTGTCAAACTATCAAGGAAGTGTGAACTGTCAGATTCACTTACACACCTTTATTCAAAAGTACAAGGAAGGTATCAGATAAATACGCCAAACTTTTCCAAGTGTTATATCAAGTGCACCGTGGATAGTTCATGTCTGTTTACTTTGTCCGTATTGTTCGGCTGTTTTTGTAAATCTGAGTTTTAAGCAATTGACAGAATCACTGAAAATTTCATTCAACTTCAAAAAATGTGCTGTTTAAGATAAACACTGCACTGTAGCTGAAATTGAGGGTGAAGTTAGCAAGAAGTCAAAATGAACACTAGGAATGGTAAGGGAAAGACGGGTTAGAATACAATAGAACAGACCGGCATGTAGGAAAGGATCATAAAAACCACTTCCTACAGCTGACTCCTGAATGAGATAGACATGATGTGTATTCAGTATGGACGATAGGTATTTTCGACAAAGTGGTGAGATGGGATGCTATAGGGTGTTTGAGATCCTGAGACTAACCGGAAAACAGTCAGATTTGTGTCCAGAATCAGACACTCGTAAACTAACAACCACAAACACACACAAAAACACACAAACCCAAAACACACACACACACACACAAGAAATCAAACACGCAAAAGACACAAACACAAAAACACACACACACAACACACACACACACACACACACACACACACACACACACACACACACACACACACAATCTAATATATATATATCATGTCCAGACACACTTAAATAATAAACAGAACCTCATGTGTGGCATATTTCTTACTACTTTACAATGTTCTTAGAGCAAAACACGCCAACACACCGCTCTAAATACAGCTGTTAACTAACGACAATCCAAGCCTGGCTATATACACAAACTAAGAGAGGCAAGAAGTGCATCTCAGTGAAGCAGGAGGCGAAAAAAAATGAACCAGAAATAACAGAACACAATTTCTCGAGGTCAAAACAACGAGCAGAGACAAGCAAATGCAGGAAGGAGCACCGAAAAGCCCTTCGTCGTCGTCGTCGTCGGCGGCGGCGACGTCGTCGGCGTCGTCGTCGTCGTCGTCGTAGTCGTCGTCGTCGTCTTCTTCTTCTTCTTCTTCTTCTTCGTCGTGGTCGTCGTCGTCGTCCTCGTAGTCCTCCTCGTTCTCGTCGTCGTCGTCGTCCTCCTCCTCCTCCTCCTCCTCCTCCTCCTCCCTGTTTTATCTCCCATGCTTTTTTGAACAAAGAAGCTCCAGGATTACTATCTCTTAGTCATGACCCTTGACCAGTTCACCCCCCTCCTCTCGGGGGATAGGTTGTGGCTGAAGGACGTTCCAATTACCACGCCTTTTAGCTGCCAGATTATATGTGTACCACAAGTTCGAGACGTACCTCTAAGGCACCTCTAGAGAATGTAAACGAACTATAGATCTAAATTATGCGTTAATAAAACCCTGTCTTCCGTAGATTCCATTGTGAGACTTCGTTTACTCTGGAAATTAGATTAGCTTTCGTTAATGGCTTGCCACCTGAAGATCTTTAATTTCCTAAAGAAAATCGTATGGTAGCTGAGTAAATATGAAAAATAGCCAAGACATTGAGGCGTACGGGTTAAAGCAAGAAATATTTAAAATGTCCAACTATAACGGAAGTGTGAACTGTCTGATTCACTTAGCAAGCTTTGCTGAAAAGTACAACTTATGTATCGGCTAAGAGTTACGTGAACCGTTTTCACTTATCGGATCAAGTGCATTGTGTATAGTTCATGACTGTTTACTTTGTTTATATTGTTCGGTTGTTTCGTAAGGCTTAGATTTAAGCAATTGATAGATTACCTAAGAATTGGATTCTCCCATCAAACTATGCTGTTTAGGATGCACACTGTACTGTACCTGAAACTGAGGATGAAACTAGGAAGAAAACAAAACGATTTCCACGAATGGTTAGGGAAAGACGTGTTAGAAGACAAGTGAGCTTACCGGCAGGTATGAAATGATCATAAAATCGCACGTGCTCGAACTATCACACTGACTCATGAATTAGGTAGACCACAAATATTCAATATGGACGATGGGTAATAGCGTCGAAGTGGTAATTTGTGATACCATCGTTTGCTTGGGACTGCTGAGCCTGTCTGGAAGGACAGTCAAATATATGTCCAAAAGCAAGCACTTACTCGTTAGTGAACAAAGAGAAACACAAAAACACACATACATACAAAAAATCAAACACTCACATTCAGACAATAACACAAACACACACAGACACACTCACACACACTCAGACACACACACAGACACACACACACACACACACACGCAACTTAATAGGTACCGGTACATTATTTACAGACACATATTTAATAAACATTAACTCACGTGTGACAGGTATCTTACTATATTCACAAAATCCCCATTGCAGAGTGCACCAACAGACCGGTCTAAATCCATCCGTCAACTAACGACAGTACCAGCCCCTCTTATATAGGCAAACTCGGGTAAGAAAGAAGTTCAACTCGGGACGGAAGAAACGCAACTAAACGAAGCACGAATGACACAACAGACTCTTACAAGGTCAAGACCACGAGAAGATACGGGAAGGTTGCGAGAAAATTCGTTGTAGTCGTCGTATTGATTACTGTTTTGACTCCCAGACTATTCTGAAATGAGGAACAGCAGGATTACATGCTTAGTTTCCCTTTAAAACCAGTTCACCCTTCTCCTCTCGGGGAATAGGATGTGGCTGAAGGACCTTCATATGACCAAACCGTTTAGCCGTCCGGTTACATCGGTACCACCACATGGAGGCGTTCCTCTGAGGTACCTTTGGAGAGTGTAAACTCACTATTGATCTATAATATACGGAAATAAAATGTTAACTTTTGTAGATTCCATCGAGCTGAAGAGAAACTTATTTTACTAGACAATTTAGATTAGCCATCATTAATTCTTTGCCACCTGAGGATCCTTCCTAGCATGAATAAAATCGAATGGTAGCTGAGTAACTATGAAAAAAAGCTACGAAACGAAACCAAACGAAGCACGAATGACACAGCAGACTCTTACAAGGTCAAGACCACGAGAAGATACTGGAAGGTTGCTAGAAAAATCGTCGTAGTCGTCGTATTGGTTACTATTTTGACTCCCAGACTATTCTGAAATGAGGAACAGCAGGATTGCATGCTTAGTTTCCCTTTAAAACCAGTTCACCCTTCTCCTCTCGGGGAATAGGATGTGGCTGAAGGACCTTCATATGAGCAAACCGTTTAGCCGTCCGGTTACATCGGTGCCACCACATGAAGGCGTTCCTCTGAGGTACCTCTGGAGAGTGTAAACTAACTATTGACCTATAATATACGGAAATAAAATGTTAACTATTAGATGCCATCGAGCTGAGGAGAAACTTATTTTACTGGACAATTTAGATTAGCCATCATTAATTCTTTGCCACCTAAGGTTCCTTCCCAGCATGAATAAAATCGAATGGTAGCTGAGTAACTATGAAAAATAGCTACAATTTGAAATATAGGGGTATAAGCCAGAAATAGTTACTGTGTCAAGTTACCAAGGAAGTGTGAACTGTCAGATTCACTTACACACCTTTATTCAAAAGTACAAGGAAGGTATCAGCGAAATACGCCAAACCTTACCAAGTGTTATATCAAGTGCACTGTGGATAGTTCATGTCTGTTTACTTTGTCCGTATTGTTCGGCTGTTTTTGTAAATCTGAGCTTTAAGCAATTGACAGATTCACTGAAAATTTCATTCACCTTTAAAAAATGTGCTGTTTAAGATAAACACTGCACTGTAGCTGAAATTGAGGGTGAAGTTAGCAAGAAGACAAAATGAACACTAGGAATGGTAAGGGAAAGACGGGTTAGAATACAATAGAGCAGACCGGCATGTAGGCAAGGATCATGAAAACCCACTTGCTACAGCTGACTCCTGAATGAGATAGACATGATGTGTATTCAGTATGGACGATGGGTATTAGCGACAAAGTGGTGATATCGGATGCTATAGGGTGTTTGGGATGCTGATACTAACCGGAAAACAGTCAGATTTGTGTCCAGAATCAGACACTTACTCGTAAACTAACAAACACAAACACACACAAAAACACACAAACCCAAAACACACACACACACAAGAAATCAAACACACACGAGACAAAAACACACACACACACACACACACACACACACACACACACACACACACACAAACACACACACAATCTAATATATATATATCATGTCCAGACACACTTAAATAATAAACAGAACCTCATGTGTGGCAGATTTCTTACTACATTAAAATGTCCACAGAGCAGAACACGCCAACAAACCGCTCTAAATACAGCTGTTAACTAACGACAATCCAAGCCTGGCTATATACACAAACTAAGAGAGGCAAGAAGTGCATCTCAGTTAAGCAAGAGGCGAAAAAAAAATGAACCAGAAATAACAGAACACAATTTCACGAGGTCAAAACAACAAGCAGACACAAGCAAATGCAGGAAGGAGCACCGAAAAGCCCGTCGTCGTCGTCGTCGTCGTCGTGTCTGTACAGTGGTGCCACGTGTTCCATACTCGCTAAGTGAACGGCTCAGATATATGTAATAGGCATCACAATAAGATAAACACATAAGAATATAATGGTAACGTGTGTATTATAATATATGAAAACAGTAAACCGATTATGCGTAAAATATTTATATGGCAATACAGAAACGTGGCATAATCATTTTACAGTGTTGCTAAAAAAAAAAGTAGTCACTTTTATTGGCTGTTACCGTATTTCTGGGGTTGGTAATAATGTCACAATTATGATTATAAGATAATATGCACGATTATAAGCAAAAATATGCCAGTTTCTTAGTAAAAAAAATATATACATTAAACACTCGTGAGCGGCAACACTCACACACACACCCACCCCGACCTGGTCATCTGTGAGGGATAGAGGAATAGGCCTGTTTGGGGACACCTCTTTAAAAAAAACGCGCCAAAACTTTAACCTCCTGGGTGGTGTGGAAATAAAGTCAAATTTACAATATGTACAGCCGACAGCAGAAGTTCGTCCCTCTTAGCGTGCGTGATACGAGCCTGTTGATCTGGTAACACTGTATGAGATAGAGTTGACAGGTACGCTTTAAATGGCTAATATTAAAGAAATGTGTTCGGAGATAAGAACACATTCCCTAATGATAATATTAATTTGTAGCAGGTGGGATAATGTTATTGTGAAATGTTTGACATTGGTGTATGAAGATTCTTCGTTACGGACACAGACGCATAGGATTATTTGGACTGGACTGATGTTGCCAGCAAGTATTATATGAAATATTATAGAACGATTGCAGTCGTAAAGGTGTGGTTGCAAGAAAACACTAATTACGATGTCAGTTACACACTAAACAAACACAGAAACTGACAGTTCGTGTTTCGCCAGTATGCGGTTTAGTTTTACAAGTTAAATCACTTCCTTTTCCGACCTCTCTCCCCACCCGTCTCTTCTCTTCCTAGTCATGCTCTGCCATCATCCACGTTTTATCGTTAATGCTGAATACCGTATGTCTGTAAATAAACTGTGGGAAATAATATAAAAGTGTCAAATGAGCTTCATTTCCTCCTCCATCGCTTGAAATGTTATCCATGACGAATATAAATGTTAGTAACATGAATAAATCGTCACTGTGGTGGTTAGGAGACATTACTCGTCACATTATATAACATTTATATAACCATCGTTAATACAGTGCTCCAAATACACTCCCTCTCCACCCCCTCGCCGTCTCCTCCCCTCCCCCTTCCACTGTCTCCATCACTTCTCCCCCTCCCTTCCCCCTCTACCAGTACCCCTTGTTTCTCTCCCTCAACACCCCACACCCGTCCCAACGATTTCATTTAACTGACTCTGCTTCTGTTTACCTCCCTAACTAGATCGGTTCTTCATAATTTGAATACAGTTATTACCATTTACAGGACTTTGAGTCTTAATTGTAATGACATTATAAACACAATACTCGTGCATGTTATATTGCCAACTGTATTACACACAAGTAACCAAATTACTTACATAACAATATGACCATCGTAACTATCAGTGTTCAATACCATCCCCCCCTTGTGGATTCCTTCCCTCCTCGCCTCCTTCCCGCTTTCTGTATCCCTCACTCCTCCCTTCACGTTATAACATATTTATCTGTGTCCCAGCTTGTAATATATGTAATCCCTTCCCTCACCCAAAGTATTCCTGCTTCCATAATCCCCTCCCCCCCCACACATTGTGTTCCGCATTAAAGTGAGACCTATGAGATACGTCTACTTATATATAATTTAAAACAATATGCCATCGACATACTTTGATCTGAACTCCCTCAACGCATGATCTTACAAGGTCAGAGAATGCAGTCAGCAAGATTATCCCTATCATTCCATTCCCATAGCTGCATTGCATGGTTAGAACAAAAGGTAACGGTATGGCTGTCCGTCAGCGCCCTGAACATCTGTTCTGCAACTGCCGATATTATCGATACAGGAGTGACAAGGACTCGGATGGATAGGAAGCGAACCTTTACCATAATTAACCCTTACACCGCGACAATCTCATACTTCCACTTACATCTGCCTGCTGTCCGGGCTCATGACAAGCATATTCCGATAAGGGCTTAATCTACTCATCCAGAGGGGTATAATCCCCCTTCATCGTATATTACGATGATTATGGTAGCCAAATGTATGAGGATACAGCTTTTGTGACTATCATCTATTTTGCTATATTTAATCGTAACTGAAGATCTACAAATTATCACCAAGAATACTGACAGTACTTTTAAGAAAATATTTTCTGGATGCGTGTAGATCATACAACATCTATCTATCTATCTATCTATGGCCCGATGCCCTAATCCCGAAAGGGTTGTCGCAGACAAAACGCCATTTGACTCCCCTCCCCCCAACTCAACCCCCCCTCCCCCATATATTCCTCTCAACTCCATCCCTCCACCTCATCCTCGGTCTACCCCTCCCTCTCCCTCCCTCCATCTCACCTACATACACCCTCTTAGTCTTTCATTCTCCATTCTCTCCACATGTCCAAACCACCTCAGTCATACAACATACGCAATGATTATTTTTCATTTTATACTTTCTTTGGTGAAAAGAAGGACGTTTGTGCTTCATATTTTATGTATGTTGGGATTTATAAAATAAGTGTAAGCAAGATATTAATGGCTAAAGGAGGAGAAATAAAATGATCATTAAACTGAGGCACTGACTGCCGTCCTTTGAACAGTTAATGCCTCTTGACCGCCATTGTCACGGTCATTATAATATAACACATTATTAAAGGATACTATACAAAAGCATGACCCAAACATCGTTATGTTGTTTGATTCCCGAGACAAAAATGAAAAAGGGAGAGAAAAAGACATTTGAAATGACAAGGGAGAGAAGTTGGGCAGGGTCAATACAATAACACAGTGGGGAGGGATTCGGAGTGTTGCAGGCTAGAAACAAAGGTTACTGGAAATGGGGGCGGAGGGAGGGGGGAGAAGTGATGGAAACAGTGGAAGGGGGAGGGGAGGAGACGGCGAGGGGGTGGAGAGGGAGTGTATTTTGGGCACTGTAAGAACGATAGTTAGGGGTAAGTGTTACATAAATGATGACGAGAAATGTCTCCTAACCACCACAGTGACTATTTATTCATGTTACTAACATTTATATTCAAGTCATTGATAACACTTCAAGCGATGGAGGAAAAGAAGCTCATTGACACTTTTATATTATTTCCCACAGTTTACCTACAGACATACGATTTTCAACATTAACGATAAAACGTGGATGATGGCAGAGCATGACTTGGAAGAGGAGAGACGGGTGGGGAGAGAGGTCGGAAAGGGAAGTGACAACTTATAAAACAAAATCGCATACTGGCGAAACACGAACTGGCAGTTTCTGTGTTTGTTTAGTGTGTAACTGACATCGTAATTAGTGTTTTCTTGCAACCTCATCTTTAAGACTGCAATCGTTCTATAATATTTCATATAATACTTGCTGGCAACATCAGTCCAGTCCAAGTAATCCTAGGCGTCTGTGTCCGTAACGAAGAATCTTCATACACCAATGTCAAACATTTCACAATAACTTTATTATCCCACCTGCTGCAAATTAATATTATCATTAGAGAATGTGTTCTTATCTCCGAACACGTTTCTTTAATATTAGCCATTTAAAGCGTACCTGTCAACTCTATCTCATACAGCGTTACCAGATCAACAGGCTCGTATCACTCACGCTAAGAGGGACGAACTTCTGCTGTCGGCTGTACGTTATAACGTAAAAGAAAATAACCAAAATGTATCCTAAAATACCACAGACGAGAGAAAGAGAGAGAGAGAGAGAGATAGAGGGGGGGGGAAGGCAGACCAGGGGCAATGATGAGTGCAGCTTAGTGAGAGATAGAGGAAGGGAGGGAAGGAAGGAGGGAGAGAGTGATTGAATGAAAACAAATCATGGCGCCACAACAACGAGGTCATCTGGCGCCATATGTAAAACAATAATATTTTTAAACATAATTAGATATAATAAAACCAAAATAAAGAAATGAAAGCACATGTTTATAAGTCACTCATTAAAGAAACAAAATTCCCAAGGGTGACGCACACCTCCCCAAGGAGAGAGAGAGAGAGAGAGAGAGAGAGAGAGAGAGAGAGAGAGAGAGAGAGAGAGAGAGAGAGAGAGAGAGAGAGAGAGAGAGAGAGAGAGAGAGAGAGAGAGAGAGAGAGAAGGCAGGCAAGGGGCAGTGTTGAGTGCATTGTCAAGATGAGGGAAAGATGAAGGGAGGGAAGGAAGGAGGGCGAGAATGATTGAATGAAAAGGCGCCGTAACACCGAGGTCATCTGGCGCCATATGTAAAACAATATATTAAAAAACAAAATAAAGAAATGAAAGCACAAGTATATAAGACAAAAGAAACAAAATTCCCTAGGATGATGCACATCCCCCAAGGAGAGAGAGAGAGAGAGAGAGAGAGAGAGAGAGAGGGGCATCGCGAATATGGAAAACGTGGCACCACTGTACAGAGGTTCGTGTCCCACCCAAACCGCCACTTTAGAATGGTACCACCATACCTGCTTTGGAGTCAGAGGTCGACGAAAGTGAGGTTAACGGTGAGGGATGACTGGCATGTTTTTTTTTTTTTTTTTTTAATAATGTTAGGTTGCGGGGAAGCCGATAACCTTATGGCATATCTCTTGAAAACTGGTAAAGGTTGCTTGGTTCTCGACGATAGTCGAACAAAATAAATCACTACCGTTTCCCGTGTGTCTCACATGAATGAACGCAGCACTATTTGGATGCCAATGTTGTAATAGTATGGTCATAAATATATCTGCCACGTGTATGACACGTTAATCATTACCAGTATAATATGTTTACTTGCATGATATTGATTGGAGACCAGTTAGAAGTGCACATTGACAAATTATCACAGGGTTTGTTTCGGCCGAACACCTGACTGAATCTAGGTCAAGTTCACAGCTACCACTGTTATCCGATAAAACACCAACATGTTGGTGGACTAGGTGGCCTCGAGTCATCTGCTTGCAACTGTACCTCAGAGGAACGCCTCCATGTGGTGGTACCGATGTAACCGGATTGCTAAACGTTTTGGTCATATGAAAGTCCTTCAGCCACATCGTATCCCCCGAGAGAAGAAAGGTGAACTGGTTTTAAAGGGAAACTAAGCATGTAATCCTGCTGTTCCTCATTTCAGAATAATCTGGGTCTCAAAACAATAACCAGTACGACGACTACGACGACTTTTCTAACAACCTTCCCGAATCTTCTCGTGGTCTTGACCTTGTGAGAGTCTGTTGTGTCATTCGTGCTTCCTTTAGTTTCATTTCTCCTGTCCCTGAGTTGAGATTCTTTCTTACCTGCGTTTGCCTATATAAGCGGGGCTGGTACTGTCGTTAGTTAACGGATGAATTTAGACCTGTTTGTTGGTGCGCTCTGCAATTGGATTTCGTGTATATAGTAAGATACCTGTCAAACGTGAGTTAATGTTTTTTAAATATGAGTCAGAATCAGGTTCCTTCTGTGTGTGTGTGTGTGTGTGTGTGTGTGTGTGTGTGTGTGTGTGTGTGTGTGTGCGTGTTATTGTCTGAATGTGTGTTTGAATTATTGTTAACATGTGTGTTTTTGTGTTTCTTTTTGTTTACTAACGAGTAAGTGCTTGCTTTTGGACATATATTTGAATGTCCTTCCAGACAGGATCAGCAGTCCCACGCACCCCATGGTATCACAAATCACCACTTCGACGCTATTAAACATCATCCATATTGAATATACGTGGTCTACCTAATTCATGAGTCAGTGTGATAGTTCGAGTAAGTGCGATTTTATTATCATTTCATACCTGCCGGTCTGCTCACTTGTCTTCTAACACGACTTTCCCTCACCATTCGTGGAAATCGTTTTGTTTTCTTCCAAGTTTCATCCTCAGTTTCAGGTACAGTACAGTGTGCATCTATTACAGCACGGTTTGATGGAAGAATCCAATTCTTAGGGAATCTGTCAATTGATTAAATCTAAGCCTTACGAAACAACCGAACAATACAAAAAAAGTAAACAGTCATGAACCATACACAATGCACTTGATCCGATAAGTGAAAAACGTTACCCGATACATAAGTTGTACTTTTCAGCAAAGCTTGCTAAGTGAATCAGACAGTTCACACTTCCATTATAGTTGGACATTTAAAATATTTCTTGCTTTTACCTGTACGCCTCAATGTCTTGGCTATTTTTCATATTTACTCAGCTACCATACGATTTTCTTCAGAGAATTAAAGATCTTCAGGTGGCAAAGAATTACCGAAAGCTAATCTAATATCTAGAGTAAACGAAGTCTCTCAATGGAATCTAAGGAAGACGGTTTTATTAACGCATAATTTAGGTCCATAGCTCGTTTCCATTCACTAGAGGTGCCTCAGAGGGACGTCTCCAACTTGTGGTACACATGTAACCTGGCAGCTAA
Source organism: Coenobita brevimanus (assembly GCF_032717465.1). Lineage (NCBI taxonomy): Eukaryota > Metazoa > Arthropoda > Malacostraca > Decapoda > Coenobitidae > Coenobita > Coenobita brevimanus. The sequence goes on along the minus strand of NC_137045.1, from coordinate 27,066,160 downwards.
AAGGCCTGGTAATAGGAACATCCTTCAGCCATAACCTATCCCCCGAGAGGAGGGGGGTGAACTGATTAAGAGTGATGACTAAGAGATAGTGATCTTGCAGCTTCTTTGTTCAAAAAAGTATGGGAGATAAAACAGGGAGGAGAAGGAGGAGGAGGAGGAGGAGGAGGAGGAAGACGACGACGACGACGAAGATGACGGCGGCGGCGGCGACGGGCTTTTCGGTGCTCCTTCCTGTATTTGCTTGTCTCTGTTCTTTGTTTTCAATACGTGAGATTGTCTTCGCTATTTCTGGTTCATTTGTTTTTGCCTCTTCTTTCAATGAGCTGCACTTCTTGCCTCGCTTAGTTTCTGTATTTAGCCAGGCTTCGATTGTCCTTTGTTAAAAGATTCATTTAGACCGGTTTGTTGGCGTGTTCTGCTCTGTGGACATTTTAATGGACTAAGATATCTGCAACACGTGGGGTACTGTTTATTATTTAAGTGTGTCAGGACATGATATATATATTTGATTGTGTGTGTGTGTGTGTGTGTGTGTGTGTGTGTGTGTGTGTGTGTGTGTGTGTGTGTGTGTGTGTGTGTGTGTGTGTGTGTGTTGTGTTTGTGTGCTCGTCTCTCTTGTGTGTGTTTCATTTCTTTGTGTTTTTTTTTTTTTGGTGTGTGTGTGTGTTTCTGTTTGTTTGCTTACGAGTAAGTGTCTTTTTCTGGACATAAATCTGACTGTTTTCCTGTTAGACTCAAACATCCTACGCACCCAGTAGCATCCGATATCATCACTTTGTCGCTAATACCCATCGTCCATACTGAATACACATCATCTCTATCTCATTCAGGAGTCAGCTGTAGCAAGTGGGTTTTTATGATCCTAGCCTACATGCCGGTCTGCTCTATTGTATTCCAACCCGTCTTTCCCTTACCATTACTAGTGTTCATTTTTTCTTCTTGCTAACTTCACTCTTAATTTCAGCTACAGTGCAGTGTTTATCTTAAACAGCACATTTTTAAAGGGTGAATGAAATTTTCAGGGAATCTGTCAATTCCTTAAAACAGATTTAGAAAAACAGCCGAACAATACGAACAAACTAAACAGACATGAACTATCCACAATGCACTTGATTTAACACTTGGAAAGGTTTGACGAAAGTATTCGGCTGATACTTTCCTTGTACTTTTGAATAAAGGTGTGTAAGTGAATCTGACAGTTCACTATCTATCTATCTATCTATAGCCCGACGCCCTAATCCCGCAAAGGGTGGCCGCAGAAAAAACTCCTCCAAGTCACTCTGTCACCCACCATATAACTACCCTCCCCCCAAATCACCCCCTCCCATCCCTCATATACCTCTCAACTCCATCCCTCCACCTCATCCTCGGTCTATCCCTCCCTCTCCCTCCCTCCACCTCACTTACATACACCCTCTTAGTCAGTCTTTCATTCTCCATTCTCTCCACATGTCCAAACCAAATCAGTGTATTTCTCCTAATCTTCTTAACCACATCCACATATACCCCACAACGTTCCTTCACTTCTTCATTCGTCAACCTGTCCTTCCACGTCACTCCACATGCTCCTCTCAAGTAACTCATTTCCACTGCTCTCACTCTTGACTTATTCCCCTCTTGCAAGGTTCACGCCTCGCTTCCATACGTCAGGGTAGGGATCACAATACCATCAAGCTGTGACTTCTTAACTTCCATACTCACCTCCATATTTCTCATCACTGCTTTCAGCGCAACCAACAGCCTTATTTCCCTGCTGTACCCTTTCACGTACTTCATCCCCCAAAGTTCCATCCTTACTCATCACACTACCCAAGTACTTGAATGCACTCACATTCTCCATATCCTCATCATCCAACCTCACTGCACACTCTGTGACTTCATTCCTCTCAATCACCCTAACTTTACTTTTGTTTACATTAACTATCAGCTTCCTCCTCCTACACACTGTCCCAAATTCATTCACCAAATCTTGCAACTCCCATTCACCTTCACTCAACAATACTGTATCATCAGCAAACAACAACACTTCCTTGATAATTTGTCACAATAACTATATCGAGCTTTTACCCCTATACCTCAAATCGTAGCTATTTTTCATAGTTACTCAGCTACGATTCGATTTTATTCAGGCTAGGAGGATCCTCAGGTGGCAGAGAATTAATGAAGGCTAATCTTAATTGTCCATTAAAATAAGTTTCTCCTCAGCTCAATGGAGTCCACAAAAGTTAGCTTTTTATTTACGTATATTATAGATCAATACACTGTCGAGAGGTACGTACCTCAGAAAAACACCTCCATGTGGTATTACCGATGTAACCGGATGGCTAAACGGTTTGGTCAAATGATGGTCCTTCAGCCACATCGTATCCCCTGAGAGAAGAGTGGTGAACTGGTTTTAAAGGGAAACTAAGCATGTAATCCTGCTGTTCCTCATTTCAGAATAATCTGGGACTCAAAACATTAACCACTACGACGACAACGACGACTTTTCTAGCAACCTTCCCGAATCTTCACGTGGTCTTGACCTTCTGAAAGTCTGTTGTGTCATTCGTGCTTCCTTTAGTTTCGTTTCTTCTGTCCCTGAGTTGAACTTCTTACCTGCGTTTGCCTATATAAGCGGGGCTGGTACTGTCGTTAGTTGATAGATGTATTTAGACCGGTTTGTTGGTGTGCTCGGAAATTGGATTTTGTGAATATAGTAAGATACCTGTCACACGAGAGTTAATGTTTTTTAAATATGAGTCAGAATCAGGTTCCTTCTGTGTGTGTGTTTGTGTGTGTATGTGTGTGTGTGTGTGTGTGTGTGTGTGTGTGTGTGTGTGTGTGTGTGTGTGTGTGTGTGTGTGTGTGTGTGTGTGTGTGTGTGTGTGTGTGTGTGTGTGTGTGTGTGTGTGTGTGTGTTTGTCTATGTGTGTGTTCGTGGTATTGTCTAAATGTGTCTTTGAGTTTTTGTTTGCATGTGTGTTTTTGTTTTTCTTTTTGTTCACTAACGAGTAAGTGCTTGCTTTTGGACATATATTGACTGTCCTTCCAGACAGTCTCAGCAGTCCCACGCACCCCATGGTATCACAAATCACCACTTCGACGCTATTACACATAGTCCATATTGAATATACTTGGTCTACCTTATTCATGAGTCAGTGTGATAGTTCGAGCAAGTGCGATTTTATGATCATTTCATACCTGCCGGTCTGCTCACTTCTCTTCTAACACGTCTTTCAACCACGATTCGTGGAAATCATTTTGTTTTCTTCATAGCTTCATCCTCAGTTTCAGGTACAGTACAGTCTGCATTTATTACACCACAGTTTGATGAGAGAATCCAATTCTTAGGTAAACTGTCAATTGATTAAATCTAAGCCTTACGAAACAACCGAAAAATACAAAGTAAACAGTCATGAACTATACTCAATTCACTTGATCTGATGAGTCAAAAAGGTTCACGTAACTGTTAGCCGATACATAAGTTGTACTTTTAAGCAAAGCTTGCTAAGTGAATTAGAGAGTTCAAACTTCCATTATAGTTGGACATATTAAATATTTCTTGCTTTCACCCGTACGCCTCAATGTCTTGGCTATTTTTCATATTTACTCAGCTACCATACGATTATCTTCAGAGAATGAAAGATCTTCAGGTGGCAAAGAATTACCGAAAGCTAATGTAATTTCTAGAGTAAACGAAGTCTCTCAATGGAATCTAAAGAAGACAGGGTGTTATTAACGCATAATTTACGTCCAAAGTTCGTTTACATTCTCTAGAGGTGCCTCAGAGTGACGTCTCCAACTTGTGGAATTCCGCTGATACTTTCCTTGTACTTTTGAATAAAGGTGTGTAAGTGAATCTGACAGTTCACTATCTATCTATCTATCTATAGCCAGACACCCTAATCCCGCAAAGGGTGGCCGCAGAAAAAACGCCTCTAAGTCACTCTGTCACCCACCATCAGACAACCTTCCGCCCAAATCACCCCCCCCCTCCCTCATATACCTCTCAACTCCATCCCTCCACCTCATCCTCAGTCTTCCCCTCCCTCTCCCTCCCTCCACCTCACCTACATACACCCTCTTAGTCAGTCTTTCATTCTCCATTCTCTCCACATGTCCAAACCACCTCAGTGTATTTCTAAACTTCTCAACCACACCCACATCTACCCCACAACCTTCCTTCACTTCTTCATTCTTCAACCTGTCCCTCCAAGTCACTCCACATGCTCCTCTCAAGTAACTCATTTCCACATCTCTCACTCTTGACTTGTTCCCCTCTTGCAAGGTCCACGCCTCGCTTCCATACGTCAGGGTAGGGATCACAATACCATCATGCAATGACTTCTTAACTTCCATACTCACCTCCCTATTTCTCATCACTGCTTTCAGTGTACCAACAACCTTCCTTCCTTGCTGTACCCTTTTACGTACTTCATCCCCCAAAGTTCCATCCTTACTCATCACACTACCCAATTACTTGAATGCACTCACATTCTCCAGATCCTCACCATCCAACCTCACTGCACACTCTGTGACTTCATTCCTCTCAAACACCATAACTTTACTTTTGTTTACATTAATTTTCAGCTTCCTCCTCCTACACACTGTCCCAAATTCATTCACCAAACCTTGCAATTCCCATTCATCTTCACTCAACAATACTATATCATCAGGAAACAACAACACTTCCTTGATGATTTGACACAGTATCTATTTCGAGCTTTCACTCCTATACCTCAAATCGAAGCTATTTTTCATAGTTACTCAGCTACCATTCGATTTTATTCAGGCTAGGAAGAATCCTCAGGTGGCAAAGAATTAATGAAGGCAAATCTAAATTGTCCAGTAAAATAAGTTTCTCCTCAGCTCAGTGGAATCCACAAAAGTTAGCTTTTTATTTACGTATATTATAGGTCCATACACTCTCGAGAGGTACAGTTGCGAGCAAATGACTCGAGGCCACGTAGTCCTCCAACATGTTTGTGTTTTATCTGGCAACAGTAGTAGCTGTTTACTTAACCGAGATTCAGTGAGCTGTTCGGGCGAAACAAACCCAGCCATAATTTGTAAATGTGCAGTTCTAACTGGTCTCCAATCAATATCATGCAAGTAAACGTATTATACTAATAATGATTAACGCGTCATACACGTGGTAGATATATTTATAACCATAGTATTACAACTCTGGCATCCAAATAGTTGTGCGTTCATTCATGCGAAACACATGGGTATCCCGAGCGTGCAGCTCCATCACCACCTTGGTTTGTGACGTAGGCACCACGTGACCTGACGTGTGGGGGGTGGAACTAGTTGACCCGTTCATGATTTAAAACATTTGTAGAGAGTAATTGTTCGACTAGATCACATGAAAATTAAAGAAAAGTTTGTTTTCTATGTCAAAAGAAACCTATTAAAACCTCTAATCTAATTCTGCAGAAACCACGTGCACTCTCACCCCCTTCCTATCACACGTCCCACATCGTCCTACCCTTGCTCACCGTCACCCTCCATATAACTCCCACACTCCCCTCCCCTTATTCCGCCTACTGTGGTATGAACCTTTAACTGTCCTACCTGCTTTGGAGTCAGAGGTCGACGAAAGTGAGGTTAACGGTGAGGGATGACTGGCATGAATGTTTCTTTTTTTTTTTTTTTTGTTTAATAATGTTAGCTTGCGGGGAAGCCGATAACCTTACGGCATATCTCTTGAAAACTCGTAAAGGTTGTTTGGTTCAAGATGATAGTCGAAGAAAAAAAAAATCACTACCGTTTCCCGTGTGTCTCACATGAATCAATGCGGCACTATTTGGATGCCAATGTTGTAATAGTATGGTTATAAATATATTCTGCCACGTGTATGACACGTTAATCATGATCAGTATAATACGTTTACTTGCATGATATTGATTGGAGACCAGTTAGAACTGCACATTGACAAATTATCACAGGGTTTGTTTCGCCCGAACATCTGACTGAATCTCGGTCAAGTTCACAGCTACCACTGTTACCCGATAAAACACCAACATGTTGGTGGACTAGGTGGCCTCGAGTCATCTGCTCGCAACTGTACCTCAGACACTTCCTCCAGAGCAGCGATGGCAGCAACACCTGTTCTCTCCACGCCTTCTACACCCGCCTCGGCTTTCGACTCGTTGAGGGGGGCCACCACAGGCAGGGAGCAGTCATCACGAGCCGTTACCATCACGGGGACTGTGAAGTGGTACAATGTGAAGGCGGGGTACGGATTCATCCGGCGCCAGGACACCGGCGCCGATGTATTCGTGCACCGCCTGGGGATCGTTGCACCTGCTTCACCACGTCTTCAGCGCTCGTTCGGCGAGGGCGAGACGGTGGTGTTCACTCTCCACCAGACACCGAAGGGTCCTGAGGCCAAGGACGTCACCGGGCCGGGAGGTGCAGCCGTGCAGGGCTCTGCCCATGCACGGCGGCGCCCCACGGCCTGGGGGGGGGGGAGATTGACACCATCGTCAGCATGTGCATCGCGACGGCGAGTGCTTTCTGTGGCGGTGACAAGGATGCGTTGCTTATTCTCCTCCCCCAGATCTTTGAGGAGAATGGCCTTCCGCGCCTTGTCATCCCCCAGAGCTTCGCCCGTGGTGCACGGCCAGCCCCTCGTCAGGAGCATCGTGCCCCTAAGCTGCAGCCCTCCCTACCCCGCACAACACCGCGGAAGAGGCTGCAGCTCGATGCTCCCTTGAACAACAAGACTGCCTCTATCGCCACCAACCCTGCTCAGCCTATGGACACCTCTGGCAACGCTGACAACCATGGGGAGCCTTCTACACCCCCGCCCCAGCGCGCAGCCGACCAGCCACACCACCAAACTACCACCACGCAGCCCTGTGCTTCTCCACTGACACCCAGGAGATCACGGAGGAAGCGTAAGGCATCTGAAGCAGACACCTCCCAGGCAGCCACTTCAGGATCGTCGCCACAGACAGGTGACCCTAACATCGACGTTGCTCCCAAGACCTGCGACATTGACGAGATTGGCAACTACATCTCCAACAACGCCGACACCTTGGTCTCCAATGCCCTACAGCACATCCGGCTTAGCCGGAACATGGTGTTGTTTGACAACCTTACCAAGCAGTTTCCCCTGGACCACCGCTAACGATTTTATCACTGACTGGGCCCGGCCTGCACTACGGGTGCAGGAAATCTAGGGAAAGGAAAGGAAAAGTACCTCAGAGGAACGCCTCCATGTGGTGTTACCGATGTAACCGGACGGCTAAACGGTTTGGTCATATGAAGGTCCATCAGCCACATCGTATCCCCTGAGAGAAGAAGGGTGAACTGATTATAAAAGGAAACTAAACATATAATCCTGCTGTTCCACATTTCAGAATAGTCTGGGACTCAAAACATTAACCACTACGACGACTACGACGACTTTTCTAACAACCTTCCCGAATCTTCTCGTGGTCTTGAACTTGTGAGAGTCTGTTGTGTCATTCGTGCTTCCTTTAGTTTCGTTTCGACTGTCCCTGAGTTGAGCTTCTTACCTACGTTTGCCTATATAAGCGGGGCTGGCATTGTCGTTAGTTGACGGATGGATTTAGACCGGTTTGTTGGTGTGCTCTGCAGTTGGATTTTGTGAATATAGTAAGATACCTGTCACAAGTGAGTTAATGTTTTTTAAATATCAGTCAGAATTAGGTTCATTCTGTGTGTGTGTGTGTGTGTGTGTGTGTGTGTGTGTGTGTGTGTGTGTGTGTGTGTGTGTGTGTGTGTGTGTGTGTGTGTGTGTGTGTGTGTGTGTGTGTGTGTGTGTGTGTGTGTGTGTGTGTGTGTGTGTGTGTGTGTGTGTGTGTGTGTGTGTGTGTGTGTGTGTGTGTGTGTGTGTGTGTGTGTGTGTGTGTGTGTGTGTGTGTGTGTGTGTGTGTGTGTGTGTGTGTGTGTGTGTGTGTGTGTGTGTGTGTGTGTGTGTGTGTGTGTGTGTGTGTGTGTGTGTGTGTGTGTGTGTGTGTGTGTGTGTGTGTGTGTGTGTGTGTGTGTGTGTGTGTGTGTGTGTGTGTGTGTGTGTGTGTGTGTGTGTGTGTGTGTGTGTGTGTGTGTGTGTGTGTGTGTGTGTGTGTGTGTGTGTGTGTGTGTGTGTGTGTGTGTGTGTGTGTGTGTGTGTGTGTGTGTGTGTGTGTGTGTGTGTGTGTGTGTGTGTGTGTGTGTGTGTGTGTGTGTGTGTGTGTGTGTGTGTGTGTGTGTGTGTGTGTGTGTGTGTGTGTGTGTGTGTGTGTGTGTGTGTGTGTGTGTGTGTGTGTGTGTGTGTGTGTGTGTGTGTGTGTGTGTGTGTGTGTGTTCGTGTTATTGTCTGAATGTGTGTTTGAATATTTGTTTGCATGTGTGTTTTTGTGTTTCTTTTTGTTCACTAACGAGTAAGTGCTCGCCTTGGGACATATTTGACTGTCCTTCCAGACAAGATCAGCAGTCCCACGCACCCCATGGTATTAGAAGTCACCACTTCGATGCTATTACACATCGTCCATATTGAATATACATGGTCTACCTTATTCATGAGTCAGTGTGATAGTTCGAGCAAGTGCGATTTTATGATCATTTCATATCTGCCGGTCTGCTCTCTTGTCTTGTAACACGTCTTTCCCTCACCATTCGTGGAAATCATTTTGTTTTCTTCATAGCTTCATCCTCAGTTTCAGATACAGTACAGTCTGCATCTATTACAGCACAATTTGATGAGAGAATCCAATTCTTAGGTAAACTGTCAATTGATTAAATCTAAGCCTTCCGAAACAACCGAAAAATACAAAGTAAACAGTCAAGAACTATACACAATGCATTTGATCCGATAAGTCAAAAAGGTTCACGTAATTGTTAGCCGATACATAAGTTGTACTTTTCAGCAAAGCTTGCTAAGTGAATCAGACAGTTCACACGTCCATTATAGTTGGACATATTAAATATTTCTTGCTTTCACCCGTACGCCTCAATGTCTTGGCTATTTTTCATATTTACTCAGCTACAATACGATTATCTTCAGAGACTTAAAGATCTTCAGGTGGCAAAGAATTACCGAAAGCTAATGTAATTTCTAGAGTAAACGAAGTCTCTCAATGGAATCTAAGGAAGAAAGGGTTTTATTAACGCATAATTTAGGTCCATAGTTCGTTTACATTCTCTAGAGGTGGCTCAGAGTGACGTCTCCAACTTGTTGTATTCCGTTGATACTTTCCATGTACTTTTGAATAAAGATGTGTAAGTGAATCGGACAGTTCACTATCTATCTATCTATCTATAGCCCGACGCCCTAATCCAACAAAAGGTGGCCGCAGACAAAACGCTTCCAAGTCACTTTATCACCCGGCATTGGACATCCCTCCCCCCAACACACGCCCCCCTCCCTCATATACCTCTCAACTCCAACCCTCCACCTCATCCTCGGTCTTTCCCTCCCTCTCCCACCCTCCACCTCACCTACATACACCCTCTTTGTCAGTCTTTCAATCTCCATTCTCTCCACATGTCCGAACCACCTTAGTGTATTTCTAATCTTCTCAACCACATCCACATCTACCCCACAACGTTCCCTGACTTCTTCATTCGTCAACCTGTCCCTCCACGTCACTCCACATGCTCATCTCAAGTAACTCATTTCCACTGCTCTCACTCTTGACTTGTTCCCCTCTTGCAAAGTCCACGCCTCGCTTCCATGCGTCAGGGTAGGGATCACAATACCATCATGCGGTGACTTCTTAACTTCCATACTCACCTCCCTATTTCTCATCACTGCTTTCAATGTACCAACAACCTTCCTTCCCTTCTGTACCCTTTCACGTACTTCATCCCCCAAAGTTCCATCCTTACTCATCACACTACCCAAGTACTTGAATGCACTCACATTCTCCATATACTCATCATCCAACCTCACTGCACACTCTGTGACTTCATTCCTCTCAAACATCATAACTTTACTTTTGTTTACATTAACTAACAGCTACCTCCTCCTACACACTGTCCCAAATTCATTCACCAAATCTTGCATCTCCCATTCATCTTCACTCAACAATACTGTATCATCAGCAAACAACAACACTTCCTTGATAATTTGACACAGTAACTATTTCGAGCTTTTACCCCTATACCTCAAATCGTAGCTATTTTTCTTTTTTATTCAGCTACCTTTCAATTTTATTCAGGCTAGGAAGGATCCTCAGGTGACAGAGAATTAATGAAGGCTAATCTAAGTTGTCCAGTAAAATAAGTTTCTCCTCAGTTCAATGGAATGCACAAACTTAGCTTTTTATTTACGTATATTATAGGTCAATACACTCTCGAGAGGTACGTACCTCAGAAAAACACCTCCATGTGGTGTTACCGATGTAACCGGATGGCTAAACGGTTTGACCATATTATGGTCCTTCAGCCAAATCCTATCCGCCGAGAGAAGAAAGGTGAACTGGTTTCAAAGGGAAACTAAGCATGTAATCCTGCTGTTCCTCATTTCAGAAGAGTCTGGGACTCAAAACATTAACCACTACTACGTCTACGACGACTTTTCTAGCAACCTTCCCGAATCTTCTCGTGGTCTTGACCTTCTGAAAGTCTCTTGTGTCAGTCGTGCTTCCTTTAGTTTCGTTTTTTCTGTCTCTGAGTTGAACTTCTTACCTGCGTTTGTTTACATAAGCTGGGCTGGTTCTGTCGTTAGTTGACGGATGGATTTAGACCGGTTGGTTGGTGTGCTCTGCAATTGGCTTTTGTGATTATTGTAAGATACCTGTAACACGTGAGTTAATGTTTTTTAAATATGAGTCAAAATCAGGTTCCGTGTGTGTGTGTGTGTGTGTGTGTGTGTGTGTGTGTGTGTGTGTGTGTGTGTGTGTGTGTGTGTGTGTGTGTGTGTGTGTGTGTGTCTCCGTGTAATTGTCTGAATGTGTGTTTGAATATTTGTTTGCATGAGTGTTTTTGTGTTTCTTTTTGTTCACTAACGAGTAAGTGCTCGCCTTGGGACATATTTGACTGTCCTTCCAGACAAGATCAGCAGTCCCACGCACCCCATGGTATCACAAGTCACCACTTCGACGCTATTACACATCGTCCATATTGAATATACGTGGTCTACTTTATTCATGAGTCAGTGTGATAGTTCGAGCAAGTGCGATTTATGATCATTTCATACCTGCCGGTCTGCTCACTTCTCTTCTAACACGTCTTTCCCTCACCATTCGTGGAATTCATTTTGTTTTCTTCATAGCTTCATCCTCAGTTTCAGGTACAGTACAGTCTGCATCTATTACAGCACAATTTGATGAGAGAATCCAATTCTTAGGTAAACTGTCAATTGATTAAATCTAAGCCTTACGAAACAACCGAAAAATACAAAGTAAACAGTCATGAACTATACACAATGCATTTGATCCGAAAAGTCAAAAAGGTTCACGTAACTGTTAGCCGATACATAAGTTGTACTTTTCAGCAAAGCTTGCTAAGTGAATCAGACAGTTCACACTTCCATTATAGTTGGACATATTAAATATTTCTTGCTTTCACCCGTACGCCTAAATGTCTTGGCTATTTTTCATATTTACTCAGCTACCATACGATTATCTTCAGAGAATTAAAGATCTTCAGGTGGCAAAGAATTACCGAAAGCTAATGTAATTTCTAGAGTAAACGGAGTCTCTCAATGAAATCTAAGGAAGATAGGGTTTTATTAACGCATAATTAAGGTCCATAGTTGGTTTACATTCTCTAAAGGTGCCTCAGAGTGACGTCTCCAACTTGTGGTATTCCGTTGATACTTTTCTTGTACTTTTGAATAATGGTGTGTAAGTGAATCTGACAGTTCACTATCTATCTATCTATCTATCTATAGCGCGACGCCCTAATCCTGCAAAGGGTGGCCGCAGACAAAACGCCTCCAAGTCACTCTGCCACCCGCCATTAGACATCCCTCCCCCAAACAAACACACACCCCTCCCTCATATACCTCTCAACTCCATCCCTCCACCTTATCCTCGGTCTTTCCCTCCCTCTCCCTCCCTCCACCTCACCTACATACACCCTCTTAGCCAGTCTTTCATTCTCCATTCTCTCCACATATCCGAACCACCTTAGTGTATTTCTAATCTTCTCAACGACGTCCACATCTACCCCACAACGTTCCTTCACTTCTTCATTCGTCAACCTGTCCCTCCACGTCACTCCATATGCTCATCTCAAGTAACTCATTTCCACTGCTCTCCCTCTTCACTTGTTCCCCTCTTGTAAGGTCCACGCCTCGCTTCCATACGTCAGGGTAGGGATCACAATACCATCATGTGGTGACTTCTTCACTTCCATACTCACCTCCCTATTTCTCATCACTGCTTTCAGTGTACCAACAACCTTCTTTCCCTTCTGTACCCTTTCACGTACTTCATCCCCCAAAGTTCCATCCTTACTCATCACACTACCCAATTACTTGAATCAACTCAAATTCTCCATGTCCTCACTATCCAACCTCACTGCACACTCTGTGACTTCATTCCTCTCAAACACCATAACTTTACTTTTGTTTACATTAACTTTCAGCTTCATCCTCCTACACACTGTCCCAAATTCATTCACCAAACATTGCAACTCCCATTCATCTTCACTAAACAATACTATATCATCAGCAAACAACAACACTTCCTTGATGATTTGACACAGTATCTATTTCTAGCTTTTACCCCTATACCTCAAATCGAAGCTATTTTTCATAGTTACTCAGCTACCATTCGATTTTATTCAGGCTAGGAATAATCCTCAGGTGGGAAAGAATTAATGAAGGCTAATGTAAATTGTCCAGTAAAATAAATTTCTCCTCAGCTCAATGGAATCCACGAAAGTTAGTTTTTTATTTACGTATATTATACTGTAGGTCTATACACTCTCGAGTGGTACAGTTGCGAGGAAATGACTCGAGGCCACCTAGTCCTCCAACATGTTTGTGTATTATCTGGCAACAGTAGTAGCTGTGTACTTAACCGAGATTCAGTCAGCTGTTCGGGCGAAACAAACCCAGCGATAATTTGTCAATGTGCAATTCTAACTGGTCTCCAATCAATATCATGCAAGTAAACGTATTATACTAATAATGATTAACGCGTCATACACGTGGTAAATATATTTATAACCATAGTATTACAACTCTGGCAACCAAATAGTCGTGCGTTCATTCATGCGAAACACACGGTATCCCGAGCATGCAGCTCCATCACCACCTTGGTTTGTGACGTAGGCACCACGTGACCTGACGTATGGGGGGTGGAACTAGTTGACCTGTTCATGATTAAAAACATTTGTAGAGAGTAATTGTTCGACTTCATCACTTGAATATTAAAGAAACGTTTCTTTTCTATGTCAAAACAAACCTATTACAATCTCTAATCTAATTCTGCAGAAACCACGTGCACTCTCACCCCCATCCTATCACACGTCCCACCTCGTCCTACCCTTGCTAACCCATCATCCTCCATATAACTCCCACACTCCCCTCCCTTTGTTCCGCCCACTGTGGTGTGAACCTTTAACTGTCCTACCTGCTTTGGAGTTAGAGGTCGACGAAAGTGAGGTTAACAGTGAGGGATGACTGGCATGAATTTTTTTTTCTTTTTTTTAATAATGTTAGGTTGCCGGGAAGCCGATAACTTTACGGCATATCGCTTGATAACTGGTAAAGGTTGTTTGGTTCACGACGATAGTCGAACAAAATAAATCACTACCGTTTCCCGTGTGTCTCAAATGAATGAACGCAGCACTATTTGGATGCCAATGTTGTAATAGTATGGTTATAAATATATCTGCCACGTGTATGGCACGTTAATCATTATCAGTATAATACGTTTACTTGCATGATATTGATTTGAGACCAGTTAGAACTGCACATTGACAAATTATCACAGGGTTTGTTTCGGCCGAACAGCTGACTGAATCTCAGTCAAGTTCACAGCTACCACTGTTACCCGATAAAACACCAACATGTTGGTGGACTAGGTGGCCTCGAGTCATCTGCTCGTAACTGTACCTCAGAGGAACGCCTCCATGTGGTGTTATCGATGTAACCGGATTGCTAAACGTTTTGGTCATGTGAAGGTCCTTCAGCCACATCGTATCCCTCGAGAGAAGAAAGGTGAACTGGTTTTAAAGGGAAACTAAGCATGTAATCCTGCTGTTCCCCATTTCAGAATAGTCTGGGACTCAGAACATTAACCAGTACGACGACTACGACGACTTTTCTAGCAACCTTCCCGAATCTTCTCGTGGTCTTGACTTTGTGAGAGTCTGTTGTGTCATTCGAGCTTCCTTTAATTTCGTTTCTTCTGTCCCTGAGTTGAGCTTCTTTCTTACCTGCGTTTGAATATATAAACGGGGCTGGTACTGTCGTTAGCTGACGGATGGATTTAGACCGCTTTGTTGGTGTGATCTGCAATTGGATTTTGTGAATATAGTAAGATACCTGTCACACGTGAGTTAATGTTTTTTTTTTAATGTAGTAAGAAATCTGCCACACATGAGGTTCTGTTTATTATTTAAGTGTGTCTGGACATGACATATATATATTAGATTGTGTGTGTGTGTGTGTGTGTGTGTGTGTGTGTGTGTGTGTGTGTGTGTGTGTGTGTGTGTGTGTGTGTGTGTGTGTGTGTGTGTGTGCGAGTGTGTGTGTGTGTGTGTGTGTGTGTGTGTTCCTGTTATTGTCTGAATGTGTGTTTGAATTTTTTCTTCCATGTGTGTTTTTGTGTTTCTTTTTGTTCACTAACGAGTAAGTGCTTGCTTTTGGACATATATTTGACTGTCTTTCCAGACAGGATTAGCAGTCCCACGCACCCCATGGTATCACAAATCACCACTTCGACGCTATTACACGTCGTCCATATTGAATATACGTGGTCTACCTAATTTATGAGCCAGTGTGATACTTCGAGCAAGTGCGATTTTATAATCATTTCATACCTGCCGGTCTGCTCACTTGTCTTCTAACACGTCTTTCCCTCACCATTCTTGGAAATCATTTTGTTTTCTTCCTAGTTTCATCCTCATTTTCAGTTACAGTACAGTCTCCATCTATTACAGCACAGTTTGATGGAAGAATCGAATTCTTAGGGAATCTGTCAATTGATTAAATCTAAGCCTTACGAAACAACCGAATAATACAAAGTAAACAGTCATGAACTATACACAATGCACTTGATCCGATAAGTGAAAAACGTTAGCCGATACATAAGTTGTACTTTTCAGCAAAGCTTGCTAAGTGAATCAGACAGTTCACACTTCCAGTATAGTTGGACATATTAAATATTTCTTGCTTTCACCCGTACTCCTCAATGTCTTGGCTATTTTTCATATTTACTCAGCTACCATACGATTTTCTTCAGAGAATTAAAGATCTTCAGGTGGCAAAGAATTACCGAAAGCTAATCTAATTTCTAGAGTAAATGAAGTCTCTCAATGGAATCTAAGGAAGATAGAGTTTTATTGAGAAATAATTTAGGTCCATAGTTCGTTTCCATTCACCAATGTGCCTCATAGAGTGACGTCTCCAACTTGTGGTACACATGTAACCTGGCAGCTAAAAGGCCTGGTAATAGGAACATCCTTCAACCACAACCTAACCCCCGAGAGGAGAGGGGTGAACTGATTTAGGGTGATGACTAATAGATAGTGATCCTGCAGCTTCTTTGTTCAAAAAAGTATGGGAGATAAAACAGGGAGGAGAAGGAGGAGGAGGAGGAGGAGGAGGAGAAAGACGACGACGACGACAACGATGACGGCGGCGGAGGGCTTTTCGGTGCTCCTTCCTGTATTTGCTTGTCTCTGTTCTCTGTTTTCACCAAGTGAGATTGTCTTCTCTTATTTCTGGTTCATTTGTTTTTGCCTCTTGCTTCAACGAGCTGCACTTCTTGCCTCTCTTAGTTTCTGTATTTAGCCAGGCTTGGATTGCTCTTAGTTAAAAGCTGCATTTAGACCTGTTTGTTGGCGTGTTCTGCTCTGTGGACATTTTAATTGAATAAGATATCTGCAACACGTGGAGTACTGTTTATTATTTAAGAGTGTCAGGACATGATATATATATTTGATTGTGTGTGAGTGTGTGTGTGTGTGTGTGTGTGTGTGTGTGTGTGTGTGTGTGTGTGTGTGTGTGAGTTCGTGTCTCTTGTGTGTGTTTGGTTTCTGTGTGTGTTATTTTTTTTTGTGTGTGTGTGTTTGTTTCCTTACGAGTAAGTGTCTTTTTTTGGACATAAATCTGACTGTTTTCCTGTTAGTCTCAACATCCTACGCACCCTATAGCATCCGATATCACCACTTTGTCGCTAATACCCATCGTCCATACTGAATACACATCATGTCTATCTCATTCAGGAGTCAGCTGTAGATAGTGGGTTTTTATGATCCTTGCTTACATGCAGGTCTGCTCACTTGTATTCTATCCCATCCTTCTCTTACCATTCCTAGTGTTCATTTTGTCTTCTTGCTAACTTCACTCTTAATTTCTGCTAAAGTGCAGTAAATATCCTAAAGAGCACATTTTTTAAGGGTGAATGAAATTTTCAGGGAATCTGTCAATTGCTTAAAACACATTTAGAAAAACAGCCGAACAATACGAACAAACTAAACAGACATGAACTATCCACAATGCACTTGATTTAACACTTGGAAAGGTTTGACGTAAGTATTCCGCTGATACTTTCCTTGTACTTTTGAATAAAGGTGTGTAAGTGAATCTGACAGTTCACTATCTATCTATCTATCTAAAGCCCGACGCCCTAATCCCGTAAAGGTTGGCCGCAGACAAAACGCCTCCAAGTCACTCTGTCACCCAACATTTAACTACCTTCCCCCCATATCACCCCCTCCTCCCTCATATACCTCTCAACTACATCCCTCCACCTCATCCTCGGTCTTTCCCTCCCTCTCCCTCCCTCCACCTCACCTACATACACCCTCTTAGTCAGTCTTTCATTCTCCATTCTCTCCACATATCTGAACCACCTCAGTGTATTTCTAATCTTCTCAACCACATCCACATCTACACCACAACGTTCCTTCATTTCTTCATTCGTCAACCTGTCCCTCCACGTCACTCCACATGCTCCTCTCAAGTAACTCTTTTCCACTGGTCTCACTCTTTACTTCTTCCCCTCTTGCAAGGTCCACGCCTCGCTTCCATACATCAGGGTAGGGATCACAATACCATCATGCGGTGACTTCTTCACTTCCATACTCACCTCCCTATTTCTTATCACTGCTTTCAGTGTACCAACAACCTTCATCCCTTCTGTACCCTTTCACGTACTTCATCCCCCAAAGTTCCATCCTTACTCATCACACTACCCAAGTACTTGAATGCACTCACATTCTCCATATCCTCACTATCCAACCTCATTGCACACTCGGTGATTTTATTCCTCTCAAACAACATAACTTTACTTTGGTTTACATTAACTTTCAGCTTCCTCGTCATACACACTATCCCAAATTCATTCACCAAACATTGCTACTCCCAGTAATCTTCACTCAACAATACTATATCATCAGCAAACAACAACACTTCCTTGATGATTTCACACAGTATCTATTTCGAGCTTTTACCTCTATACCTCAAATCGTAGTTATTGTTCATAGTTACTCAGCTACCATTCGATTTTATTCAGGCTAGGAATGATCCTCAGGTGGCAAAGAATTAATGAAGGGTAATCTAAATTGTCCAGTAAAAAAAGTTTCTCCTCAGCTCAATGGAATCCACAAAAGTTAGCTTTTTATTTACGTATATTATAGGTACATACACTCTCGAGAGGTACAGTTGCGAGCAGATGACTCGAGGCCACCTAGTCCTCCAACATGTTTGTGTTTTAAACAAACCCAGCAATAATTTGTCAATGTGCAGTTCTAACTGGTCTCCAATCAGTGTCATGCAAGTAAACGTATTATACTAATAATGATTAACGCGTCATACACGTGGTAAATATATTTACAACCATAGTATTACAACTCTGGCATCCAAATAGTTTTGCGTTCATTCATGCGAAACACATGGGTATCCCGAGCGTGCAGCTCCATCACCGCCTTGGTTTGTGACGTAGGCACCACGTGACCTGACGTATGGGGGGTGGAACTAGTTGACCTGTTCATGATTAAAAACATTTGTAGATAGTAATTGTTCGACTTGATCACTTGAATATTAAAGAAACGTGTGTTTTCTATGTCAAAACAAACCTATTACAATCTCTAATCAAATTCTGCTGAAACCACGTGCACTCACCCCCCTCCTATCACACGTCCCACCTCGTCCTACTCTTGCTGACCCATCATCCTCCATATAACTCCCACACTCCCCTCCCCTTGTTCCGCCGACTGTGGTGTGAACCTTTAACTGTCCTACCTGCTTTGGAGTCAGAGGTCGACGAAAGTGAGGTTAACGGTGAGGGATGACTGGTATGTTTTTTTTTTTTTTAATAATGTTAGGTTGCGGGGAAGCCGATAACCTTACGGCATATCTCTTGATAACTGGTAAAGGTTGTTTGGTTCACAACGATAGTCGAACAAAATAAATCACTACCGTTTCCCGTGTGTCTCACATGAATGAACGCAGCACTATTTGGATGCCAATGTTGTAATAGTATGGTTATAAATATATCTGCCACGTGTATGGCACGTTAATCATTACCAGTATAAAACATTTACTTGCATGATATTGAATGGAGACCAATTAGAACTGCACATTGACAAATTATCACAAGGTTTATTTCGCCCGAACATCTGACTGAATCTCAGTCAAGTTCACAGCTACCACTGTTACCCGATAAAACACCAACTCGTAACTGTACCTCAGAGGAAGGCCTCCATGTGGTGTTACCGATGTAACCGGATTGCTAAATGGTTTGGTCATATGAAGGTCCTTCAGCCACATCGTATCCCCCGAGAGAAGAAAGGTGAACTGGTTTTAAAGGGAAACTAAGCATGGAATCCTGCTGTTCCTCATTTCAGAATAGTCTGGGACTCAAAACATTAACCAGTACGGCGACTACGACGACTTTTCTAGCAACCTTCCCGAATCTTCTCGTGGTGTTGACCTTGTGAGAGTCTGTTGTTATTCGTGCTTCCTTTAGTTTCGTTTCTTCTGTCCCTGAGTTGAGCTTCTTTCTTACATACGTTTGCCTATATAAGCGGGGCTGGTACTGTCGTTAGTTGAAAGGATTGGATGTGTTACAGAATAAATGCTTGCGAATGTGTCTTGGAGCTGTCCGGTGTACCCGTGTAGCTCGTATGGAAGTGGAGGCGAATGTGCCTCCCCTCCGTATTCGCCGTGACCACCTGGCATTTTCGTATGGACTACGAACATTAAGGAAAAGCAATATCGGCAATGTGGCCTGTACCCCCCTGCGTCAATACCACCACCTTCTGCGGGGGGTGCGTCGGCCACTTGCCGCTCGCCTCCACTTACTGACTCAGGAGCTTGGTGTCGACCCCAGTGACTGTGACAAGTTGGTGCCAAAAAATATAGCGCCTTGGGAGCCACCCAGCTTTACAGTGGATGTATCATGGCTCCCAGCACCAAAGGCCAAGGCGCCGGAGGCGGAGGTCCACCACTTGTTTCGTAACATCATTGTTCGTCACTTGGGGTCCCATCAATTGTACACCGACGGCTCCAAGTCGAGTGAATGTGTGGGTGCAAGTGTGTGGTCGACTGAATGTGCCCTCAGGTATCGGTTGCCGACTCATACATCTGTGTTTACTTCAGAACTCTTTGCTATTGACAAAGCCATAGACTATGCTCTCATTTCTAGGCATGACTCATTTGTCATATTTTCAGATTCAAAATCAGCCCTTCAGGCAATTGCATCTTGTACTACGGACTCTCACGAGATCCAGGGCCGCATCGTTAATAAGTTGCATTCATGCAACAAGTCATTCACGCTGATCTGGGTGCCTGGTCATTGTCGTATCTACGGCAATGAGCAGGCTGACTTACTTGCAAAGTCGGCTGTAGAACTCGAGGAGACTTGGGACGTTCCTCGTGATCTACGGTCGAGTCTCTCTCTCGGAAAGAAATCAATAAATCTTCTGTGGCAAGGTCAGTGGACCAGACTAAATATTCCAACTTGTAAGCCGTACCTGGGCGACTGGGACACTGCCAACCGTCCCAGTCGCCTAGAAGAAAAAGTGTTGGCACGGTTGCGGCTTAATGCCACCATTTTAACCCACATAAAACCATATATGGAAAGACGCTTCCCACCGCACTGTAACATCTGTAATGCGGTGTTATCTATCAGTCATATCATCCTGCGCTGTCGGCGATTTATTCGTGAACGCGCTTCACTTATAAATTACTGCGGCGCAGTAGACGTCCCCTTCACCCTTTCCACCATCCTGGGTGATGGGGACATTGTTATGACTGATAAATTGATGGCTTTCTTGAGAGAGACCGGACTGATCAGAGTGATGTGACTTTTACTGTGTGGTTATGGTTTTTATGAAGAGTAAATATGTATATATTGTAATATTAATTAGGGTTGACAGTTGACATATTTTAAATAGTTCCTCCTCCCACCGATCTATTTCTAATATTGATGTCCCCTACATTAAGCCAAGTTCCTCGCCTGACAGTCATCAGCTGATGAGTGCAAGTGTGCAATATAGGAAGGTATTGGGCACTTGCAGTCGATGGTGGTCTGCTGGGCGAGGTTCTTCACTTTCTGTACAAATTATGTAAATACATTATATTATCTTGCTTAAGTTATTCTAATTAGGGACGACAGCTGACGTATATGGAAATGTTCCTGACTCGTCTGGTTCCCTTTCATATATTGATGTCCCCTATATTAGGTTGTGCCTCGACTGACAGTCACCAGGTGATGAGTGCAGGTATGTAATGTAGAAAGGCATTACATATCTGCAGTCGATGGTGTTCTGTTAGTCGAGGTATTTTTACCATTAGTGTAGGTCTAGCTATTTGTCTCTGTAAGATTTAGTATAGGTTAGCGATTTGTCTGTTAGGTGATTAGTTTTAGGGTCTTTAGATTAGTTTTACTTTATAATATAAGGTATAAAAAATATAAAACCAAGAAAAAATTAAAAAAAATAAAAATACAAAAAAAAATTAAATAAGATTAAAATTATTATATATATATGTACGTTTGCATGAAAGTGTGTCTGTATGTATGCATAGAAGCGTGTGTGTGTGTGTGTGTATGTATGTATATATATATGTTTGTATATATATGTATATATGTTTAAATGTATATACATATATATATAAATGGCCTTAATAACCAGGGGCTTCGGCCCCAATGGTTGATAGGCCGGAAAGAAAAAAAAAAAAAAAAAAAAATCTTTGATGCATGGTCGTGGAGTGTGCAGACGTGTTTCTCTGGCTCTCCTCTAGCTGCAGGGTTGCCTCACCGGCTTTAGCTTTGTTTCCTCCGCCACTAGGGCGTTTTTCAATAAAGTTAGGTTAGCTAGTACTAATTCTCCTCCCAGCCCTTTAGAGATATAGTAAGTGTCTATATCTGTTTCCTGAGATTGCCTTTGCTTACTCACCTCTGGAGTGTACCCCCCACTGATCGCTCTGGGGTGTGAGTTACACACGGGCGCGTCCTCCCGAGAGTGGTTTGAGAGGGTAATCTCAGATTAGGTGTGTGTTCCCCGGACAATTCTCCCTTGGTCGTTTTTCTCTCTCTTCCCACTTCCCCCTCACGGGGGAAGTGGTAACTATGGCGGACGCCACTGCTGCCTCCCTCCTTCAGGGGGTAGGTAGTCTGACCGACCCCCGACTGTCTCACGGACTGACTACCCCCAGACTGAACGCCCCAGACACGCACCCGTCTTGACATCAATTATAGAAACGCCGAGTTTGTACAGATCCACGCGGTTGGTCCCACTCCCTGTCCAGCCTCAATCCCTTTATCATCAAGAAGGTGATTGACGGGTGTGCAGGTGAGGTGGAACAAGTGAAAAAACTTGCGAGTGGAGATCTTCTCGTTAAAACTAGAAACTCCAAGTCAGGTAAAGGATTTGCTAAAACTGAGCAAGTTCCATTGTTATGATGTTCAGTCCACGATCCCTCACTCCATGAATTCCTGCAAAGGTGTGATCACCTGCAGAGATCTAGTGGTCATGGAGGAGGAAGAGATCGTACAGGAACTTGCACAGCAGGATGTTATAGAGGCACGTTTTATAACTAGATTCTCGGAAGGCAGGAAGACGAAGACCGCCACAGTTGTCCTAACGTTCGGCAAAGTTGCTTTACCTTCCAACATCAGAATTGGATATGAAATTCTTAACGTCAGACCATATATCCCGAACCCCTTGCGTTGCTTAAAATGCCAGATTTATGGGCATCATGAAAAGGCTTGTAGGGCTTCCCAGCCAGTGTGTGGTAGGTGCGCGAATGTGGGACATTCTGCTGAACACTGTACATCTGAGACGGAGTGCTGCTTTCACTGCAAGGATGCTCCTCCACTTCCTCGAGGGCTTGCCCCAAGTGGAAGGAGGAGAAAGAGGTCTGCACAGTGAAGGCAACCGAGGGCATTTCCTTTTACGATGCTAGGAAGAAGGTGAAGGAGTTGCATGCAACTCCCAAACCTAATGTCTCCTATGCATCGGCGGTTGTGTCCCGTCCCGTGATGTGCACCGTTGAAACACAGACTGACCTTACATTCGCTCCTCATGCCCCACGCCATACCTCTCAGCCTAAGCCTCCTGTACGTTCCAACTCTCTGACAGACATCCCAATTGCCACTTCATACTCTCAAGCTGCCACTGCTCCTTCGCAGTCAGTGCGGTCAAAACAGAAGCCTGACAAGTCAGATAAAATTAACTTGACCACCCTCACCAAACAGTCACGTCCTCATGTCCTTCCTGCTCCTGGTCCGGAGAGGGAGAGAAAGAATAGCTCTCCCTCGATGGAATCTGGGAGCCTCGTTATTGATGAGACTATGGAGATCTCCACAAACAAGCACCGGGATAGGTCCCCCGGTAGCCATTCGCCTGGTCGCGGGGGGCATAAAAAGACTAAGCACACTGGCCACCCTCGAAAATCTTAAACCGTCGCATTCACTATACTGCAGTGGAATTGTAGAGGTATTGGGAATAAGTTACATAATATAGCTATCTTGCTTTCACTACACAGGCCAGACGTTGTTTGTTTACAGGAGACGCGCCTGGAGGATCATCCTGATCCTTCACAGTTCAGACACTACCACTCGTATAGAAGATATGAAGGTCACGGAGTTGCCATTTACACACACAAATCACACCCACAAACGGAAGTGATTCTAAATTCTACTCTGGAAGCTATCGCGTGCAGAGTAAAATTTAATAACACGTATCTGTCTATTTGCTCTCTGTACTGTCCCCCACATGGCCCCATTGATAGTGATGCTTTAAATTCACTAGTTGAACATCTACCTGGAAATAGGTTAGTGCTGGGCGATTTTAACGCCCATCACTATCAATGGGGTAGCTTGAGGATTGATGGTCGTGGGGAGCAAGTAGCCGACCTAATACTAAAGTCCAACCTCTGTCTTCTGAACGATGGTAGAGCGACTCGTGTAGATGATCGTACTGGTAACTTTTCGGCCATTGACTTATCTTTGGCCTCCCCTGGTATACATCAAGATCTCTCATGGGGACCCTTACGACGCACTCCTTGGGAAGTGATCATTTACCCATCTGTCTTTCTTATACACGCGACATCATTTCGGACCCTCCACCTCCAAAATTTAACTATAAGAAAGCAGATTGGGGATCCTTCTCAAGGATCGCCAATTTAGATATATCTGGGGAGACCATAGATGTCAAGGTCGAAAATATAACCACTTCCATATTACACGCAGCTGAGGCTGCTATTCCCAAGACTTCTACAGTTCATGCGAAGCATAGAGCACATTGGTGGACGCCGGATTGCCGACAAGCATTAAGAAAACGCAATAGGAGATACAGGATTTTTTATAGTCAGCCCACTGAGAAAAATTTTATTGCATACAAACAGGCACGGGCTGAGGCAAGGAGAATAATAAGAAGGGCCAAACGTGACTCCTGGCGGGCCTTTGTGTCCACGGTGACTCGTACAACACCATTACGTAAAGTCTGGTCCACTATAAGAATATTGAATAATAAAGGCCCATATTTCCCCATTACCACCTTGCAAGTAAATAATAACATCTATGACGAGCCCGTGGACGTTGCTAACATCCTCGCCAGGAGTTTTTCTCATGTAAGTAGCTCAGCCAATTATGACCCGCGTTTCCAACATCATAAACGCACGGCTGAGCTACAGATATTAGACTTTGCCACAGAAGACGTAAACTCCCCGTACAACCAAGAGTTTACGCTAGATGAACTGCTCCTTGCCCTTAAATCCTGTAAAGACACCAGCCCTGGCCCAGACACCATCACGTACGGTATGATCCAGCATCTTAATCAGGACAACCTGATTAAGATGTTAGCATTGTACAATGAGATTTGGGCGTCTCGAACGTTCCCAAACTCATGGCACTTTGCGCACGTCATACCGATACCCAAAGAGGCTGGTCGTCTTATGAATCCCACTTCATTTCGTCCTATTGTGTTGACTTCTTGTCTATGTAAGGTCATGGAACGAATGGTTAACAATAGGCTTCTTTTTTGTTTTAGAGTCGAAGAATTTGTTAAATGATCAACAATGTGGCTTCCGTAAATACAGAAGTTCACTAGATCATTTAATGAATTTGGAGCATTGTATTGCAGAGGCATTTGCCAATAAAGAATTCATGATAGGGGTGTTCTTGGACATCCATAAAGCCTATGACATGACATGGCGACACGGTATATTAATGAAGCTCTATGCTTATGGTTTAAGAGGAAATTTGCCTGTTTTTATTTCAAATATCTTAAGGGACAGAACTTTCTCTGTCAAATTGCCCCGTAACGTAACATCGGATATATTTATCCAGGAAAACGGGGTGCCGCAGGGAAGTGTGCTTAGTCCTACTTTATTTAGTATTATGATCAATGATATTCTGTCATCAGCTCCCATCCCGAGGAATCTTAAATACTCACTCTACGCTGACGATTGTGCAATATGGCACTCTTCCCGTAATGCACAATTTTCGGCTGGGCGGATTCAAGCAGCCCTTGACTCCGTCCACCAATGGGCCTTGCAGTGGGGATTTAAGTTTTCCGTCCGTAAGTGTGCCGCTATAGTTTTCACTAATCGTAACGTACCTAATTTGTGCTTAACTTTGGATAATCAGGCGGTACCTTTTCAAAATTCTGTAAAATTTTTAGGAATACATTTTGATCGTAGAATGAATTTTAAACTTCACGTTAATACTTTGCTTGCTCGTTGTGATAAACCGTTAAATGTCCTCAAGTACCTAGCGGGTACTACCTGGGGTGCCGACAGAAAATCTTTATTAATGGTGTATAAGTCCCTTATTCGATCGAAGCTAGACTATGGCGCACAGGTGTATGGCTCGGCATCCGATGCCACGCTGAAAGGATTGGATGTGTTACAGAATAAATGTTTGCGGATGTGTCTTGGAGCTGTCCGGTGTACCCGTGTAGCTCGTATGGAAGTGGAGGCGAATGTGCCTCCCCTCCGTATTCGCCGTGACCACCTGGCCTTGTCCCATGGTGTAAGGACATTAAGAAAAAGTAATATCGGCAATGTGGCCTGTACCCCCCTGCGTCAATACCACCACCTTCATGCGGGGGTGCGTCGGCCACTTGCCGCTCGCCTCCACTTACTGACTCAGGAGCTTGATGTGGACCCCAGTGACTGTGACAAGTTGGTGCTTAAAAATATAGCGCCTTGGGAGCCACCCGGCTTTACAGTCGATGTTACATGGCTCCCAGCACCAAAGGCCAAGGCGCCGGAGGCGGAGGTCCACCACTTGTTTCGTAACATCATTGTTCGTCACTTGGGGTCCCATCAATTGTACACCGACGGCTCCAAGTCGAGTGAATGTGTGGGTGCAAGTGTGTGGTCGACTGAATGTGCCCTCAGGTATCGGTTGCCGACTCATACATCTGTGTTTACTTCAGAACTTTTTGCTATTGACAAAGCCATAGACTATGCTCTCAATTCTAGACACGACTCATTTTGTCATATTTTCAGATTCAAAATCAGCCCTTCAGGCAATTGCATCTTGCACTACGGACTCTCACGAGATCCAGGGCCGCATCGTTAATAAGTTGCATTCATGCAACAAGTCATTCACGCTGATCTGGGTGCCTGGTCATTGTCGTATCTATGGCAATGAGCAGGCTGACTTACTTGCAAAGTCGGCTGTAGAGCTCTGAGGAGACTTGGGACGTTCCTTCGTGATCTACGGTCGAGTCTATCTCGGAAAGAAATCAATAAATCTTCTGTGGCAAGGTCAGTGGACCAGACTAAATATTCCAACTTGTAAGCCGTACCTGGGCGACTGGGACACTGCCAACCGTCCCAGTCGCCTAGAAGAAAAAGTGTTGGCGCGGATACGGCTGAATGCCACCATCGTAACCCACATAAAACCATATATGGAAAGACGCTTCCCACCGCACTGTGACATCTGTAATGCGGTGTTATCTATCAGTCATATCATCCTGCGCTGTCGGCGATTTATTCGTGAACGCGCTTCACTTATAAATTACTGCGGTGCAGTAGACGTCCCCTTCACCCTTTCCACCATCCTGGGTGATGGGGACATTGTTATGACTGATAAATTGATGGCTTTCTTGAGAGAGACCGGACTGATCAGAGTGATGTGACTTTTTTACTGTGTGGTTATGGTTTTTATGAAAAGTAAATATGTATATATTGTAATATTAATTAGGGTTGACAGTTGACATATTTTAAATAGTTCCTCCTCCCACCGATCTATTTCTAATATAGATGTCCCCTACATTAAGCCAAGTTCCTTGCCTGACAGTCACCAGCTGATGAGTGCAAGTGTGCAATATAGGAAGGTATTGGGCACTTGCAGTCGATGGTAGTCTGCTGGGCGAGGTTCTTCAATTTTTGTATAAATTATGTAAATACATTTTATTATCTTTGCTTAAGTTATTCTAATTAGGGACGACAGCTGACGTATATGGAAATGTTCCTGACTCGTCTGGTTCCCTTTCATATATTGATGTCCCCTATATTAGGTTGTGCCTCGACTGACAGTCATCAGGTGATGAGTGCAGGTATGTAATGTAGAAAAGCATTACATATCTGCAGTCGATGGTGTTCTCTTGGTCGAGGCTTTTTGAATATTAGTGTAGGTCTAGTTATTTGTCTCTTAGGATTTAGTATAGGTTAGCGATTTGTCTGTTAGGTGGTTAGTTTTAGGGTCTTTAAATTAGGTATTTTTTTTTTTATAAGTAATATAAGGTTAAAAATATAAAAAATAAATAAAAATAATAAAAATAAAACTACAAAAAAATAATAAAATAAAAATTATTATATATATATGTACGTGTGCATGAAAGTGTGTATGTTCATCTGCATGGATGTGTGTATGTATGTATGTATGTATGTATATATATATGTTTGTATATATATGTATATATGTGTCAATATATATACATATATATATATTTGCCTTAATGACCAGAGGCTCTGGCCTCAATGGTCGATAGGAAAAAAAAAAAAAAAAAAAAAGTCGTTAGTTGACGGATGGATTTAGACCGGTCTGTTGGTGCACTCTGCAATGGGGATTTGTGAATATAGTAAGATACCTGTCAAACGTGAGTTAATGTTTTTTAAATATGAGTCAGAATCAGGTTCCTTCTGTGTGTGTGTGTGTGTGTGTGTGTGTGTGTGTGTGTGTGTGTGTGTGTTCGTGTTATTGTCTGAATGTGTGTTTGAATTTTTGTTTCCATGTGTGTTTTCTTGTTTCTTTTTGTTCACTAACGAGTAAGTGCTTGCTTTTGGACATATATTTGACTGTCCTTCCACACAGGCTCAGCAGTCCCACGCACCCCATGGTATCAGAAATCACCACTTAGACGCTATTTCACATCGTCCATATTGGAATATACTTGGTCTACCTAATTCATGAGCCAGTGTGATAGTTAGAGCAAGTGCGATTTTATGATCATTTCATACCTGCCGGTCTGCTCACTTGTCTTCTAACACGTCTTTCCCTCACTATTCTTGGAAATCATTTTGTTTTCTTCCTAGTTTCATCCCCATTTTCAGGTACAGTACAGTCTGCATCTATTACAGCACGGTTTGATGGAAGAATCCAATTCTTAGGGAATCTGTCAATTGATTAAATCTAAGCCTTAAGAAACAACCGAACAATACAAACAAAGTAAACAGTCATGAACTATACACAATGCACTTGATCCAATAAGTGAAAAACGTTACCCGATACATAAGTTGTACTTTTCAGCAAAGCTTGCTAAGTGAATCAGACAGTTCACACTTCCAGTATAGTTGGACATATTAAATATATCTTGCTTTTACCCGTACTCCTCAATGTCTTGGCTATTTTTCATATTTACTCAGCTACCATACGATTTTCTTCAGAGAATTAAAGATCTTCAGGTTGCAAAGAATTACCGAAAGCTAATCTAATTTCTAGAGTAAATGAAGTCTCTCAATGGAATCTAAGGAAGAAAGGGTTTTATTAAGAAATAATTTCGGTCCATAGTTCGTTTCCATTCACCAGAGGTGCCTCAGAGTGACGTCTCCAACTTGTGGTACACATGTAACCTGGCAGCTAAAAGGCCTGGTAATAGGAACATCCTTCAGCCATAGCCTATCCCCCGAGAGGAGAGGGGTGAACTGATTAAGGGTGATGACTAAGAGATAGTGATCCTGCAGCTTCTTTGTTCAAAAAAGTATGAGAGATAAAACAGGGAGGAGAATGAGGAGGAGGAGGAGGAGGAGGAAGAAGACGACGACGACGACGACGATGACGGCGGCGGCGGGCTTTTCGGTGCTCCTTCCTGTATTTGCTTGTCTCTGTTCTCTGTTTTCACCAAGTGAGATTGTCTTCTCTTATTTCTGGTTCATTTGTTTTTGCCTCTTGCTTCAACGAGCTGCACTTCTTGCCTCTCTTAGTTTCTGTATTTAGCCAGGCTTGGATTGCTCTTAGTTAAAAGCTGCATTTAGACCGGTTTGTTGGCGTGTTCTGCTCTGTGGACATTTTAAGGGAGTAAGATATCTGCAACACGTGGAGTACTGTTTATTATTTAAGAGTGTCAGGACATGATATATATATTTGATTGTGTGTGTGTGTGGGTGTGTGTGTGTGTTTGTGAGTTCGTGTCTCTTGTGTGTGTTTGGTTTCGTTTTTTTTTTGTGTGTGTGTTTGTTTCCTTACGAGTAAGTGTCTTTTTTTGGACATAAATCTGACTGTTTTCCTGTTAGTCTCAACATCCTACGCACCCTATAGCATCCGATATCACCACTTTGTCGCTAATACCCATCGTCCATACTGAATACACATCATGTCTATCTCATTCAGGAGTCAGCTGTAGATAGTGGGTTTTTATGATCCTTGCTTACATGCAGGTCTGCTCTCTTGTATTCTATCCCATCCTTCCCTTACCATTCCTAGTGTTCATTTTGTCTTCTTGCTAACTTCACTCTTAATTTCAGCTAAAGTGCAGTAAATATCCTAAACAGCACATTTTTTAAGGGTGAATGAAATTTTCAGGGAATCTGTCAATTGCTTAAAACACATTTAGAAAAACAGCCGAACAATACGAACAAACTAAACAGACATGAACTATCCACAATGCACTTGATTTAACACTTGGAAAGGTTTGACGTAAGTATTCCGCTGATACTTTCCTTGTACTTTTGAATAAAGGTGTGTAAGTGAATCTGACAGTTCACTATCTATCTATCTATCTAAAGCCCGACGCCCTAATCACGTAAAGGTTGGCCGCAGACAAAACTCCTCCAAGTCACTCTGTCACCCAACATTTAACTACCTTCCCCCCATATCACCCCCCCTCCCTCATATACCTCTCAATTCCATCCCTCCACCTTATCCTCGGTTTACCCCTCCCTCTCCCTCCCTCCACCTCACCTACATACACCCTCTTACTCAGTCTTTCATTCTCCATTCTCTCCACATGTCCGAACCACCTCAGTGTATTTCTCCTAATCTTCTCAACCACATCCACATCTACCCCACAACGTTCCCTCACTTCTTCATTCGTCAACCTGTCCCTCCACGTCACTCCACATGCTCCTCTCAAGTAACTCTTTTCCACTGGTCTCACTCTTGACTTGTTCCCCTCTTGCAAGGTCCACGCCTCGCTTCCATTCATCAGGGTAGAGATCACAAATACCATCATGCGGTGATTTCTTAACTTCCATACTCACCTCCCTATTTCTCATCACTGCTTTCAGTGTACCAACAACCTTCCTTCCCTGTTGTACCCTTTCACGTACTTCATCCCCCAAAGTTCCATCCTTACTCATCACACTAGCCAAGTACTTGAATGCCCTCAAATTCTCCATATCCTCACCATCCAACCTCACTGCACACTCTGTGACTTCATTCCTCTCAAACACCATAACTTTACTTTTGTTTACATTAACTATCAGCTTCCTCCTCCTACACACTGTCTCAAATTCATTCACCAAATCTTGCAAATCCCATTCATCTTCACTCAACAATACTGTATCATCAGCAAACAACAACACTTCCTTGATAATTTGACACTAATTATTTCGAGGTTTTACCCCCATACCTCAAAACGTAGCTATTTTTCTTAGTTAATCAGCTACCATTCGATTTTATTCAGGCTAGGAAGGATCCTCAGGTGACAGAGAATTAATGAAGGCTAATCTAAATTGTCCAGTAAAATAAGTTTCTCCTCAGCTCAATGGAATCGACAAAAGTTAGCTTTTTATTTACGTATATTATAGGTCAATTCACTCTCGAGAGGTACAGTCACGCGTACTAATTTCTGCTCAGGGGTTACCCCTTCCTTCCCCCCTCTACCCTGGACAGAGGGAAGGGGGAAATCACGAACAAGTGTACCCCGCCTTCTGCCCCCAACTCCCCCACCCTCCACCTCCAGCTGCCAGTTACTGATTAGACGCAAATTTTCTCATGTCTTATAAACATGACTAAACTGTCGTCGCACACGCTTTCAAAGGCCAAGATTTGGACTATATTTTTTAGAATAAATTATTACCGTATTGAACTGCATTCTCAAATTGAAAAATTTCACCATCATTGTAATCCAGTGTCGTCCGCTGCACAATTCTGGGTTCCAATGCTTACCTTTTCATTTTCCCCAGCTGTCTCTCTCTCTCTCTCTCTCTCTCTCTGAATTTACTTTTCCCACTCTCTTTCTTTTTAAATTTATATAACTTTCTCTTTGCTTCTCTCCCCCTCTTCCCATTCTCTCTCGTTCTTTGTCTTAAGTCTTCCCCGCCTCTCCCCCCTCCCCTCCCCCCACCGTAGGCCTGATCAGCAGTCAGTTATACCGTCACCGCTCCTTCGTATATCGTGTGCAGGCAACATTTATCACACACACTTAGGTCAGATGTATGGAAAGCTAATTTATATATATATATATATATCTATATATATATATATATATATATATATATATATATATATATATATATATATATAATTGTATTTCTCATTGTGCCAAGTTCAAATAGAGAACACCAGTCTAATATTCGTAATTTTTATTAGAGTGACCGTTCCACTTCACATAGCTGGGTAGCTGGGCTTATAAACTGCACACACACACAAACACACACACACACACACACACACACACACACGACTTTAATTTTGCACTGACAGCGTGGCGACTACAAATATATTCATTCTAACAGCTGGATCTGCTGGCTCCAACCCTTCCCTGTCCCAGTCAAACTCCTCATTCAATAACCGGTGATTGAATGAGAAGTCGTGTGTGTGTGTGTGTGTGTGTGTGTGTGTGTGTGTGTGTGCAGTTTATAAGCCCATCTACCCAGCTATGTGAAGTGGAACGGTCAAGCTAATAAAAATTACGAATATTGGTCTGGTGTTCTCTATTTGAACTTGGCACATAATGAGAAATACAATTATATATATATATATATATATATATATATATATATATATATATATATATATATAAATTAGCTTTCCATACATCTGACCTAAGTGTGTGTGATAAATGTTGCCTGCACACGATATACGAAGGAGCGGTGACGGTATAACTGCCTGCTGATCAGGCCTAAGGTAGGGGCAGGGGAGGGGTGAGAGGCGGGGAAGACTTAAGACAAAGAACGAGAGAGAAGGGGGAGAGGGGGAGAGAAGCAAAGAGAAAGTTATATAAATTTAAAAAGAAAGAGAGTGGGAAAAGTGAATTCAGAGAGAGAGAG
This sequence comes from Coenobita brevimanus, assembly GCF_032717465.1. Classification (NCBI taxonomy): domain Eukaryota; kingdom Metazoa; phylum Arthropoda; class Malacostraca; order Decapoda; family Coenobitidae; genus Coenobita; species Coenobita brevimanus. Next base: position 27,033,867 of record NC_137045.1, on the reverse strand, counting down.
AGAGAGAGAGAGAGAGAGAGAGAGACAGCTGGGGAAAGTGAGAAGGTAAGCATTGGAACCTAGAATTGTGCAGCGGACGACACTGGATTACAATGATGGTGAAATTTTTCAATTTGAGAATGCAGTTAAATATGGTAATAATTTATTCTAAAAATATAGTCCAAATCTTGGCCTTTGAAAGCGTGTGCGACGACAGTTTAGTCATGTTTATAAGACATGAGAAAATTTGCGTCTAATCAGTAACTGGCAGCTGGAGGTGGAGGGTGGGGAAGTTGGGGGCAGAAGGCGGGGAAGACTTTAGCTTGCGATTCCCCCCTTCCCTCTGTCCAGAGTAGAGGGGGAAGGAAGGGGTAACCCTGAGCAGAAATTAGTACGCGTGACTGTACGTACCTCAGAAAAATACCTCCATGCGGTATTACCGATCTAACATGGCTAAACGGTTTGGTCATATGATGGTCCTTCAGCCAAATCCTATCCGCCGAGAGGAGAAGGGTGAACTGGTTTCAAGGGAAACTAATCATGTAATCCTGTTGTTCCTCATTTAAGAACAGACTGGTACTAAAAACTTTTACAACAAATACGACTACGAAGACTCTTCTAGCAACCTTCCCGAATATTCTAGTGGTCTTGACCATGTGAGAGTCTGTTGTGTCATTGGTGCTTCATTTAGTTTCGTTTCTTCTGTCCCTGAGTTCAACTTCTTACCTGCGTTTGCCTATATAAGCGAGGCTGGTACTGTCGTTAGTTGACGGAAGGATTTAGACAGGTTTGTTGGTGTGCTCTGCAATTGGATTTTGTGAATATAGTAAGATACCTGTAACAGGTGAGTTAATGTTTTTTAAATATGAGTCAAAATCAGGTTCCTTGTGTGTGTGTGTGTGTGTGTGTGTGTGTGTGTGTGTGTGTGTGTGTGTGTGTGTGTGTGTGTGTGCTGTATGTGTGTTCGTGTTATTGTCTGAACGTGTGTTTGAATTTTTATTTGCATGTGTCTTTCTGTGTTTCTTTTTGTTCACTAACGAGTAAGTGCTCGCCTTGGGACATATTTGACTGTCCTTCCAGACAAGATCAGCCTTCCCACGCACCCCATGGTATCACAAGTCACCACGACGACGCCATTACACATCGTCCATATTGAATATACGTGGTCTACCTTATTCATGAGTCAGTGTGATAGTTCGACCAAGTGCGATTTTATGATCATTTCATACCTGCCGGTCTGCTCACGTGTCTTCTAACACGTCTTTCCCTCACCATTCGTGGAAATCATTTTTTCTTCAAAGCTTCATCCTCAGTTTCAGGTACAGTACAGTCTGCATCTATTACAGCACAATTTGATGAGAGAATCCAATTCTTAGGTAAACTGTTAATTGATTAAATCTAAGCCTTACGAAACAACCGAAAAATACAAAGTAAACAGTCATGAACTATACACAATGCATTTGATCCGATAAGTCAAAAAGGTTCACGTAACTGTTAGCCGATACATAAGTTGTACTTTTCAGCAAAGCTTCCTAAGTGAATCAGACAGTTCACACTTCCATTATAGCTGGACATATTAAATATTTCTTGATTTCACCCGTACGCCTCAATGTCTTGGCTATTTTTCATATTTACTCAGCTACCATACCATTATCTTCAGAGACTTAAAGATCTTCAGGTGGCAAAGAATTACCGAAAGCTAATGTAATTTCTAGAGTAAACGAAGTCTCTCAATGGAATCTAAAGAAGACAGGGTTTTATTAACGCATAATTTAGGTCCATAGTTCGTTTACTTTCTCTAGAGGTGCCTCACAGTGACGTCTCCAACTTGTGGTATTCCGTTGATACTTTCCTTGTACTTTTGAATAAAGGTGTGTAAGTGAATCTGACAGTTCACTATCTATCTATCTATCTATAGCCCGACGCCCTAATCCCGCAAAGGGTGGCCGCAGACAAAACGCCTCCAAGTCACTCTGTCACCCGCCATTAGACATCCCTCCCCCCAACAGACACACACCTCCCTCATATACCTCTCAACTCCATCTCTCCACCTCATCCTCGGTATTTCCCTCCCTCTCCCTCCCTCCACCTCACCTACATACACCCTCTTTGTCAGTCTTTCATTCTCCATTCTCTCCACATGTCCGAACCAACTCAGTGTATTTCTAATTTTCTCAACCACATCCACATCTACCCCACAACGTTCCTTCACTTCTTCATTCGTCAACCTGTCCCTCTACGTCACTCCACAAGTAACTCATTTCCACTGCTCTCACTCTTGACTTGTTCCCCATTTGCAAGGTTCACGCCTCGCTTCCATACGTCAGGGTAGGGATCACAATACCGTCATGCGGTGACTTCTTAGCTTCCATACTCACCTCCCTATTTTTCATCACTGCTTTCAGTGTACCAACAAACTTCCTTCCCTGTTGTACCCTTTCACGACCCTTTCACGTACTTCATCCCCCAAAGTTCCATCCTTACTCATCACACTACCCAAGTACTTGAATGGACTCAAATTCTCCATATCCTCACCATCCAACCTCACTGCACACTCTGTGACTTCATTCCTCTCAAACACCATTTTTTTTTTTTTTTTTTGGGGTGGGGGATATTTGCCCCACTAGATGAGGATCAAACACCATAACTTTATTTTTGTTTACATTAACTATCAGCTTCCTCCTCCTACACACTGTACCAAATTCATTCACCAAATCTTGCAACTCCCATTCATCTTCACTCAACAATACTCTATCATCAGCAAACAACAACACTTCCTTGATAATTTGACACAGTAACTATTTCGAGCTTTTACCCCTATACTTCAAATCGTAGCTCTTTTTCATAGTTAGCTACCATTCGATTTTATTCAGGCTAGGAAGGATCCTCAAAGAATTAATGAAGGCTAATCTAAATTGTCCAGTAAAATTAGTTTCTCCTCAGCTCAATGGGATCGACAAAAGTTAGCTTTTATTTACGTATATTATAGGTCAATACACTCTCGAGAGGTACGTACCTCAGAAAACACCTCCATGTGGTGTTACCGATGTAACCGCATGGCTAAACGGTTTCGTCATATGGTGGTCCTTCAGCCAAATCCTATCCGCCGAGAGAAGGGTGAACTGTTTCAAAGGGAACTAAGCATGTAATCCTGCTGTTCCTCATTTCAGAACAGTCTGGGACTCAAAACATTAACCACTACTACGACTACGACGACTTTTCTAGCAACCTTCCCGAATCTTCTCGTGCTCTTGACCTTGTGAAAGTCTGTTGCCAGTCATTCGTACTTCCTTTAGTTTCGTTTCTTCTGTCCCTGAGTTGAGCTTCTTTCTTACCTGCGTTTGCCTATATTAGCTTGGTTGGTACTGTCGTTAGTTGACGGATGGACTTAGACCGCTTTGTTGGTGTGGTCTGCAATTGGATTTTGTGAATATAGTAAGATACCTGTCACACGTGAGTTAATGTTTTTTAAATATGAGTCAAAATCAGGTTCCTTGTGTGTGTGTGTGTGTGTGTGTGTGTGTGTGTGTGTGTGTGTGTGTGTGTGTGTGTGTGTGTGTGTGTGTGTGTGTGTGTGTGTGTGTGTGTGTGTGTGTGTGTGTGTGTGTGTGTGTGTGTGTGTGTGTGTGTGTGTGTGTGTGTGTGTGTGTGTGTGTGTGTGTGTGTGTGTGTGTGTGTGTGTGTGTGTGTGTGTGTGTGTGTGTGTGTGTGTGTGTGTGTGTGTGTGTGTGTGTGTGTGTGTGTGTGTGTGTGTGTGTGTGTGTGTGTGTGTGTGTGTGTGTGTGTGTGTGTGTGTGTGTGTGTGTGTGTGTGTGTGTGTGTGTGTGTGTGTGTGTGTGTGTGTGTGTGTGTGTGTGTGTGTGTGTGTGTGTGTGTGTGTGTGTGTGTGTGTGTGTGTGTGTGTGTGTGTGTGTGTGTGTGTGTGTGTGTGTGTGTGTGTGTGTGTGTGTGTGTGTGTGTGTGTGTGTGTGTGTGTGTGTGTGTGTGTGTGTGTGTGTGTGTGTGTGTGTGTGTGTGTGTGTGTGTGTGTGTGTGTGTGTGTGTGTGTGTGTGTGTGTGTGTGTGTGTGTGTGTGTGTGTGTGTGTGTGTGTGTGTGTGTGTGTGTGTGTGTGTGTGTGTGTGTGTGTGTGTGTGTGTGTGTGTGTGTGTGTGTGTGTGTGTGTGTGTGTGTGTGTGTGTGTGTGTGTGTGTGTGTGTGTGTGTGTGTGTGTGTGTGTGTGTGTGTGTGTGTGTGTGTGTGTGTGTGTGTGTGTGTGTGTGTGTGTGTGTGTGTGTGTGTGTGTGTGTGTGTGTGTGTGTGTTTGAATTTTTGTTTACCTGTGTGTTTTTGTGTTTCTTTTTGTTCACTAACGAGTAAGTGCTCGCCTTGGGACTTATTTGACTGTCCTTCCAGACAAGATCAGGAATCCAACGCACCACATGGTATCACAAGTCACCACTTCGACGCTATTACACATCGTCCATATTGAATATACGTGGTCTACCTTATTCATGAGTCAATGTGATAGTTCGAGCAAGTGCGATTTTATGATCATTTCATACCTGCCGGTCTGCTCACTTGTCTTCTTACACGTCTTTCCCTCACTATTCGTGGAAATCATTTTTTTTTTCATCATAGCTTCATCCTCAGTTTCAGGTACAGTACAGTCTGCAACTATTACAGCACAATTTGATGAGAGAATCCAATTCTTAGGTAAACTGTCAATTGATTAAATCTAAGCCTTACGAAACAACCGAAATATACAAAGTAAACAGTCATGAACTATACACAATGCATTTGATCCGATAAGTCAAAAAGGTTCACGTAACTGTTAGCCGATACATAAGTTGTACTTTTCAGCAAAGCTTCCTAAGTGAATCAGACAGTTCACACTTCCATTATAGTAGGACATATTAAATATTTCTTGCTTTCACCCGTACGCCTCAATGTCTTGGCTATTTTTCATATTTACTCAGCTACCATACCATTATCTTCAGAGAATTAAAGATCTTCAGGTGGCAAAGAATTACCGAAAGCTAATGTAATTTCTAGAGTAAACGAACGCAGTCCACCTCTCGCCGAGGCAACACCTCCACCGCTGTTCCCGGCGGGACCAGCTCTCCACAGCAGCCGCACCAGCCAAGGGGCGGACCTGTCCTCTCCACCTTCGGGAGTGCCCTGGTCAGCCCAGGAGATGTAGGCCGTCCGCCCTTTCCATGGCCGACCGCCATTCCTCCGACACTACCTTGACCGGGGTTGTGCCCTTTGTGTCCACCAGGACCGGGCCTACCCTCCACGCTTCCACCTGCTGCTGTGGAGAGCTGGAGCGAGTCAGATTGGGGTTGAGGGCAGAGTTCGGGACTTCGACCTGAGCTTCGGCGCCCTTACCATCGGCGCCGTTTTGTCCATCGTTCTCGCGTCCCTCTCTGCCCTCTGTTAACATCAGATCAGCCGGCCACGAACCATCACCAAGTCGTTTCGGGTTTACCACCTGAGCATGCCGGCGCCCTCTCCATCGGCGCCGTCCTGTCTACCGCTCACGCCCCGTTGCCTCCTCCATCATCGGGCTGTTTCCACCATCGCCTCGTTCCCTTCCTCTGCCGCCCTTGCCTTGTCTGCACGTCTTCGTCCCTGCTATGCTCCTTAATAGGAGCTTGTTTTCGCATTTTCGCCTGACGGGCTCTTTGTTTGCCCGTTCCCCACCATGCTGTGGGGAGAATATCCCACAACAGCAACAAAAAGTAAACGAAGTCTCTCAATGGAATCTAAGGAAGACAGGGTTTTATTAACGCATAATTTAGGTTCATAGTTCGTTCACATTCTCTAGAGGTGCCT
>NC_137045.1:26749320-27027972 GCF_032717465.1 Coenobita brevimanus | reverse complement strand
AATAAAGTTAGGTTAGCTAGTACTAATTCTCCTCCCAGCCCTTTAGAGATATAGTAAGTGTCTATATCTAATGTTTCCTGAGAATTGCTCTTTGCTTACTCACCTCTGGAGTGTACCCCCCACTGATCGCTCTGGGGTGTAGTTACACACGGGCGCGTCCTCTCCCGAGAGTGGTTTAGAGAGGGTAATCTCAGATTAGGTGTGTGTTCCCACGGGACAATTCTCCCTTTGGTCGTTTTTCTTCTTCTCTTCCCACTTCCCCCTCACGGGGGAAGTGGTAACTATGGCGGACGCCACTGCTGCCTCCTCCCCTTCAGGGGTAGGTGAGTCCTGACTGAACCCCGACTGTCTCACGGACTGACTACCCTCAGACTGAACGGCCCCAGACAACGTAATTCGTCTTGACATCAAACATTATAGAAACGCCGAGTTTGTACAGATCCACAGCGGTTGGTCCCACTCCCCTGTCCAGCCTCAATCCCTTTATCATCAAGAAGGTGATTGACGGGTGTGCAGGTGAGGTGGAACAAGTGAAAAAAAACTTGCGATAGTGGAGATCTTCTCGTTGGGAAACTAAGAAACTCAAGTCAGGTAAAGGATTTGCTAAAACTGAAGGCAAGTTCCATTGTTATGATGTTCCAGTCCACGATCCCTCACTCCATGAATTCCTGCAAAGGTGTGATCACCTGCAGAGATCTAGTGGTCATGGAGGGAGGAAGAGATCGTACAGGAACTTGCACAGCAGTGATGTTATAGAGGCACGTTTTATAACTAGATTCTCGGAAGGCAGGAAGACGAAGACCGCCACAGTTGTCCTAACGTTCGGCAAAGTTGCTTTTACTCTTCCAAACATCAGAATTGGATATGAAATTCTTAACGTCAGACCATATATCCCGAACCCCTTGCGTTGCTTAAAATGCCAGATTTATGGGCATCATGAAAAGGCTTGTAGGGCTTCCCAGCCAGTGTGTGGTAAGGAATGTAGCGAATGTGGGACATTGTGCTGAAACACTGTACATCTGGAGACGGAGTGCTGCTTTCACTGCAAGGATGCTCACTCCACTTCCTCGAGGGCCAGCTCCCAAGTGGAAGGAGGAGAAAGAGGTCTGCAACAGTGAAGGCAACTGAGGGCATTTCTCATTTACGATGCTAGGAAGAAGGTGGAAGGAGTTGCATGCAACTCCCAAACCTAATGTCTCCTATGCATCAGCGGTTGTGTCCCAAGTCCCGTGATGTGCACCTGTTGAAACACAGACTGACCTTACCATTCGCTCCTCATGCCCCACGCCATACCTCTCTCAGCCTAAGCCTCCTGTTTTGGTTCCAACTCTCTGACAGACATCCCAATTGCCACTTCATACTCTCAAGCTGCCACTGCTCCTTCTCAGTCAGTGCCGGTCAAAACAGAAGCCTGACAAGTCAAGATAAAATTAACTCTGACCACCCTCACCAAAACAGTCACAGTCCTCATGTCCTTCCTGCTCCTGGTCCGGAGAGAGGAGAGAACAGAATAGCTCTCCCTCGATGCTGGGAATCTGGGAAGCCTCGTTATTGATGTAGGACACTGTATGGAGATCTCCACAGCAACAAGCACTGGGATAGGTCCCCCGGTAAGTTGCCACTCGCCTGGTCGCGGGGGCATAAAAAGACTAAGCACACTGGCACACCCTCGAGAAATCTTAAACCGCCGCATTCACTATGGGTACAGGTGCAGAAATTGTAGAGGTATTGGGAATAAGTTACATAATATAGCTATCTTGCTTTCTATACACAGGCCAGACGTTGTTTGTTTACAGGAGATTGTGCGCTCTGGAGGATCATCCTGATCCTTTCCACAGTTCTAGACACTACCACTCGTATAGAAGATATGGAAGGTCACGGAGTTGCCATTTACACACACAAATCACACCCACAAACGGGAGTGATTCTACAAATTCTACTCTGGAAGCTATCGCGTGCAGAGTAAAATTTAATAACACGTATCTGTCTATTTTTCCGCTCTCTGTACTGTCCCCCACTATGGCCCCATTGATAGTGGATGCTTTAAATTCACTAGTTAGAACATCTACCTGGAAATAGGTCAGTGCTGGGCGATTTTAACGCCCATCACTATCAATGGGGTAGCTTGAGGATTGATGGTCGTGGGGATGCAAGTAGCCGACCTAATACTAAAGTCCAACCTCTGTCTTCTGAACGATGGTAGAGCGACTCGTGTAGATGATCGTACTGGTAACTTTTCGGCCATTGACTTCCATCTCTTGGCCTCCCCTGGTATACATCAAGATCTCTCATGGGACCCTTACGACGACTCCTTGGGAAGTGATCATTTCACCCATCTGTCTTTCTTCATAATATCACGCGACATCATTTCGGACCCTCCACCTCCAAAATTTAACTATAAGAGAAGCAGATTGGGGATCCTTTCTCAAGGATCGCCAATTTAGATATATCTGGGGAGACCATAGATGTCAAGGCGTCCGAAAATATAACCACTTCCGATATTACACGCAGCTGAGGCTGCTATTCCCAAGACTTCTACAGTTCATGCGAAGCATAGAGCACATTGAGTGGACGCCGGACGCTTTGCTGACAAGCATTAAGAACAAACGCAATCAGGAGATACAGGGATTTTTTATAGTCAGCCCACTTGAGAAAAATTTAATATTGCATACAAACAGGCACGGGCTGAGGCAAGTGAGGGAAATAATAAGAAGGGCCAAACGTGGACTCCTGGCGGCCTTTGTGTCCACGGTGACTCGTACAACACCATTACGTAAAGTCTGGGTCCACTATAAGAATATTAAATAATAAAGGCCCCATATTTCCCCCATTACCACCTTTTGCAAAGTAAATAATAACATCTATGACGAGCCCGTGGACGTTGCTGTAACATCCTCGCCAGGAGTTTTTTCTCATATAAGTAGCTCTCCAGCCAATTATGACCCTGGCGTTTCCAACATCATAAACGCACGGCTGATGCTACAGACTATTGCTGACTTGCCACAGAAGACGTAAACTCCCCGTACAACCAAGAGTTTACGCTAGATGAACTGCTCCTTGCCCTTAAATCTCTGTAAAGACACCAGCCCTGGCCCAGACACCATCACGTACGGTATGATCCAGGGCATCTTAATCAGGACAACTTCCTGATTAAGATGTTAGCATTGTACCAATGAGATTTGGGCGTCTCCGAACTGTTCCTGCAAACTCATGGCACTTTGCGCACGTCATACCGGATACCCAAAGAGTGGCTGGTGCGTCTTATGAACTCTTCCACTTTTTACATTTCGTCCTATTGTGTTGACTTCTTGTCTCATGTAAGGTCATGGAACGAATGGTTAACAATAGGCTTCTTTTTTGTTTTAGAGTCGAAGAATTTGTTAAATGATCAACAATGTGGCTTCCGTAGAATACAGAAGTTCACTACAGATCATTTAATGAATTTGGAGCATTGTATTGCAGAGGCATTTGCCAATAAAGAATTCATGATAGGGGTGTTCTTGGACATCCATAAAGCCTTCCATGACATGACATGGCATGACACGGTATATTAATGAAGCTCTTATGCTTATATGGTTTAAGAGGAAATTTGCCTATGTTTTTATTTCAAATATCTTAAGGGACAGAAACTTTCTCTGTCAAATTGCCCCGTAACGTAACATCGGATATATTTTTATCCAGGAAAACGGGGTGCCGAGGGAAGTGTTGCTTAGTCCTACTTTATTTAGTATTATGATCAATGATATTCTGCTCATCAGCTCCCATCCCGAGTGAATCTTAAATACTCACTCTGAGCGCTGACGATTGTGCAATATGGCACTCTTCCCGTAATGCACAATTTTCGGCTGGGCGGATTCAAGCAGCCCTTGACTCCGTCCACCAATGGGCAAATCCTGCAGTGGGGATTTCAAGTTTTCCTGTCCGTCCATAAAAGTGTGCCGCTATAGTTTTCAATTTCATAATCGTAACGTTATATACCTAATTTGTGCTTAACTTTGGATAATCAGGCGGTACCTTTTCAAAAATTCTGTAAAATTTTTAGGAATACATTTCTGATCACGTAGAATGAATTTTAAAAACTTCACAAGTTAATACTTTGCTTGCTCAAGTTCAAGTGATAAACCTGTTAAATGTCCTCAAGTACTCTAGCGGGTACTACCTGGGGTGCCGAAATGGCAGAAAATCTTTATTAATGGTGTATAAGTCCCTTATCTGATCATCTGAAGCTAGACTATGGCGCATGCAGGTGTATGGCTCGGCATCCGATGCCACGCTGAAAGGATTGGATGTGTTACAGAATAAATGCTTCTGCTGGGATGTGTCTTGGAGCTGTCCGGGTGTACCCGTAGTAGCTTCCGTATGGAAGTGGAGGCTGAATGTGCCTCCCCTCCGTTATTACGCCGTGACTCACCTGGCCTTGTCCCATACAAGTGTAAGGCACATTAAGAAAAAGTAATATCGGCAATGTGGCTCTGTACCCCCTCATGTCAGTCAATACCCACCACCTTCTATGGGGGTGCGTCGGCCACTTGCCGCTCGCCTCCACTTACTGACCCAGGAGCTTGATGTGGACCCCAGTGACTGTGACAAGTTGGTGCTTAAAAATATAGCGCCTTGGGAGCCACCCGGCTTTACAGTCGATGTTACATGGCTCCCAGCACCAAAGGCCAAGGCGCCGGAGGCGGAGGTCCACCACTTGTTTCGTAACATCATTGTTCGTCACTTGGGGTCCCATCAATTGTACACCGACGGCTCCAAGTCGTGTGAATGTGTGGGTGCAAGCGTGTGGTCGACTGAATGTGCCCTCAGGTATCGGTTGGGCCGTTTACTCATACATCTGTGCTTTACTCTCAGAACTTTTGCTATTGGACAAAGCTTTCTATAGACTATGCTCTCCAATTCTAGACACGACCTCACTTTGTCATATTTTCAGATTCAAAATCAGCCCTTCAGGCAATTGCATCTTGCACTACGGACTCTCACGAGATCCAGGGCCGCATCTGTTAATAAGTTGCAGATTCATGCAACAAGTCTACTTTTCGTTCACGCTGGATCTGGGTGCCTGGTCATTGTCGTATCTATGGCAATGAGCAGCAGGCTGACTTTACTTGCAAGTCGGCTGTAGAGCTCGAGGAGACTTGGGACGTTCCTCGTGATCTACGGTCGAGTCTATCTCTCGGAAAGAAATCAATAAATCTTCTGTGGCAAGGTCAGTGGACCAGACTAAATATTCCAACTTGTAAGCCGTACCTGGGCGACTGGGACACTGCCAACCGTCCCAGTCGCCTAGAAGAAAAAGTGTTGGCGCGGATACGGCTGAATGCCACCATCGTAACCCACATAAAACCATATATGGAAAGACGCTTCCCACCGCACTGTGACATCTGTAATGCGGTGTTATCTATCAGTCATATCATCCTGCGCTGTCGGCGATTTATTCGTGAACGCGCTTCACTTATAAATTACTGAGGAACAGTAGACGTCCCCTTCACCCTTTCTACCATCCTGGGTGATGGGGACATTGTTATGACTGATAAATTGATGGCTTTCTTGAGAGAGACCGGACTAATCAGAGTGATGTGACTTTTTTTACTGTGTGGTTATGGTTTTTATGAAAAGTAAATATGTATATATTGTAATATTAATTAGGGTTGACAGTTGACATATTTTAAATAGTTCCTCCTCCCACCGATCTATTTCTAATATAGATGTCCCCTACATTAAGCCAAGTTCCTTGCCTGACAGTCACCAGCTGATGAGTGCAAGTGTGCAATATAGGAAGGTATTGGGCACTTGCAGTCGATGGTAGTCTGCTGGGCGAGGTTCTTCAATTTTTGTATAAATTATGTAAATACATTATATTATCTTGCTTAAGTTATTCTAATTAGGGACGACAGCTGACGTATATGGAAATGTTCCTGACTCGTCTGGTTCCCTTTCATATATTGATGTCCCCTATATTAGGTTGTGCCTCGACTGACAGTCATCAGGTGATGAGTGCAGGTATGTAATGTAGAAAAGCATTACATATCTGCAGTCGATGGTGTTCTCTTGGTCGAGGCTTTTTGAATATTAGTGTAGGTCTAGTTATTTGTCTCTTAGGATTTAGTATAGGTTAGTGATTTGTCTGTTAGGTGGTTAGTTTTAGGGTCTTTAAATTAGGTATTTTTTTTTTATAAGTAATATAAGGTTAAAAATATAAAAAATAAATAAAAATAATAAAAATAAAACTACAAAAAAATAATAAAATAAAAATTATTATATATATATGTACGTGTGCATGAAAGTGTGTATGTTCATCTGCATGGATGTGTGTATGTATGTATGTATGTATGTATATATATATGTTTGTATATATATGTATATATGTGTCAATATATATACATATATATATATATTTGCCTTAATGACCAGAGGCTCTGGCCTCAATGGTCGATAGGCAAAAAAAAAAAAAAAAAAAAAAAAAAAAAAGTCGTTAGTTGACGGATGGATTTAGACCGGTTTGTTGGTGTGCTCTGCAATGGGATTTTGTGAATATAGTAAGATACCTGTCACACGTGAGTTAATGTTTTTTAAATATGAGTCAGAATCAGGTTCCTTCTGTGTGTGTGTGTGTGTGTGTGTGTGTGTGTGTGTGTGTGTGTGTTCGTGTTATTGTCTGAATGTGTGTTTGAATTTTTGTTTCCATGTGTGTTTTCTTGTTTCTTTTTGTTCACTAACGAGTAAGTGCTTGCTTTTGGACATATATTTGACTGTCCTTCCACACAGGCTCAGCAGTCCCACGCACCCCATGGTATCACAAATCACCACTTAGACCCTATTTCACATCGTCCATATTGGAATATACGTGGTCTACCTAATTCATGAGCCAGTGTGATAGTTAGAGCAAGTGCGATTTTATGATCATTTCATACCTGCCGGGCTGCTCACTTGTCTTCTAACACGACTTTCCCTCACTATTCTTGGAAATCATTTTGTTTTCTTCCTAGTTTCATCCCCATTTTCAGGTACAGTACAGTCTGCATCTATTACAGCACGGTTTGATGGAAGAATCCAATTCTTAGGGAATCTGTCAATTGATTAAATCTAAGCCTTAAGAAACAACCGAACAATACAAACAAAGTAAACAGTCATGAACTATACACAATGCACTTGATCCAATAAGTGAAAAACGTTAGCCGATACATAAGTTGTACTTTTCAGCAACGCTTGCTAAGTGAATCAGACAGTTCACAATTCCAGTATAGTTGGACATATTAAATATATCTTGCTTTTACCCGTACGCCTCAATGTCTTGGCTATTTTTCATATTTACTCAGCTACCATACGATTTTCTTCAGAGAATTAAAGATCTTCAGGTTGCAAAGAATTACCGAAAGCTAATCTAATTTCTAGAGTAAATGAAGTCTCTCAATGGAATCTAAGGAAGAAAGGGTTTTATTAAGAAATAATTTCGGTCCATAGTTCGTTTCCATTCACCAGAGGTGCCTCAGAGTGACGTCTCCAAATTGTGGTACACATGTAACCTGGCAGCTAAAAGGCCTGGTAATAGGAACATCCTTCAGCCATAGCCTATCCCCCGAGAGGAGAGGGGTGAACTGATTAAGGGTGATGACTAAGAGATAGTGATCCTGCAGCTTCTTTGTTCAAAAAAGTATGAGAGATAAAACAGGGAGGAGAATGAGGAGGAGGAGGAGGAGGAGGAGGAAGAAGACGACGACGACGACGACGATGACGGCGGCGGCGGGCTTTTCGGTGCTCCTTCCTGTATTTGCTTGTCTCTGTTCTCTGTTTTCACCAAGTGAGATTGTCTTCTCTTATTTCTGGTTCATTTGTTTTTGCCTCTTGCTTCAACGAGCTGCACTTCTTGCCTCTCTTAGTTTCTGTATTTAGCCAGGCTTGGATTGCTCTTAGTTAAAAGCTGCATTTAGACCGGTGTGTTGGCGTGTTCTGCTCTGTGGACATTTTAATGGAGTAAGATATCTGCAACACGTGGAGTACTGTTTATTATTTAAGAGTGTCAGGACATGATATATATATTTGATTGTGTGTGTGTGTGTGTGTGTGTGTGTGTTTGTGAGTTCGTGTCTCTTGTGTGTGTTTGGTTTCGTTTTTTTTTTGTGTGTGTGTTTGTTTCCTTACGAGTAAGTGTCTTTTTTTGGACATAAATCTGACTGTTTTCCTGTTAGTCTCAACATCCTACGCACCCTATAGCATCCGATATCACCACTTTGTCGCTAATACCCATCGTCCATACTGAATACACATCATGTCTATCTCATTCAGGAGTCAGCTGTAGATAGTGGGTTTTTATGATCCTTGCTTACATGCAGGTCTGCTCTCTTGTATTCTATCCCATCCTTCTCTTACCATTCCTAGTGTTCATTTTGTCTTCTTGCTAACTTCACTCTTAATTTCAGCTAAAGTGCAGTAAATATCCTAAAGAGCACATTTTTTAAGGGTGAATGAAATTTTCAGGGAATCTGTCAATTGCTTAAAACACATTTAGAAAAACAGCCGAACAATACGAACAAACTAAACAGACATGAACTATCCACAATGCACTTGATTTAACACTTGGAAAGGTTTGACGTAAGTATTCCGCTGATACTTTCCTTGTACTTTTGAATAAAGGTGTGTAAGTGAATCTGACAGTTCACTATCTATCTATCTATCTAAAGCCCGACGCCCTAATCCCGTAAAGGTTGGCCGCAGACAAAACGCCTCCAAGTCACTCTGTCACCCAACATTTAACTACCTTCCCCCCATATCACCCCCCCTCCCTCATATACCTCTCAATTCCATCCCTCCACCTTATCCTCGGTTTACCCCTCCCTCTCCCTCCCTCCACCTCACCTACATACACCCTCTTACTCAGTCTTTCATTCTCCATTCTCTCCACATGTCCGAACCACCTCAGTGTATTTCTCCTAATCTTCTCAACCACATCCACATCTACCCCACAACGTTCCCTCACTTCTTCATTCGTCAACCTGTCCCTCCACGTCACTCCACATGCTCCTCTCAAGTAACTCTTTTCCACTGGTCTCACTCTTGACTTGTTCCCCTCTTGCAAGGTCCACGCCTCGCTTCCATTCATCAGGGTGGAGATCACAATACCATCATGCGGTGATTTCTTAACTTCCATACTCACCTCCCTATTTCTCATCACTGCTTTCAGTGTACCAACAACCTTCCTTCCCTGTTGTACCCTTTCACGTACTTCATCCCCCAAAGTTCCATCCTTACTCATCACACTAGCCAAGTACTTGAATGCCCTCAAATTCTCCATATCCTCACCATCCAACCTCACTGCACACTCTGTGACTTCATTCCTCTCAAACACCATAACTTTACTTTTGTTTACATTAACTATCAGCTTCCTCCTCCTACACACTGTCTCAAATTCATTCACCAAATCTTGCAAATCCCATTCATCTTCACTCAACAATACTGTATCATCAGCAAACAACAACACTTCCTTGATAATTTGACACTAATTATTTCGAGGTTTTACCCCCATACCTCAAAACGTAGCTATTTTTCTTAGTTAGTCAGCTACCATTCGATTTTATTCAGGCTAGGAAGGATCCTCAGGTGGCAGAGAATTAATGAAGGCTAATCTAAATTGTCCAGTAAAATAAGTTTCTCCTCAGCTCAATGGAATCGACAAAAGTTAGCTTTTTATTTACGTATATTATAGGTCAATTCACTCTCGAGAGGTACAGTCACGCGTTCTAATTTCTGCTCAGGGGTTACCCCTTCCTTCCCCCCTCTACCCTGGACAGAGGGAAGGGGGAAATCACGAACAAGTGTACCCCGCCTTCTGCCCCCAACTCCCCCACCCTCCACCTCCAGCTGCCAGTTACTGATTAGACGCAAATTTTCTCATGTCTTATAAACATGACTAAACTGTCGTCGCACACGCTTTCAAAGGCCAAGATTTGGACTATATTTTTTAGAATAAATTATTACCGTATTGAACTGCATTCTCAAATTGAAAAATTTCACCATCATTGTAATCCAGTGTCGTCCGCTGCACAATTCTGGGTTCCAATGCTTACCTTTTCATTTTCCCCAGCTGTCTCTCTCTCTCTCTCTCTCTCTCTCTGAATTTACTTTTCCCACTCTCTTTCTTTTTAAATTTATATAACTTTCTCTTTGCTTCTCTCCCCCTCTTCCCATTCTCTCTCGTTCTTTGTCTTAAGTCTTCCCCGCCTCTCCCCGCCCCGCCCCCCACCGTAGGCCTGATCAGCAGTTTGTTATACCGTCCCCGCTCCTTGGGATATCGTGTGCGGGGGACATTTATCAAACACACAGGTCAGATGTATGGAAAGCTAATTTATATATATATATATATATATATATATATATATATATATATATATATATATATATATATATATATATATATAATTGTATTTCTCATTATGTGCCAAGTTCAAATAGAGAACACCAGTCCAATATTCATAATTTTTATTAGAGTGACCGTTCCACTTCACATAGCTGGGTAGCTGGGCTTATAAACTGCACACACACACACACACACACACACACACACACACACACACACGACTTTAATTTTGCACTGACAGCGTGGCGACTACAAATATATTCATTCTAACAGCTGGATCTGCTGGCTCCAAACCTTCCCTGTCCCAGTCAAACTCCTCATTCAATAACCGGTTATTGAATGAGAAGTCGTGTGTGTGTGTGTGTGTGTGTGTGTGTGTGTGTGTGTGTGTGCAGTTTATAAGCCCATCTACCCAGCTATGTGAAGTGGAACGGTCAAGCTAATAAAAATTACGAATATTGGTCTGGTGTTCTCTATTTGAACTTGGCACATAATGAGAAATACAATTATATAAATATATATATATATATATATATATATATATATATATATATATATATAAAATTAGCTTTCCATACATCTGACCTAAGTGTGTGTGATAAATGTTGCCTGCACACGATATACGAAGGAGCGGTGACGGTATAACTGCCTGCTGATCAGGCCTAAGGTAGGGGGAGGGGAGGGGTGAGAGGCGGGGAAGACTTAAGACAAAGAACGAGAGAGAAGGGGGAGAGGGGGAGAGAAGCAAAGAGAAAGTTATATAAATTTAAAAAGAAAGAGAGTGGGAAAAGTGAATTCAGAAAGAGAGAGAGAGAGAGAGAGAGAGAGAGAGAGAGAGAGACAGCTGGGGAAAGTGAGAAGGTAAGCATTGGAACCTAGAATTGTGCAGCGGACGACACTGGATTACAATGATGGTGAAATTTTTCAATTTGAGAATGCAGTTAAATATGGTAATAATTTATTCTAAAAATATAGTCCAAATCTTGGCCTTTGAAAGCGTGTGCGACGACAGTTTAGTCATGTTTATAAGACATGAGAAAATTTGCGTCTAATCAGTAACTGGCAGCTGGAGGTGGAGGGTGGGGAAGTTGGGGGCAGAAGGCGGGGTAGACTTGTTCGCGATTCCCCCCTTCCCTCTGTCCAGAGTAGAGGGGGGAAGGAAGGGGTAACCCCTGAGCAGAAATTAGTACGCGTGACTGTACGTACCTCAGAAAAATACCTCCATGCGGTATTACCGATCTAACATGGCTAAACGGTTTGGTCATATGATGGTCCTTCAGCCAAATCCTATCCGCCGAGAGGAGAAGGGTGAACTGGTTTCAAGGGGAAACTAAGCATGTAATCCTGTTGTTCCTCATTTCAGAACAGACTGGGACTCAAAACATTAACCACTACTACGACTACGACGACTCTTCTAGCAACCTTCCCGAATCTTCTCGTGGTCTTGACCATGTGAGAGTCTGTTGTGTCATTGGTGCTTCCTTTAGTTTCGTTTCTTCTGTCCCTGAGTTCAACTTCTTACCTGCGTTTGCCTATATAAGCGAGGCTGGTACTGTCGTTAGTTGACAGATGGATTTAGACAGGTTTGTTGGTGTGCTCTGCAATTGGATTTTGTGAATATAGTAAGATACCTGTAACAGGTGAGTTAATGTTTTTTAAATATGAGTCAAAATCAGGTTCCTTGTGTGTGTGTGTGTGTGTGTGTGTGTGTGTGTGTGTGTGTGTGTGTGTGTGTGTGTGTGCTGTATGTGTGTTCGTGTTATTGTCTGAACGTGTGTTTGAATTTTTATTTGCATGTGTCTTTTTGTGTTTCTTTTTGTTCACTAACGAGTAAGTGCTCGCCTTGGGACATATTTGACTGTCCTTCCAGACAAGATCAGCAATCCCACGCACCCCATGGTATCACAAGTCACCACGACGACGCCATTACACATCGTCCATATTGAATATACGTGGTCTACCTTATTCATGAGTCAGTGTGATAGTTCGAGCAAGTGCGATTTTATGATCATTTCATACCTGCCGGTCTGCTCACGTGTCTTCTAACACGTCTTTCCCTCACCATTCGTGGAAATCATTTTTTCTTCAAAGCTTCATCCTCAGTTTCAGGTACAGTACAGTCTGCATCTATTACAGCACAATTTGATGAGAGAATATAATTCTTAGGTAAACTGTTAATTGATTAAATCTAAGCCTTACGAAACAACCGAAAAATACAAAGTAAACAGTCATGAACTATACACAATGCATTTGATCCGATAAGTCAAAAAGGTTCACGTAATTGTTAGCCAATACATAAGTTGTACTTTTCAGCAAAGCTTCCTAAGTGAATCATACAGTTCACACTTCCATTATAGCTGGACATATTAAATATTTCTTGATTTCACCCGTACGCCTCAATGTCTTGGCTATTTTTCATATTTACTCAGCTACCATACCATTATCTTCAGAGACTTAAAGATCTTCAGGTGGCAAAGAATTACCGAAAGCTAATGTAATTTCTAGAGTAAACGAAGTCTCTCAATGGAATCTAAAGAAGACAGGGTTTTATTAACGCATAATTTAGGTCCATAGTTCGTTTACTTTCTCTAGAGGTGCCTCACAGTGACGTCTCCAACTTGTGGTATTCCGTTGATACTTTCCTTGTACTTTTGAATAAAGGTGTGTAAGTGAATCTGACAGTTCACTATCTATCTATCTATCTATAGCCCGACGCCCTAATCCCGCAAAGGGTGGCCGCAGACAAAACGCCTCCAAGTCACTCTGTCACCCGCCATTAGACATCCCTCCCCCCAACACACACACCCCTCCCTCATATACCTCTCAACTCCATCCCTCCACCTCATCCTCGGTCTTTCCCTCCCTCTCCCTCCCTCCACCTCACCTACATACACCCTCTTTGTCAGTCTTTCATTCTCCATTCTCTCCACATGTCCGAACCACCTCAGTGTATTTCTAATCTTCTCAACCACATCCACATCTACCCCACAACGTTCCTTCACTTCTTCATTCGTCAACCTGTCCCTTCACGTCACTCCACAAGTAACTCATTTCCACTGCTCTCACTCTTGACTTGTTCCCTTCTTGCAAGGTTCACGCCTCGCTTCTATACGTCAGGGTAGGGATCACAATACCATCATGCGGTGACTTCATAACTTCCATACTCACCTCCCTATTTTTCATCACTGCTTTCAGTGTACCAACAAACTTCCTTCCCTGTTGTACCCTTTCACGACCCTTTCACGTACTTCATCCCCCAAAGTTCCATCCTTACTCATCACACTACCCAAGTACTTGAATGGACTCAAATTCTCCATATCCTCACCATCCAACCTCACTGCACACTCTGTGACTTCATTCCTCTCAAACACCATTTTTTTTTTTTTTTTTGGGGTGGGGGATATTTGCCCCACTAGATGAGGATCAAACACCATAACTTTATTTTTGTTTACATTAACTATCAGCTTCCTCCTCCTACACACTGTACCAAATTCATTCACCAAATCTTGCAACTCCCATTCATCTTCACTCAACAATACTCTATCATCAGCAAACAACAACACTTCCTTGATAATTTGACACAGTAACTATTTCGAGCTTTTACCCCTATACTTCAAATCGTAGCTCTTTTTCATAGTTAGCTACCATTCGATTTTATTCAGGCTAGGAAGGATCCTCAAAGAATTAATGAAGGCTAATCTAAATTGTCCAGTAAAATTAGTTTCTCCTCAGCTCAATGGGATCGACAAAAGTTAGCTTTTTATTTACGTATATTATAGGTCAATACACTCTCGAGAGGTACGTACCTCAGAAAACACCTCCATGTGGTGTTACCGATGTAACCGCATGGCTAAACGGTTTCGTCATATGGTGGTCCTTCAGCCAAATCCTATCCGCCGAGAGAAGGGTGAACTGTTTCAAAGGGAACTAAGCATGTAATCCTGCTGTTCCTCATTTCAGAACAGTCTGGGACTCAAAACATTAACCACTACTACGACTACGACGACTTTTCTAGCAACCTTCCCGAATCTTCTCGTGCTCTTGACCTTGTGAAAGTCTGTTGTGTCATTCGTACTTCCTTTAGTTTCGTTTCTTCTGTCCCTGAGTTGAGCTTCTTTCTTACCTGCGTTTGCCTATATTAGCTTGGTTGGTACTGTCGTTAGTTGACGGATGGACTTAGACCGCTTTGTTGGTGTGATCTGCAATTGGATTTTGTGAATATAGTAAGATACCTGTCACACGTGAGTTAATGTTTTTTAAATATGAGTCAAAATCAGGTTCCTTGTGTGTGTGTGTGTGTGTGTGTGTGTGTGTGTGTGTGTGTGTGTGTGTGTGTGTGTGTGTGTGTGTGTGTGTGTGTGTGTGTGTGTGTGTGTGTGTGTGTGTGTGTGTGTGTGTGTGTGTGTGTGTGTGTGTGTGTGTGTGTGTGTGTGTGTGTGTGTGTGTGTGTGTGTGTGTGTGTGTGTGTGTGTGTGTGTGTGTGTGTGTGTGTGTGTGTGTGTGTGTGTGTGTGTGTGTGTGTGTGTGTGTGTGTGTGTGTGTGTGTGTGTGTGTGTGTGTGTGTGTGTGTGTGTGTGTGTGTGTGTGTGTGTGTGTGTGTGTGTGTGTGTGTGTGTGTGTGTGTGTGTGTGTGTGTGTGTGTGTGTGTGTGTGTGTGTGTGTGTGTGTGTGTGTGTGTGTGTGTGTGTGTGTGTGTGTGTGTGTGTGTGTGTGTGTGTGTGTGTGTGTGTGTGTGTGTGTGTGTGTGTGTGTGTGTGTGTGTGTGTGTGTGTGTGTGTGTGTGTGTGTGTGTGTGTGTGTGTGTGTGTGTGTGTGTGTGTGTGTGTGTGTGTGTGTGTGTGTGTGTGTGTGTGTGTGTGTGTGTGTGTGTGTGTGTGTGTGTGTGTGTGTGTGTGTGTGTGTGTGTGTGTGTGTGTGTGTGTGTGTGTGTGTGTGTGTGTGTGTGTGTGTGTGTGTGTGTGTGTGTGTGTGTGTGTGTGTGTGTGTGTGTGTGTGTGTGTGTGTGTGTGTGTGTGTGTGTGTGTGTGTGTGTGTGTGTGTGTGTGTGTGTGTGTGTGTGTGTGTGTGTGTGTGTGTGTGTGTGTGTGTGTGTGTGTGTGTGTGTGTGTGTGTGTGTGTGTGTGTGTTTGAATTTTTGTTTACCTGTGTGTTTTTGTGTTTCTTTTTGTTCACTAACGAGTAAGTGCTCGCCTTGGGACTTATTTGACTGTCCTTCCAGACAAGATCAGGAATCCAACGCACCACATGGTATCACAAGTCACCACTTCGACGCTATTACACATCGTCCATATTGAATATACGTGGTGTTCCTTATTCATGAGTCAATGTGATAGTTCGAGCAAGTGCGATTTTATGATCATTTCATACCTGCCGGTCTGCTCACTTGTCTTCTTACACGTCTTTCCCTCACCATTCGTGGAAATCATTTTTTTTTTCATCATAGCTTCATCCTCAGTTTCTGGTACAGTACAGTCTGCAACTATTACAGCACAATTTGATGAGAGAATCCAATTCTTAGGTAAACTGTCAATTGATTAAATCTAAGCCTTACGAAACAACCGAAAAATACAAAGTAAACAGTCATGAACTATACACAATGCATTTGATCCGATAAGTTAAAAAAGGTTCACGTAACTGTTAGCCGATACATAAGTTGTACTTTTCAGCAAAGCTTCCTAAGTGAATCAGACAGTTCACACTTCCATTATAGTAGGACATATTAAATATTTCTTGCTTTCACCCGTACGCCTCAATGTCTTGGCTATTTTTCATATTTACTCAGCTACCATACCATTATCTTCAGAGAATTAAAGATCTTCAGGTGGCAAAGAATTACCGAAAGCTAATGTAATTTCTAGAGTAAACGAACGCAGTCCACCTCTCGCCGAGGCAACACCTCCACCGCTGTTCCCAGCGGGACCAGCTCTCCACAGCAGCCGCACCAGCCAAGGGGCGGACCTGTCCTCTCCACCTTCGGGAGTGCCCTGGTCAGCCCAGGAGATGTAGGCCGTCCGCCCTTTCCATGCCGACCGCCATTCCTCCGACACTACCTTGACCGGGGTTGTGCCCTTTGTGTCCACCAGGACCGGGCCTACCCTCCACGCTTCGACCTGCTGCTGTGGAGAGCTGGAGCGAGTCAGATGGGGGTTGAAGGCAGAGTTCGGGACTTCGACCTGAGCTTCGGCGCCCTTACCATCGGCGCCGTTTTGTCCATCGTTCTCGCGTCCCTCTCTGCCCTCTGTTAACATCAGATCAGCCGGCCACGAACCATCACCGAGTCGTTTCGGGTTTACCACCTGAGCATGCCGGCGCCCTCTCCATCGGCGCCGTCCTGTCTACCGCTCACGCCCCGTTGCCTCCTCCATCATCGGGCTGTTTCCACCATCGCCTCGTTCCCTTCCTCTGCCGCCCTTGCCTTGTCTGCACGTCTTCGTCCCTGCTATGCTCCTTAATAGGAGCTTGTTTTCGCATTTTCGCCTGACGGGCTCTTTGTTTGCCCGTTCCCCACCATGCTGTGGGGAGAATATCCCACAACAGCAACAAAAAGTAAACGAAGTCTCTCAATGGAATCTAAGGAAGACAGGGTTTTATTAACGCATAATTTAGGTTCATAGTTCGTTCACATTCTCTAGAGGTGCCTCAGAGTGACGTCTCCAACTTATGATCTATCTATCTATCTATCTATTGCCAGACGCCTCAATCCCGTTTGGGGTGGCCACAAACAAATCGCCTCCAAGTCGCCCTGTCCCCCGCCATTTCACTGCCCTGCTCCCAACTCACACACCCCTCTCTCATATACCTCTCCACCCCATCCCTCCATCTCATCCTTGGCCTCCCCCTCCCTCTTCCCCCCTCCACCTCACTCACATACACTATCTTCGTCAGTCTTTCACCCTCCATCCTCTCCACATGGCCAAACCACCTCAGTGTGTTCCTCATAACGCTTCCTATCACATCCACATCCACACCACAACGCTCCTTTATATCCTCATTCGTCAGCCTGTCTCTCCACGTGACTCCACAGGCTCCTCTTAAATAACTAATTTCCACTGCTCTCACTCTTGACTTCTGTCCTTCCAACAATGTCCAAGCTTCACTTCCGTACGTTAGAGTTGGTATCACAATACTGTCATGTATTCCGTTGATACTTTCCTTGTACTTTTGAATAAAGGTGTGTAAGTGAATCTGACAGTTCACTATCTATCTATCTATCTATCTATAGCCCGACGCCCTAATCCCGCAAAGGGTGGCCGCAGACAAAACGCCTCTAAGTCACTCTATCACCCGCCATTAGACATCCCTCCCTCCAACACACACACCCCTCCATCATATACCTCTCAACTCCATCTCTCCACCTCATCCTCGGTCTTTCCCTCCATCTCCCTCCCTCCACCTCACCTACATACACCCTCTTAGTCAGTCTTTCATTCTCCATTCTCTCTACATATCCAAACCACCTCAGTGTATTTCTAATCTTCTCAACCACATCCACATCTACCCCACAACGTTCCCTCACTTCTTCATTCGTGAACCTGTCCCTCCACGTCACTCCACAAGTAACTCATTTCCACTGCTCTCACTCTTGACTTGTTCCCCTCTTGCAAGGTCCACGCCTCGCTTCCATACGTCAGGGTAGGGATCACAATACCATCATGCGGTGACTTCTTAACTTCCATACTCACCTCCCTATTTCTCATCACTGCTTTCAGTGCACCAACACCCTTCCTTCCCTGTTGTAACCTTTCATGTACTTCATCCCCCAAGGTTCCATCCTTACTCATCACACTACCCAAGTACTTGAATGCACCCAAATTCTCCATATCCTCACCATCCAACCTCACTGCACACTCTGTGACTTCATTTCTCTCAAACACCATAACTTTACTTTTGTTTACATTAACTATCACCTTCCTCCTGCTACACACTGTCCCAAATTCATTCATCAAATCTTCCAACTCCCATTCATCTTCACTCAACAATACTCTATCATCAGCAAACAACAACACTTCCTTGATAATTTGAGACAGTAACTATTTCGAGCTTTTACCCCTATACCTCAAATTTAGCTATTTTTCATAGTTAGCTACAATTCGATTTTATTCAGGCTAGGAAGGATCCTCATAGAATTAATGAAGGCTAATCTAAATTGTCCTGTAAAATTAGTTTCTCCTCAGCTCAATGGAATCCACAAAAGTTAGCCTTTTATTTACGTATATTATAGATCAATACACTCTCGAGAGGTACGTACCTCAGAAAACACCTCAATGTGGTGTTACCGATGTAACCGCATGGCTAAACGGTTTCGTCATATGATGATCCTTCAGCCAAATCCTATCCGCCGAGAGGAGAAGGGTGAACTGGTTTCAAAGGGAACTAAGCATGTAATCCTGCTGTTCCTCATTTCAGAACAGTCTGGGACTCAAAACATTAACCACTACTACGACTACGACGACTTTTCTAGCAACCTTCCCGAATCTTCTCGTGGTCTTGACCTTGTGAAAGTCTGTTGTGTCATTCGTGCTTCCTTTAGTTTCGTTTCTTCTCTCCCTGAGTTGAACTTCTTGCTTGCGTTTGACTATATAAGCGGGGTTGGTACTGTCGTTAGTTGGGGGACTTTGATGGATGGTTGCGAAGAGTGAGGACGTGTTTCTGAGCTCTCGTCTAGCTACAGGGTTGCCTCACCGGCCTTAGCTTTTTGTTTTCCTCGCCACTAGGGCGTTTTTCAATAAAGTTAGGTTAGCTAGTACTAATTCTCCTCCCAGCCCTTTAGAGATATAGTAAGTGTCTATATCTGTTTCCTGAGATTGCCTTTGCTTACTCACCTCTGGAGTGTACCCCCCACTGATCGCTCTGGGGTGTGAGGTATACACGGGCGCGTCCTCCCGAGAGTGGTTTGAGAGGGTAATCTCAGACTAGGTGTTTTTTCCCCGGGCAATTTATCCCTTGGTTGTTTTTCTCTTTCTTCCCACTTCCCCCTTACGGGGGAAGTGGTAGCTATGATGGACCCCCCTACTGCCTCCTCCCCCTTCAGGGGGGGAGGTAGTCCTGACGACACTCCGACCGTTACTGACCGGCCCCAGACTGACGGACGCCAGACTCGTTCCCCGCTTGACATCCCTGTAAATAACGCGACATTTGTAACTCTTCATGCGCTAGGTTCTACTCCCCTGTCCAGACTCAATCCCTTCATTGTCAAGAAGGTGATTGACCACTGTGCGGGAGAGGTGGAACAAGTAAAAAAACTTGGAAATGGAGACCTCCTAGTAAAGACATTCAATTCTGCTCAGGTGAAAGACTTGCTAAAGCTGCGTAAGTTTCACTGTCATGATATCGAGGCCAAGATCCCAACATCCATGAATTCCTGCAAGAGTGTTATCACTTGCAGGGATCTCATGGTGATGAGTGAGGAAGAAATCATACAGGAACTTGCTCATCAGGATGTAATTGATGCCAAATTCATCACTCGTTATCAGGAAGGTGTAAGGACGAAGACAGCCACAGTTATCCTCACTTTTGGCAAAGTTTTGCTACCTACAAATGTCAAAGTAGGATATGAAATTGTAAATGTAAGACCGTACATCCCGAATCCCCTTCGTTGTTCAAAATGTCAGCTCTATGGACATCATGAAAAGGCTTGTCGGGCTTCCAACATCGTGTGTGGCAAGTGTGCGGCTGTAGGTCACTCTGCTGACAACTGTACATCCGAGACTGAGTGCTGCTTTCACTGTAAGGATGCTCACTCCACTTCCTCGAGGGTTTGTCCCAAGTGGAAGGAGGAGAAAGAGGTCTGCACAGTGAAAGCGACTGAGGGCATATCCTTTTATGATGCTAGGAAGAAGGTGAAGGAGTTGCATGCAACTCCCAAGCCTAATGTCTCCTATGCATCGGCGGTTGTGTCCCGTCCCATGATGTGCACTGTGGAGACACAGACTGACCTTACCTTCGCTCCACATGCCACATGCCCTACCTCTAAGTCTAGACCCCCTGTACGTTCCAACTCTCTTACAGACATCCCTGTCGCCACTTCTTACTCTCAGGCTGCCGCTGCTCCTTCGCAGTCGGTGCGGCAAAAATCGAAGCCCGACAAGTCTGATAAGATTAATCTGACCACCCTCACAAAACAGTCTCGTCCTCACGTTCTTCCAGTTCCCACTCCAGCGAGGGAGAGGAAGGTTAGCTCTTCCTCGGGGGAGTCTGGGAACCTCTTAATTGACGATAATATGGAGGTTTCCATGAACAAGCACCGGGATAGGTCCCCCGGTAGTCGCTCGCCTTCTGGCGGGCGACAAAAAAAGACGAAGCACACTGGCCCCCAACGAAAATCTTAAACCGCCGCTTTCACTATACTACAGTGGAATTGTAGAAGTATTGGGAATAAGTTACACAATATAGCAATCTTGCTTTCTATACATAGGCCAGACGTTGTTTGTTTACAGGAGACGCGCCTGGAGGATCACCCTGATCCTCCACAGTTCAAACACTACCACTCGTATAGAAGATATGAAGGTCACGGAGTAGCCATATACACACATAAATCACACCCACAAACGGAAGTGATTCTAAATTCTACTCTGGAAGCTGTCGCGTGCAGAGTAAAATTTAATAACACGTATCTGTCTATTTGCTCTCTGTACTGTCCTCCACATGGCCCCATTGATAGTGTTGCTTTAAATTCACTAGTTGAACATCTCCCTGGGAATAAGTTAGTGTTGGGCGATTTTAACGCCCATCACTATCAATGGGGTAGCTTGAGGATCGATGGTCGTGGGGAGCAAGTAGCCGACCTAATACTACAGTCCAACCTCTGTCTTCTGAACGATGGTAGAGCGACTCGTGTAGATGATCGTACTGGTAACTTTTCGGCCATTGACTTATCTTTGGCCTCCCCTGGTATACATCAAGATCTCTCATGGGACCCTTACGACGACTCCTTGGGAAGTGATCATTTACCCATCTGTCTTTCTTATACACGCGACATCATTTCGGACCCTCCACCTCCAAAATTTAACTATAAGAAAGCAGATTGGGGATCCTTCTCAAGGATCGCCAATTTAGATATATCTGGGGAGACCATAGATGTTAAGGTCGAAAATATAACTACTTCCATATTACACGCAGCTGAGGCTGCTATTCCCAAGACTTCTACAGTTCATGTGAAGCATAGAGCACATTGGTGGACGCCGGATTGCCGACAAGCATTAAGAAAACGCAATAGGAGATACAGGATTTTTGATAGTCAGCCCACTGAGAAAAATTTTATTGCATACAAACAGGCACGGGTTGAGGCAAGGAGAATAATAAGAAGGGCCAAACGTGACTCCTGGCGGTCCTTTGTGTCCACGGTGACTCGTACGACACCATTACGTAAAGTCTGGTCCACCATAAGAATATTAAATAATAAACGCCCATATTTCCCCATTACCACCTTGCAAATAAATAATAACATCTATGACGAGCCCGTGGACGTTGCTAACATCCTCGCCAGGAGTTTTTCTCATGTAAGTAGCTCAGCCAATTATGACCCGCGTTTTCAACCTCATAAACGCACGGCTGAGCTACAGATATTAGACTTTGCCACAGAAGACGTAAACTCCCCGTACAACCAAGAGTTTACGCTAGATGAACTGCTCCTTGCCCTTAAATCCTGTAAAGACACCAGCCCTGGACCAGACACCATCACGTACGGTATGATCCAGCATCTTAATCAGGACAACCTGATTAAGATGTTAGCATTGTACAATGAGATTTGGGCGTCTCGAACGTTCCCAAACTCATGGCACTTTGCGCACGTCATACCGATACCCAAAGAGGCTGGTCGTCTTATGAATCCCACTTCATTTCGTACTATTGTGTTGACTTCTTGTCTATGTAAGGTCATGGAACGAATGGTTAACAATAGGCTTCTTTTTGTTTTAGAGTCGAAGAATTTGTTAAATGATCATCAATGTGGCTTCCGTAAATACAGAAGTTCACTAGATCATTTAATGAATTTGGAGCATTGTATTGCAGAGGCATTTGCCAATAAAGAATTCATGATAGGGGTGTTCTTGGACATCCATAAAGCCTATGACATGACCTGGCGACATGGTGTACTAATGAAGCTCTATGCTTATGGTTTAAGAGGAAATTTGCCTGTTTTTATTTCAAATTTCTTAAGGGACAGAACTTTCTCTGTCAAATTGCCCCGTAACGTAACATCGGATATATTTATCCAGGAAAACGGGGTGCCACAGGGAAGTGTGCTTAGTCCTACTTTATTTAGTATTATGATCAATGATATTCTGTCATCAGCTCCCATCCCGAGGAATCTTAAATACTCACTCTACGCTGACGATTGTGCAATATGGCACTCTTCCCGTAATGCACAATTTTCGGCTGGGTGGATTCAAGCAGCCCTTGACTCCGTCCACCAATGGGCCTTGCAGTGGGGATTTAAGTTTTCCGCACGTAAGTGTGCCGCTATAGTTTTCACTAATCGTAACGTACCTAATTTGTGCTTAACTTTGGATAATCAGGCGGTACCTTTTCAAAATTCTGTAAAATTTTTAGGAATACATTTTGATCGTAGAATGAATTTTAAACTTCACGTTAATACTTTGCTTGCTCGTTGTGATAAACCGTTAAATGTCCTCAAGTACCTAGCGGGTACTACCTTGGGTGCCGACAGAAAATCTTTATTAATGGTGTATAAGTCATTTATTCGATCGAAGCTAGACTATGGCGCACAGGTGTATGGCTCGGCATCCGATGCCACTCTGAAAGGATTGGATGTGTTGCAGAATAAATGTTTGCGAATGTGTCTTGGAGCTGTCCGGTGTACCCGTGTAGCTCGTATGGAAGTGGAGGCGAATGTGCCTCCCCTCCGTATTCGCCGTGACCACCTGGCCTTGTCCTATGGTGTAAGGACATTTAGGAAATGTAATATCGGCAATGTGGCCTGTACCCCCCTGCGTCAATACCACCACCTTCTGCGGGGGGTGCGTCGGCCACTTGCCGCTCGCCTCCACTTACTGACTCAGGAGCTTGATGTGGACCCCAGTGACTGTGACAAGTTGATGCTTAAAAATATAGCGCCTTGGGAGCCACCCGGCTTTACAGTCGATGTCACATGGCTCCCAGCACCAAAGGCCAAGGCGCCGGAGGCGGAGGTCCACCACTTGTTTCGTAAGATCATTGTTCGTCACTTGGGGTCCCATCAATTGTACACTGACGGCTCCAAGTCGAGTGAATGTGTGGGTGCAAGTGTGTGGTCGACTGAATGTGCCCTCAGGTATCGGTTGCCGACTCATACATCTGTGTTTACTTCAGAACTTTTTGCTATTGACAAAGCCATAGACTATGCTCTCAATTCTAGACATGACTCATTTGTCATATTTTCAGATTCAAAATCAGCCCTTCAGGCAATTGCATCTTGTACTACGGACTCTCACGAGATCCAGGGCCGCATCGTTAATAAGCTGCATTCATGCAACAAGTCATTCACGCTGATCTGGGTGCCTGGTCATTGTCGTATCTACGGCAATGAGCAGGCTGACTTACTTGCAAAGTCGGCTGTAGAGCTCGAGGAGACTTGGGACGTTCCTCGTGATCTACGGTCGAGTCTCTCTCTCGGAAAGAAATCAATAAATCTTCTGTGGCAAGGTCAGTGGACCAGACTAAATATTCCAACTTGTAAGCCGTACCTGGGCGACTGGGACACTGCCAACCGTCCCAGTCGCCTAGAAGAAAAAGTGTTGGCACGGTTACGGCTTAATGCCATCATTTTAACCCACATAAAACCATATATGGAAAGACGCTTCCCACCGCACTGTGACATCTGTAATGCGGTGTTATCTATCAGTCATATCATCCTGCGCTGTCGGCGATTTATTCGTGAACGTGCTTCACTTATAAATTACTGCGGTGCAGTAGACGTCCCCTTCACCCTTTCCACCATCCTGGGTGATGTGGACATTGTTATGACTGATAAATTGATGGCTTTCTTGAGAGAGACCGGACTGATCAGAGTGATGTGACTTTTTTACTGTGTGGTTATGGTTTTTATGATCAGTAAATATGTATATATTGTAATATTAATTAGGGTTGACAGTTGACATATTTTAAATAGTTCCTCCTCCCACTGATCTATTTCTAATATAGATGTCCCCTACATTAAGCCAAGTTCCTCGCCTGACAGTCACCAGCTGATGAGTGCAAGTGTGCAATATAGGAAGGTATTGGGCACTTGCAGTCGATGGTGGTCTGCTGGGCGAGGTTCTTCACTTTCTGTGCAAATTATGTAAATACATTATATTATCTTGCTTAAGTTATTCTAATTAGGGCCGACAGCTGACGTATATGGAAATGTTCCTGACTCGTCTGGTTCCCTTTCATATATTGATGTCCCCTATATTAGGTTGTGCCTCGACTGACAGTTACCAGGTGATGAGTGCAGGTATGTAATGTAGAAAGGCATTACATATCTGCAGTCGATGGTGTTCTGTTAGTCGAGGTATTTTTACCATTAGTGTAGGTCTAGCTATTTGTCTCTGTAGGATTTAGTATAGGTTAGCGATTTGTCTGTTAGTTGATTAGTTTTAGGGTCTTTAGATTAGTTTTACTTTATGACATAA
The DNA here is from genome assembly GCF_032717465.1 of Coenobita brevimanus. Taxonomy (NCBI): domain Eukaryota; kingdom Metazoa; phylum Arthropoda; class Malacostraca; order Decapoda; family Coenobitidae; genus Coenobita; species Coenobita brevimanus. The sequence goes on along the minus strand of NC_137045.1, from coordinate 27,003,006 downwards.
GGTATAAAAATATAAAACCAAGAAAAAAAATAATAAATAAAAAAAAAAAATTAAATAAGATTAAAATTATTATATATATATGTACGTTTGCATGAAAGTGTGTCTGTATGCATGCATAGAAGCGTGTGTGTGTGTGTCTGTGTGCGTGTGTGTGTGTGTGTGTGTGTGTGTGTGTATATGTTTGTATATATATGTATATATGTTTAAATGTATATACATATATATATAAATGGCCTTAATAACCAGGGGCTTCGGCCCCAAAGGTTGATAGGCCGGAAAAAAAAAAAAAAAAAAAAAAAAAAAAAGTCGTTAGTTGACCGATGGATTTAGACCGCTTTGTTGGTGTGCTATGCAATTGGATTTTGTGAATATAGTAAGATACCTGTCACACGTGAGTTAATGTTTTTTAAATATGAGTCAAAATCAGGTTCCTTGTGTGTGTGTGTGTGTGTGTGTGTGTGTGTGTGTGTGTGTGTGTGTGTGTGTGTGTGTGTGTGTGTGTTCGTGTTAATGTCTGAATGTGTGTTTGAATTTTTGTTTCCATGTGTGTTTTTGTGTTTCTTTTTGTTCACTAATGAGTAAGTGCTCGCCTTGGGACATATTTGACAGTCCTTCCAGACAAGATCAGCAGTCCCACGCACCCCATGGTATCACAAGTCACCACTTCGACGCTATTGCACATCGTCCAAATTGAATATACGTGATCTACCTTATTCATGAGTCAGTGTGATAGTTCGAGCAAGTGCGATTTTATGATCATTTCATACCTGCCGGTCTGCTCACTTGTCTTCTAACACGTCTTTCCCTCACCATTCGTGGAAATCATTTTTTTTTTTTTCTTCATAGCTTCATCCTCAGTTTCAGGTACAGTACAGTCTGCAACTATTACAGCACAATTTGATGAGAGAATCCAATTCTTAGGTAAACTGTCAATTGATTAAATCTAAGCCTTACGAAACAACCGAAATATACAAAGTAAACAGTCATGAACTATACACAATGCATTTGATCCGATAAGTCAAAAAGGTTCACGTAACTGTTAGCCGATACATAAGTTGTACTTTTCAGCAAAGCTTGCTAAGTGAATCAGACAGTTCACACTTCCATTATAGCTGGACATTTTAAATATTTCTTGCCTTCACCCGTACGCCTCAATGTCTTGGCTATTTTTCATATTTACTCAGCTACCATACCATTATCTTTAGAGAATTAAATATCTTCAGGTGGCAAAGAATTACCGAAAGCTAATGTAATTTCTAGAGTAAACGAAGTCTCTCAATAGAATCTAAGGAAGACAGGGTTTTATTAAGGCATAATTTAGGTCCATAGTTCGTTTACATTCACTAGAGGTGCCTCAGAGTGACGTCTCCAACTTGTGGTATTCCGTTGATACTTTCCTTGTACTTTTGAATAAAGGTGTGTAAGTGAATCTGACAGTTCACTATCTATCTATCTATTTATCTATAGCCCGACGACCTAATCCCGCAAAGAGTGGCCGCAGACAAAACGCCTCTAAGTCACTCTGTCACCCGCCATTAGACATCCCTCCCCCCAACACACACACCCCTCCCTCATATACCTCTCAACTCCATCCCTCCACCTCATCCTCGTTCTTCCCCTCCCTCTCCCTCCCTCCACCTCACCTACATACACCCTCTTAGTCAGTCTTTCATTCTCCATTCTCTCCACATATCCAAACCACCTCAGTGTATTTTTAATCTTCTCAACCACACCCACATCTACCCCACAACGTTCCTTCACTTCTTCATTCGTCAACCTATCCCTCCACATCACTCCACATGCTCCTCTCAAGTAACTCATTTCCACTGCTCTCACTCTTGACTTGTTCCCCTCTTGCAAGGTTCACGCCTCGCTTCCATACGTCAGGGTAGGGATCACAATACCATCATGCGGTGACTTCTTAACTTCCATACTCACCTCCCTATTTCTCATCACTGCTTTCAGTGTACCAACAACCTTCCTTCCCTTCTGTACCCTTTCACGTACTTCATCCACCAAAGTTCCATCTTTACTCATACCACTACCCAAGTACTTGAATGCACTCACATTCTCCATATCCTCACCATCCAACCTCACTGCACACTCGGTGACTTCATTCCTCTCAAACACCTTAACTTTACTTTGGTTTACATTAACTTTCAGCTTCCTCCTCCTACACACTGTCCCAAATTCATTCACCAAACATTGGAACTCCCATTGATCTTCACTCAACAATACTATATCATCAGCAAACAACAACACTTCCTTGATAATTTGACACAGTATCTATTTCGAGCTTCTACCCCTATACCTCAAATCATAGCTATTATTCATAGTTACTCAGCTACCATTCGATTTTATTCAGGCTAGGAATAATCCTCAGGCGGCAAAGAATTAATGAAGGCTAATCTAAATTATCCAGTAAAATAAGTTTCTCCTCATCTCAATGGAATCCACAAAAGTTAGCTTTTTATTTACGTATATTATAGATGAATACACTCTCGAGAGGTACGTACCTCAGAAAGACACCTCCATCTGGTGTTACCGATGTAACCGCATGGCTAAACGGTTTGGTCATATGATGGTCCTTCAGCCAAATCCTATCCGCCGAGAGGAGAAGGGTGAACTGGTTTCAAAGGGAAACTAAGCATGTAATCCTGCTGTTCCTCATTTCAGAATAGTCTAGGACTCAAAACATTAACCACTACGAAGACTACGATGACTTTTCCAGCAACCTTCCCGAATCTTCTCGTGGTCTTGACCTTGTGAAAGTCTCGTGTGTCATTCGTGCTTCCTTTAGTTTCGTTTCCTCTGTCCCTGAGTTGAACTTCTTACCTGCGTTTGCCTACATAAGAGAGGCTGTTACTGTCGCTAGTTGACGGATGGATTTAGACCGCTTTGTTGTGTGGTCTGCAATTGGATTATATGATTATAGTAAGACACCTGTCACACGTGAGTTAATGTTTTTTAAATATGAGTAAAAATCAGGTTCCTTGTGTGTGTGTGTGTGTGTGTGTTTGTGTATGTTTGTGTGTGTGCTGTATGTGTGTTCGTGTTATTGTCTGAACGTGTGTTTGAATTTTTGTTTGCCTCTGTGTTTTGTGTTTCTTTTTGTTCACTAACGAGTAAGTGCTCGCCTTGGGACATATTTGACTGTCCTTCCAGACAAGATCAGAAGTCCCACGCACCACATGGTATCAAAAGTCACCACTTCGACGCCATTACACATCGTCCATATTGAATATACGTGGTCTACCTTATTCATGAGTCAGTGTGATAGTTCGAACAAGTGCGATTTTATAATCATTTCATACCTGCCGGTCTCCTCACGTGTCTTCTAACACGTCTTTCCCTCACCATTCGTGGAAATCATTTTGTTTTATTCATAGCTTCATCCTCAGTTTCAGGTACAGAACAGTCTGCATCTATTACAGTACAATTTGATGAAAGAATCCAATTCTAAGGTAAACTGTCAATTGGTTAAATCTAAGCCTTACGAAACAACCGAAAAATACAAAGTAGTCATGAACTATACACAATGCATTTGATCCGATAAGTCAAAAAGGTTCACGTAATTGTTAGCCGATACATAAGTTGTACTTTTCAGCAAAGCTTGCTAAGTGAATCAGACACTTCACACTTCCATTATAGTTGGACATATTAAATATTTCTTGTTTTCACCCGTACGCCCGAATGTCTTGGCTATTTTTCATATTTACTCAGCTACCATACGATTATCTTCAGAGACTTAAAGATCTTCAGGTGGCAAAGAATTACGGAAAGCTAATGTAATTTCTAGAGTAAACGAAGTCTCTCAATGGAATCTAAAGAAGACAAGGTTTTATTAACGCATAATTTAGGTCCATAGTTCGTTTACATTCTCTAGAGGTGCCTCAGAGTGACGTCTCCAACTTGTGGTATTCTGTTCATACTTTCCTTGTACTTTTGAATAAAGGTGTGTAAGTGAATCTGACAGTTCACTATCTATCTATCTACCTATCTATAGCCCGACGCCCTAATCCCGCAAAGGGTGGCCGCAGACAAAACGCCTCCAAATTACTCTGTCACCCGCCATTAGACATCCCTCCCCCCAACACACACACCCCTCCCTCATATACCTCTCAAATCCATCCCTCCACCTAATCCTTGGTCTTTCCCTAACTCTCCCTCCCTCCACCTCACCTACATACACCCTCTTTGTCAGTCTTTAATTCTCCATTCTCTCCACATGTCCGAACCACCTCAGTGTATTTCTAATCTTCTCAACCACATCCACATCTACCCCACAACGTTCCTTCACTTCTTCATTCGTCAACCTGTCCCTCCACGTCACTCCACATGCTCCTCTCAAGTAACTCATTTCCACTGCTCTCTCTCTTGACTTGTTCCCCTCTTGCAAGGTCCACGCCTCGCTTCCATACGTCGGGGTAGGGATCAAAATACCATCATGCGGTGACATCTTAACTTCCATACTCACCTGCCTATTTCTCATCATTGCTTTCAGTGCACCAACAACCTTCCTTCCCTGTTGTACCCTTTCACGTACTTCATCCCCCAAATTTCCATCCTTACTCATCACACTACCCAGGTACTTAAATGCACCCAAATTCTCCATATCCTCACCATCCAACCTCACTGCACACTCTGTGACTACATTCCTCTCAAACGCCATAACTTTACTTTTGTTTACATTAACTATCAGCTCCCTCCTCCTGCACACTGTCCCAAATTCATTCACCAAATCTTGCAACTCCCATTCATCTTCACTCAACAATACTGTATCATCAGCAAACAACAACACTTCCTTGATAATTTCACACAGTAACTATTTCGAGCTTTTACCCCTATACCTCAAATCGTAGCTATTTTTCATAGTTAGTCAGCTACCATTCGATTTTTTCAGGCTTGGAAGGATCCTCAGTTGGCAGAGAATTAATGAAGGCTAATCTAAATTGTCCAGCTCAATGGAATCCACAAAAGTTAGCTTTTTATTTGCGTATATTATAGGTCAATACACTCTCGACAGGTTCGTACCTCAGAAAAACACCTCCATGTGGTGTTACCGATGTAACCGGATGGCTAAACGGTTTCGTCATATGATGGTCCTTCAGCCAAATCCTATCCGCCGAGAGGAGAATGGTGAACTGGTTTCAAAGGGAAACTAAGCATGTAATCCTGCTGTTCCTCATTTCAGAACAGTCTCGGACTCAAAACATTAACCACTACTACGTCTACGACGACTTTTCTAGCAACCTTCCCGAATCTTCTCGTGGTCTTGACCTTGTGAGAGTCTCTTGTGTCATTCGTGCTTCCTTTAGTTTCGTTTCGTCTGTCCCTGAGTTGAACTTCTTACCTGCGTTTGCCTACATAAGCGGGGCTGTTACTGTCGTTAGTTGACGGATGGATTTAGACCGCTTTGTTGTGTGCTCTGCAATTGGATTTTGTGATTATAGTAAGATACCTGTCAAAAGTGAGTTAATGTTTTTTAAATATGAGTCAAAATCAATTTCCTTGTGTGTGTGTGTGTGTGTGTGTGTGTGTGTGTGTGTGTGTGTGTGTGTGTGTGTGTGTGTGTGTTTGTGTGTGTTTGTGTGTGTGCTGTATGTGTGTTCGTGTTAATGTCTAAACGCGTGTTTGAATTTTTGTTTGCATGTGTTTTTTTGTATTTCTTTTTGTTCACTAACGAGTAAGTGCTCGCCTTGGGACATATTTGACTGTCCTTCCAGACAAGATCAGCAGTCCCACGCACCTCATGGTATCACAAGTCACCACTTCGACGTCATTACACATTGTCCATATGAATATACGTGGTCTACCTTATTCATGAGTCAGTGTGATAGTTCGAACAAGTGCGATTTTATTATCATTTCATACCTGCCGGTCTGCTCACTTGTCTTCTAACACGTCTTTCCCTCACCATTCGCGTAAATCATTTTTTCTTCAAAGCTTCATCCTCAGTTTCAGGTACAGTACAGTCTGCATCTATTATAGCACAATTTGATGAGAGAATCCAATTCTTAGGTAAACTGTTAATTCCTTAAATCTAAGCCTTACCAAACAACCGAAAAATACAAAGTAGTCATTAACTATACACAATGCATTTGATCCGATAAGTCAAAAAGGTTCACGTAATTGTTAGCCGATACATAAGTTGTACTTTTCAGCAAAGCTTGCTAAGTGAATCAGACAGTTCACACTTCCATTATAGTTGGACATATTAAATATTTCTTGCTTTCACCCGTACGCCTCAATGTCTTGGCTATTTTTCATATTTACTCAGCTACCATACGATTATCTTCAGAGAATTAAAGATCTTCAGGTGGCAAAGAATTACCGAAAGCTAATATAATTTCTAGAGTAAACGAAGTCTCTCAATGGAATCGAAAGAAGACAGGGTTTTATTAACGCATAATTTAGGTCCATAGTTCGTTTACATTCTCTAGAGGTGCCTCAGAGTGACGTCTCCAACTTGTGGTATTCCGTTGATACTTTCCTTGTACTTTTGAATAAAGGTGTGTAAGTGAATCTGACAGTTCACTATCTATCTATACCCCGACGCCCTAATCCCGCAAAGGCTGGCCGGAGACAAAACGCCTCCAAGTCACTCTGTCACCCGCCGTTAGACATCCCTCCCCCCAACACACACACCCCTCCCTCATATACCTCTCAACTCCATCCCTCCACCTCATCCTCGGTCTTTCCCTCCCTCTCCCTCCCTCCACCTCACCTACATACACCCTCTTTGTCAGTCTTTCATTCTCCATTCTCTCCACATGTCCGAACCACCTCAGTGTATTTCTAATCTTCTCAACCACATCCACATCTACCCCACAACGTTCCCTCACTTCTTCATTCGTCAACTTGTCCCTCCACGTCACTCCACAAGTAACTCATTTCCACTGCTCTCACTCTTGACTTGTTCCCCTCTTGCAAGGTTCACGCCATGCTTCCATACGTCAGGGTAGGGATCACAATACCATCATGCGGTGACTTCTTAATTTCCATACTCACCTCCCTATTTTTTTCATCACTGCTTTCAGTGTACCAACAAACTTCCTTCCCTGTTGTACCCTTTCACGACCCTTTCACGTACTTCATCCCCCAAAGTTCCATCCTTACTCATCACACTACCCAAGTACTTGAATGCACTTAAATTCTCCATATCCTCACCATCCAACCTCACTGCACACTCTGTGACTTCATTCCTCTCAAACACCATAACTTTACTTTTGTTTACATTAACTATCACCTTCCTCCTCCTACACACTGTCCCAAATTCATTCACCAAATCTTGCAACTCCCATTCATCTTCACTCAACAATACTCTATCATCAGCAAACAACAACACTTCCTTGATAATTTGACACTGTAACTATTTCGAGCTTTTACCCCTATACCTCAAATCGTAGCTATTTTTCATAGTTAGCTACCATTCGATTTTATTCAGGCTAGGAAGGATCCTTAGAGAATTAATGAAGGCTAATCTAAATTGTCCAGTAAAATTAGTTTCTCCTCAGCTCAATGGAATCCACAAAAGTTAGCTTTTTATTTACGTATATTATAGGTCCATACTCTCTCGAGAGGTACGTATCTCAGAAAACACCTCCATGTGGTGTTACCGATGTAACCGCATGGCTAAATTCCACTCTGCTTTGCCTGGCCAGTCGCCACTATGCCCGAGCCGACCGAGACACCTGCTTCACCTGCTCACGCCTTCGACCCGTTGAGGGGGGCACCCAGTAGCAGATCCGAGCCGTCAGGAGCCTCTACCATCCGGGGAACCGTGAAGTGGTACAACGTGAGAGCGTGTTACGGGTTCATCAGGCGCCAGGATACTGGCTCTGATGTATTCGTCCACGTCTCTGGGATCGCTGTACCTAATCCACGGTTTTTCCAGCGCTCTCTTGGCGATGGGGAGACAGTGGAGTTTCGTATCGTTCAGGCTGCCAAGGGTCCCGAGGCTACGGATGTCACTGGACCGGGTGATGTTGCCGTGCAGGGCTCTGCTCATGCACGGCGCCGCCCCCCGGCCCCGAGACGCCAGCCTAGGGGTCCTGGGAGTTCTGGCGATACTAACACACTCGTTGCGATGTGTATCGCGACGGCTGAAGCTTTTAGTGGGGGTAGTAAGGCGGTTCTGGCTGTTCTTCCTCAAATCTTTAAGGAGAACGGCCTTCCACGCCTTACTATTCCCCGGAGCTTCACCCGCGATCCTCGTCACCCCCCTCGTCAGGAGCGTCAGGCCCGGCGGCCGCAGCCTCCACCTCCCCACACAACACCGCGGAAACGGCTGAGGCTGGATGCCCCTCTCAACAGGGCGACTGGCACCACCACTACCGAACCACTCCTTACCGACCCGGAACCGATACAGGCCATGGAACTAGAGCATGGAGAGAGTCGTGGAGGTTCACCTCCCTTCGTCAGGAGCTGAGGGGGAGCGTGTCTCTTCTCCCGTCCCTTCCGTCCATCTGGACGAGGCAGAGCCGCCCTCCTTGACTTCTCCATCTGCTCCTGACGAAGAGGAGGTGCCTCTTCCTCTTCCTCCTCCACCACCGCCTGCTGCCATTGCTCGCCCCTCTTCTCCCCCTCCACCTAAGGAGAAGAGGAAAAAATCGAAGAAGAAAGGGGGGAAGGACAAGGCTGACCCCTCAACTGTCGCACGCCGCCTCGAGGCTCTTCTACCGCCCCTTTCTGACATCGCTACACTCGACGCCCGCACGGATACGGACTTAGAAGAACTTTTATACGACCTCACGGATCCTATTAATGACCAAGACACATTGCCACATGTCTATCGGCAATTGTACAAGGATTTCCGTGAGGCGTATCTTTCCAACTCCCTTTCTCCATCTCAGGAAGCCGTGATCCGTGAGGGCGTCGAGTTTGATCCACCTAGAGCTGCATTGGTCCACTACATCGCAGTCAGACTGCTTTCGTAATCCTGCTCCTTTCCATCAGTCACTGCCCACTTCCATCCTCTGCAGTTGCACCTTGCCTGTTTGCCGCCCTTGCCTCGTCTTTATTCTGGCTGCCGTCTCTGCTTTACTTTTTTTTTTTTTTTTTTTTTTCTCGTCGTTTTCTCTGCTTTTTTATTGGTTTTTCCCGTGACGGGCTCTTTGTTTGCCCGTTCCCCACCATGTTGTGGGGAGAATATTACACAAACAAGCATGGCTAAACGGTTTCGTCATATGATTGTCCTTCAGCCAAATCCTATCCGCCGAGAGGAGAAGGGTGAACTGGTTTCAAAGGGAACTAAGCATGTAATCCTGCTGTTCCTCATTTCAGAACAGTCTGGGACTCAAAACATTAACCACTGCTACGACTACGACGACTTTTCTATCAACCTTCCCAAATCTTCTCGTGGTCTTGACCTTGTGAAAGTCTGTTGTGTCATTCGTGCTTCCTTTAGTTTCGTTTCTTCTCTCCCTGAGTTGAACTTCTTGCTTGCCTTTGCTTATATAAGCGGGGTTGTTACTGTCGTTAGTTGACGGATGGACTTAGATCGCTTTGTTGGTGTGCTCTGCAATTGGATTTTGTGAATATAGTAAGATACATGTCACACGTGAGTTAATGTTTTTTAAATATGAGTCAAAATCAGGTTTCTTTGTGTGTGTGTGTGTGTGTGTGTGTGTGTGTGTGTGTGTGTGTGTGTGTGTGTGTGTGTGTGTGTGTGTGTGTGTGTGTGTGTGTGTGTGTGTGTGTGTGTGTGTGTGTGTGTGTGTGTGTGTGTGTGTGTGTGTATGTGTGTGTGTGTGTGTGTGTGTGTGTGTGTGTGTGTGTGTGTGTGTGTGTGTGTGTGTGTGTGTGTGTGTGTGTGTGTGTGTGTGTGTGTGTGTGTGTGTGTGTGTGTGTGTGTGTGTGTGTGTGTGTGTGTGTGTGTGTGTGTGTGTGTGTGTGTGTGTGTGTGTGTGTGTGTGTGTGTGTGTGTGTGTGTGTGTGTGTGTGTGTGTGTGTGTGTGTGTGTGTGTGTGTGTGTGTGTGTGTGTGTGTGTGTGTGTGTGTGTGTGTGTGTGTGTGTGTGTGTGTGTGTGTGTGTGTGTGTGTGTGTGTGTGTGTGTGTGTGTGTGTGTGTGTGTGTGTGTGTGTGTGTGTGTGTGTGTGTGTGTGTGTGTGTGTGTGTGTGTGTGTGTGTGTGTGTGTGTGTGTGTGTGTGTGTGTGTGTGTGTGTGTGTGTGTGTGTGTGTGTGTGTGTGTGTGTGTGTGTGTGTGTGTGTGTGTGTGTGTGTGTGTGTGTGTGTGTGTGTGTGTGTGTGTGTGTGTGTGTGTGTGTGTGTGTGTGTGTGTGTGTGTGTGTGTGTGTGTGTGTGTGTGTGTGTGTGTGTGTGTGTGTGTGTGTGTGTGTGTGTGTGTGTGTGTGTGTGTGTGTGTGTGTGTGTGTGTGTGTGTGTGTGTGTGTGTTCGTGTTATTGTCTGAATGTGTGTTTTACTTTTTGTTTACATGTGTGTTTTTGTGTTTCTTTTTGTTCACTAACGAGTAAGTGCTCGCCTTATGACATATTTGACTGTCCTTCCAGACAAGATCAGCAATCCCACGCACCCCATGGTATCACAAGTCACCACTTCGACGCTATTACACATCGTCCATATTGAATATACGTGGTCTACCTTATTCATGAGTCAGTGTGATAGTTCGAGCATGTGCGATTTTATGATCATTTCATACCTGCCGGTCTGCTCACTTGTCTTCTAACACGTCTTTCCCTCACCATTCGTGGAAATCATTTTTTTTTCTTCAAAGCTTCATCCTCAGTTTCAGGTACAGTACAGTCTGCATCTATTACAGCACAATTTGATGAGAGAATCCAATTCTTAGGTAAACTGTCAATTGATTAAATCTAAGCCTTACCAAACAACCGAAAAATACAAAGTAAACAGTCATGAACTATACACAATGCATTTGATCCGATAAGTCAAAAAGGTTCACGTAACTGTTAGCCGATACATAAGTTTTACTTTTCAGCAAAGCTTCCTAAGTGAATCAGACAGTTCACACTTCCATTATAGTAGGACATATTAAATATTTCTTGCTTTCACCCGTACGCCTCAATGTCTTGGTTATTTTTCATATTTACTCAGCTACCATACCATTATCTTCAGAGAATTAAAGATCTTCAGGTGGCAAAGAATTACCGAAAGCTAATGTAATTTCTAGAGTAAACGAAGTCTCTCAATGGAATCTTAGGAAGACAGGGTTTTATTAACGCATAATTTAGGTTCATAGTTCGTTCACATTCTCTAGAGGTGCCTCAGAGTGACGTCTCCAACTTGTGGTCTATCTATCTATTGCCAGACACCTCAATCCCGTTTGGGGTGGCCACAAACAAATCGCCTCCAAGTCGCCCTGTCCCCAGCCATTTCACTGCCCTGCTCGCAACTCACACACCCCTCTCTCATATACCTCTCCACCCCATCCCTCCATCTCACCCTCGGCCTCCCTCTCCCTCTTCCCCCCTCCACCTCACTCACATACACTCTATTCGTCAGTCTTTCACCCTCCATCCTCTCCACATGGCCAAACCACCTCAGTGTGTTCCTCATAACGCTTCCTATCACATCCACATCCACACCACAACGCTCCTTTATATCCTCATTCGTCAGCCTGTCTCTCCACGTGACTCCACAGGCTCCTCTTAAATAACTCATTTCCACTGCTCTCACTCTTGACGTGTGTCCTTCCAACAATGTCCAAGCTTCACTTCCGTACGTTAGAGTTGGTATCACAATACTGTCATGTATTCCGTTGATACTTTCCTTGTACTTTTGAATAAAAGTGTGTAAGTGAATCTGACAGTTCACTATCTATCTATCTATCTATCTATAGCCCGACGCCCTAATCCCGCAAAGGGTGGCCGCAGACAAAACGCCTCTAAGTCACTCTGTCACCCGCCATTAGACATCCCTCCCCCCAACACACACACCCCTCCCTCATATACCTCTCAACTTTATCCCTCCACCTCATCCTCGGTCTTTCACTCCCTCTCCCTGCCTCCACTTCACCTACATACACCCTCTTAGGCAGTCTTTCATTCTCCATTCTCTCCACATATCCAAACCACCTCAGTGTATTTCTAATCTTCTCAACCACATCCACATCTACCCCACAACGTTCCTTCACTTCTTCATTCGTCAACCTGTCCCTCCACGTCACTCCACAAGTAACTCTTTTCCACTGCTTTCACTCTTGACTTGTTCCCCTCTTGCAAGGTCCACGCCTCGCTTCCATACTTCAGGGTAGGGATCACAATACCATCATGCGGTGACTTCTTAACTTCCATACTCACCTCCCTATTTTTCATCACTGCTTTCAGTGCACCAACAACCTTCCTTCCCTGTTGTAACCTTTCACGTACTTCATCCCCCAAATTTCCATCCTTACTCATCACACTACCCAAGTACTTGAATGCACTCAAATTCTCCATATCCTCACCATCCAACCTCACTGCACACTGTGTGACTTCATTCCTCTCAAACACCATAACTTTACTTTTGTTTACATTAACTATCAGCTTCCTTCTCCTACACACTGTCACAAATTCATTCACCAAATCTTGCAACTCCCATTCATCTTCACTCAACAATACTCTGTCATCAGCAAACAACAACACTTCCTTGATAATTTGACAGAGTAACTATTTAGAGCTTTTACCCCTATACCTCAAATCGTAGCTATTTTTCATAGTTAGCTACCATTCGATTTTATTCAGGCTGGGAAGGATCCTCAGAGAATTAATGAAGGCTAATCTAAATTGTCCAGTAAAATTAGTTTCTCCTCAGCTCAATGGAATCCAAAAAGTTAGTTTTTAATTAACGTATATTATAGGTTAATACACTCTCGAGAGGTACGTACCTCAGAAAACACCTCCATTTGGTGTTACCGATGTAACCGCGTGGCTAAACGGTTTCGTCATATGATGGTCCTCCAGCCATATCCTATCCGCCGAGAGGAGAAGGGTGAACTGGTTTCAAAGGGAACTAAGCATGTAATCCTGCTGTTCCTCATTTCAGAACAGTCTGGGACTCAAAACATTAACCACTACTACGACTACGACGATTTTTCTAGCAACCTTCCCGAATCTTCTCGTGGTCTTGACCTTGTGAGAGTCTCTTGTGTCATTCGTGCTTCCTTTAGTTTCGTTTCTTCTCTCCCTGAGTTGAACTTCTTGCTTGCGTTTGCCTATATAAGCGGGGTTGGTATTATCGTTAGTTGACGGATGGACTTAGACCGCTTTGTTGGTGTGCTCTGCAATTGGATTTTGTGAATATAGTTAGATACCTGTCACACGTGAGTTAATGTTTTTTAAATATGAGTCAAAATCAGATTCCTTGTGTGTGTGTGTGTGTGTGTGTGTGTGTGTGTGTGTGTGTGTGTTCGTGTTATTGTCTGAATGTGTGTTTGAATTTTTGTTTGCATGTGTGTTTTTGTGTTTCTTTTTGTTCACTAACGAGTAAGTGCTCGCCTTGGGACATATTTGACTGTCCTTCCAGACAAGATCAGCAATCCCACGCACCCCATGGTATCACAAGTCACCACTTCGACGCTATTACACATCGTCCATATTGAATATACGTGATCTACCTTATTCATGAGTCAGTGTGATAGTTCGAGCAAGTGCGATTTTATGATCATTTCATACCTACCGGTCTGCTCACTTGTCTTCTAACACGTCTTTCCCTCACCATTCGTGGAAATCATTTTTTTTTTTTCTTCATAGATTCATCCTCAGTTTCAGGTACAGTACAGTCTGCATCTATTACAGCACAATTTGATGAGAGAATCCAATTCTTAGGTAAACTGTCAATTGATTAAATCTAAGCCTTACCAAACAACCGAAAAATACAAAGTAAACAGTCATGAACTATACACAATGCATTTGATCCGATAAGTCAAAAAGGTTCACGTAACTGTTAGCCGATACATAAGTTGTACTTTTCAGGAAAGCTTCCTAAGTGAATCAGACAGTTCACACTTCCATTATAGTTGGACATATTAAATATTTCTTGCTTTCACCCGTACGCCTCAATGTCTTGGCTATTTTTCATATTTACTCAGCTACCATACCATTATCTTCAGAGAATTAAAGATCTTCAGGTGGCAAAGAATTACCGAAAGCTAATGTAATTTCTAGAGTAAACGAAGTCTCTCAATGGAATCTTAGGAAGACAGGGTTTTATTAACGCATAATTTAGGTCCATAGTTCGTTCACATTCTCTAGAGGTGCCTCAGAGTGACGTCTCCAACTTGTGGTCTATCTATCTACCTATCTATTGCCAGACGCCTCAATCCCGTTTGGGGTGGCCACAAACAAATCGCCTTCAAGTCGCCCTGTCCCCCGACATTTCACTGCCCTGCTCGCAACTCACACACCCCTCTCTCATATACCTCTCCACCCCATCCCTCCATCTCATCCTCGGCCTCCCTCTCCCTCTTTCCCCCTCCACCTCACTCAAATACACTCTATTCGTCAGTCTTTCACCCTCCATCCTCTCCACATGGCCAAACTACCTCAGTGTGTTCCTCATAACGCTTCCTATCACATCCACATCCACACCACAACGCTCCTTTATATCCTCATTCGTCAGCCTGTCTCTCCACGTGACTCCACAGGCTCCTCTTAAATAACTCATTTCCACTGCTCTCACTCTTGACTTGTGTCCTTCCAACAATGTCCAAGCTTCACTTCCGTACGTTAGAGTTGGTATCACAATACTGTCATGTATTCCGTTGATACTTTCCTTGGACTTTTGAATAAAGGTGTGTAAGTGAATCTGACAGTTCACTATCTATCTATCTATCTATCTATAGCCCGACGCCCTAATCCCGCAAAAGGTGGCCGCAGACAAAACGCCTCTAAGTCACTCTGTCACCCGCCATTAGACATCCCTCCCCCCAACACACACACCCCTCCCTCATATACCTCTCAACTCCATCCCTCCACCTCGTCCTGGGTCATTCCCTCCCTCTCCCTGCCTCCACCTCACCTACATACACCCTCTTTGTCAGTTTTTCATTCTCCATTCTCTCCACATATCCAAACCACCTCAGTGTATTTCTAATCTTCTCAACCACATCCACATGTACCCCACAACGTTCCCTCACTTCTTCATTCGTCAACCTGTCCCTCCACGTCACTCCACAAGTAACTCATTTCCACTGCTCTCACTCTTGACTTGTTCCCCTCTTGCAAGGTCCACGCCTCGCTTCCATACGTCAGGGTAGGGATCACAATACCATCATGCGGTGACTTCTTAACTTCCATACTCACCTCCCTATTTCTCATCACTGCTTTCAGTGCACCAACAACCTTCCTTCCCTGTTGTAACCTTTCACGTACATCATCCCTCAAATTTCCATCCTTACTCATCACACTACGCAAGTACTTGAATGCACTCAAATTCTCCATATCCTCACCATCCAACCTCACTGCACACTCTGTGACTTCATTCCTCTCAAACACCATAACTTTACTTTTGTTTACATTAACTATCACCCTCCTCCTCCTACATACTGTCCCAAATTCATTCACCAAATCTTGCAACTCCCATTCATCTTCACTCAACAATACTCTATCATCAGCAAACAACAACACTTCCTTGATAATTTGACACAGTAACTATTTCGAGCTTTTACCCCTATACCTCAAATCGTAGCTATTTTTCATAGTTAGTCAGCTACCATTCGATTTTATTCAGGCTAGGAAGGATCCTCAGGTGGCAGAGAATTAATGAAGGCTAATCTAAATTGTCCAGTAAAATTAGTTTCTCCTCAGCTCAATGGAATCCACAAAAGTTAGCTTTTTATTTACGTATATTATAGGTCAATACACTCTCGAGAGGTACGTATCTCAGAAAACACCTCAATGTGGTGTTACCGATGTAACCGGATGGCAAAACGGTTTCGTCATATGATGGTCCTTCAGCCAAATCCTATCCGCCGAGAGGAGAATTGTGAACTGGTTTCAAAGGGAACTAAGCATGTAATCCTGCTGTTCCTCATTTCAGAACAGTCTGGGACTCAAAACATTAACCACTACTACGACTACGACGACTTTTCTAGCAACCTTCCCGAATCTTCTCGTGGTCTTGACCTTGTGAGAGTCTCTTGTGTCATTCGTGCTTCCTTTAGTTTCGTTTCTTCTCTCCCTGAGTTGAACTTCTTGCTTGCGTTTGCCTATATAAGCGAGGTTGGTACCGTCGTTAGTTGACGAATGGATTTAGACCGCTTTGTTGGTGTGCTCTGCAATTGGATTTTGTGAATATAGTAAGATACCTGTCACATGTGAGATAATGTTTTTTAAATATAAGTCAAAATCAGGTTCCTTGTGTGTGTGTGTGTGTGTGTGTGTGTGTGTGTGTGTGTGTGTGTGTGTGTGTGTGTCTGTGTGAGTGTGTGTGTGTGTGTTCGTGTTATTGTCTGAATGTGTGTTTGAATTTTTGTTTGCATGTGTGTTTTTGTGTTTCTTTTTGTTCATTAACGAGTAAGTGCTCGCCTTGGGATATATTTGACTGTCCTTCCAGACAAGATCAGCAATCCCACGCACCCCATCGTATCACAAGTCACCACTTCGACGCTATTACACATCGTCCGTATTGAATATACGTTATCTACCTTATTCATAAGTCAGTGTGATAATTAGAGCAAGTGCGATTTTATGATCATTTCATACCTGCCGGTCTGCTCACTTGTCTTCTAACACGTCTTTTCCTCACCATTCGTAGAAATCATTTTTTTTTTTCTTCATAGCTTCATCCTCTGTTTCAGGTACAGTACAGTTTGCATCTATTACAGCACAATTTGATGAGAGAATCCAATTCTTAGGTAAACTGTCAATTGATTAAATATAAGCCTTACGAAACAACCGAAAAATACAAATTAACAGTCATGAACTATACACAATGCATTTGATCCGATAAGTCAAAAAGATTCACGTAACTGTTAGCCGATACATAAGTTGTACTTTTCAGCAAAGCTTCCTAAGTGAATCAGACAGTTCACACTTACATTATAGTTGTACATATTAAATATTTCTTGCTTTCACCCGTACGCCTCAATGTCTTGGCTATTTTTCATATCTACTCAGCTACCATACCATTATCTTCAGAGAATTAAATATCTTCAGGTGGCAAAGAATTACCGAAAGCTAATGTAATTTCTAGAGTAAACGAAGTCTCTCAATGGAATCTAAAGAAGACAGGATTTTATTAACGCATAATTTAGGTACATAATTCGTTTACATTCTCTAGAGGTGCCTCACAGTGACGTCTCCAACTTGTGGTATTCCGTTGAAACTTTCCTTGTACTTTTGAATAAATGTGTGTAAGTGAATCTGACAGTTCACTATCTATCTATCTATAGTCCGACGCCCCAATCCCGCAAAGGGTGGTCGCAGACAAAACGCCTCTAAGTCACTCTGTCAACCGCCATTAGACATCCCTCCCCTCAACACACACACTCCTCCCTCATATACGTCTCAACTCCATCCCTCACCCTCATCCTCGGTCTTTCCCTCCCTCTCACTCCCTCCACCTCACCTATATACACCCTCTTAGTCAGTCTTACATTCTCCATTCTCTCCACATATCCAAACCACCTCAGTGTATTTCTAATCTTCTCAACCACATCCACATCTACCCCACAACGTTCCTTCACTTCTTCATTCGTCAACCTATCCCTCCACATCACTCCACATGCTCCTCTCAAGTAACTCATTTCCACTGCTCTCACTCGTCACTTGTTCCCCTCTTGCAAGGTTCACGCCTCGCTTCCACACGTCAGGGTAGGGATCACAATACCATCATGCGGTGACTTCTTAACTTCCATTCTCACCTCCCTATTTCTCATCACTGCTTTCAATGTACCAACAACCTTCCTTCCCTGTTGTACCCTTTCACGTACTTCATCTCCCAAAGTTCCATCCTTACTCATAACACTACCTAAGTACTTGAATGCACTCACATTCTCCATATCCTCACCATCCAACCTCTGCACACTCTGTGACTTCATTCCTCTCAAACACCATAACTTTACTTTGGTTTACATTAACTTTCAGCTTCCTCCTCCTACACACTGTCCCAAATTCATTCACCAAACATTGCAACTCCCATTAATCTTCACTCAACAATACTATATCATCAGCAAACAACAACACTTCCTTGATGATTTGACACAGTATCTATTTCGAGCTTTTACCCCTATACCTCAAATCATAGCTATTTTTCATAATTACTCAGCTACCATTCGATTTTATTCAGGCTAGGAATAATCCTCAGGTGGCAGAGAATTAATGAAGGCTAATCTAAATTGTCCAGTAAAATAAGTTTCTCCTCAGCTCAATGGAATCCACAAAAGTTAGCTTTTTATTTACTTATATTATAGGTCAATACACTCTCGAGAGGTACGTACCTCAGAAAAACACCTCCATGTGGTGTTACCGATGTAACCGGATGGCTAAACGGTTTGGTCATATGATGGTCATTCAGCCAAATCCTATCCGCCGAGAGGAGAAGGGTGAACTGGTTTCAAAGGGAAACTAAGCATGTAATCCTGCTGTTCCTCATTTCAGAACAGTCTGGGACTCAAAACATTAACCACTACTACGACTACGACGACTTTTCTAGCAACCTTCCCGAATCTTCTCGTGGTCTTGACCTTGTGAGAGTCTCTTGTGTCATTCGTGCTTCCTTTAGTTTCGTTTCGTCTGTCCCTGAGTTGAACTTCTTACCTGCGTTTGCCTATGTAAGTGGGGTTGGTACTGTCGTTAGTTGACGGATGAATTTAGACAGCTTTGTTGTGTGCTCTGCAATTGATTTTTGTGATTATAGTAAGATACCTGTCACACGTGAGTTAATGTTTTTTAAATATGAGTTAAAATCAGGTTCCTTTTGTGTGTGTGTGTGTGTGTGTGTGTGTGTGTGTGTGTGTGTGTGTGTGTATGTGTGCTGTGTGTGTGTGTGTGTGTGTGTGTGTGTGTGTGTGTGTGTGTGTGTGTGTGTGTGTGTGTGTGTGTGTGTGTGTGTGTGTGTGTGTGTGTGAGTGTGTGTGTGTGTGTGTGTGTGTGTGTGTGTGTGTGTGTGTGTGTGTGTGTGTGTGTGTGTGTGTGTGTGTGTGTGTGTGTGTGTGTGTGTGTGTGTGTGTGTGTGTGTGTGTGTGTGTGTGTGTGTGTGTGTGTGTGTGTGTGTGTGTGTGTGTGTGTGTGTGTGTGTGTGTGTGTGTGTGTGTGTGTGTGTGTGTGTGTGTGTGTGTGTGTGTGTGTGTGTGTGTGTGTGTGTGTGTGTGTGTGTGTGTGTGTGTGTGTGTGTGTGTGTGTGTGTGTGTGTGTGTGTGTGTGTGTGTGTGTGTGTGTGTGTGTGTGTGTGTGTGTGTGTGTGTGTGTGTGTGTGTGTGTGTGTGTGTGTGTGTGTGTGTGTGTGTGTGTGTGTGTGTGTGTGTGTGTGTGTGTGTGTGTGTGTGTGTGTGTGTGTGTGTGTGTGTGTGTGTGTGTGTGTGTGTGTGTGTGTGTGTGTGTGTGTGTGTGTGTGTGTGTGTGTGTGTGTGTGTGTGTGTGTGTGTGTGTGTGTGTGTGTGTGTGTGTGTGTGTGTGGGTGTGTGTGTGTGTGTGTGTGTGTGTGTGTGTGTGTGTGTGTGTGTGTGTGTGTGTGTGTGTGTGTGTGTGTGTGTGTGTGTGTGTGTGCTGTGTGTATGTTTGTGTTATTGTCTGAATGTGTGTTTGAATTTTTGTTTGCATGTGTGTTTTTGTGTTTCTTTTTGTTCAGTAACGAGTAAGTGCTCGCCTTGGGACATATTTGACTGTCCTTCCAGACAAGATCAGCATTCCCAAGCACATGGTATCACAAGTCATCACTTCGACGCAATTACACATCGTCCATATTGAATATACGTGGTCTACCTTATTCAAGAGTCAGTGTGATAGTTCGAGGAAGTGCGATTTTATAATCATTTCATACCTGCCGGTCTGTTCACTTGTCTTCTAAAACGTCTTTCCCTCACCATTCGTGGAAATCATTTTTTCTTCATAGCTTCATCCTCAGTTTCAGGTACAGTACAGTCTGCATCTATTACAGCACAATTTGATGAGAGAATCCAATTCTTAGGTAAACTGTCAATTGATTAAATCTAAGCCTTACGAAACAACCGATAAATACAAAGTAGTCATGAACTTTACACAATGCATTTGATCCGATAAGTCAAAAAGGTTCACGTAATTGTTAGCCGATACATAAGTTGTACTTTTCAGCAAAGCTTGCTAAGTGAATCAGACAGTTCACATTTCCATTATAGTTGGACATATTAAATATTTCTTGCTTTCACCCGTACGCCTCAATATCTTGGCTATTTTTCATATTTACTCGGCTACCATACCATTATCTTCAGAGACTTAAAGATCTTCAGGTGGCAAAAAATTACCGAAAGCTAATGTAATTTCTAGAGTAAACGAAGTCTCTCAAATAAATCTAAAGAAGAAAGGGTTTTATTAACGCATAATTTAGGTCCATAGTTCGTTTACATTCTCTGGAGGTGCCTCAGAGTGACGTCTCCAACTTGTATTATTCCCTTCATACTTTCCTTGTACTTTTCAATAAAGGTGTGTAAGTGAATCTGACAGTTCACTATCTATCTATCTATCTATAGCCCAACGCCCTAATCCCGCAAAGGGTGCCAGCAGACAAAATGCCTCCAAGTCACTCTGTCACCCTCCATTAGACTTCCCTCCCCCAAAAACACACACCCCTCCCTCATATACCTTTCAACTACATCCCTCCACCTCATCCTCGATCTTTCCCTCCCTCTCCCTCCCTCCACCTCACCTACATACACCGTCTTTGTCAGTCTTTCATTCTCCATTCTCTCCACATGTCCGAACCACCTCAGTGTATTTCTAATCTTCTCAACCACATCCACATCTACCCCACAACGTTCCTTCACTTCTTCATTCATCAACCTGTCCCTCCACGTCACTCCACAAGTAACTCATTTCCACTGCTCTCACTCTTGACTTGTTCCCCTCTTGCAAGGTTCACTCCTGGGTTCCATACGTCAGGGTAGGGATCACAATATCATCATGCGGTGACTTCTTAGCTTCCATACTCACCTGCCTATTTTTCATCACTGCTTTCAGTGTACCAACAACCTTCCTTCCTTGTTGTACCCTTTCACGATCCTTTCACGTACTTCATCCCCCAAAGTTCCATCCTTACTCATCACACTACCCAGGTACTTGAATGCACTCAAATTCTTTTTATCCTCACCATCCAACCTCACTGCACACTCTGTGACTTCATTCCTCTCAAACACCATAACTTTACCTTTGTTGACATTAACTATCAGCTTCCTCCTCCTACACACTGTCCCAAATTCATTCACAAAATCTTGCAACTCCCATTCATCTTCACTCAACAATACTCTATCATCAGCAAACAACAACACTTCCTTGATAATTTGACACAGTAACTATTTCGAGCTTTTACCCCTATACCTCAAATCGTAGCTATTTTTCATAGTTAGTCAGTTACCATTCGATTTTATTCTGGCTAGGAAGGATCCTCAGGTGGCAGAGAATTAATGAAGGCTAATCTAAATTATCCAGTAAAATTAGTTTCTCCTCAGCTCAATGGAATCCACAAAAGTTATCTTTTTATTTATGTATATTAAAGGTCAATACCCTCTCGAGAGGTACGTACCTCAGAAAACACCTCCATGTGGTGTTACCGATGTAACCGGATGGCTAAACGGTTTCGTCATATGATGGTCCTTCAGCCAAATCCTATCCGCCGAGAGGAGAAGGGTGAATTGGTTTCAAAGGGAACTAAGCATGTAATCCTGCTGTTCCTCATTTCAGAACAGTCTTGGACTCAAAACATTAACCACAACTACGACTACGACGACTTTTCTATCAACCTTCCCGAATCTTCTCGTGGTGTTGACCTTGTCACACGTGAGCTAATGTTTTTTAAATATGAGTCAAAACCAGGTTCCTTTTGTGTGTGTGTGTGTGTGTGTGTGTGTGTGTGTGTGTGTGTGTGTGTGTGTGTGTGTGTGTGTGTGTGTGTGTGTGTGTGTGTGTGTGTGTGTGTGTGTGTGTGTGTGTGTGTGTGTGTGTGTGTGTGTGTGTGTGTGTGTGTGTGTGTGTGTGTGTGTGTGTGTGTGTGTGTGTGTGTGTGTGTGTGTGTGTGTGTGTGTGTGTGTGTGTGTGTGTGTGTGTGTGTGTGTGTGTGTGTGTGTGTGTGTGTGTGTGTGTGTGTGTGTGTGTGTGTGTGTGTGTGTGTGTGTGTGTGTGTGTGTGTGTGTGTGTGTGTGTGTGTGTGTGTGTGTGTGTGTGTGTGTGTGTGTGTGTGTGTGTGTGTGTGTGTGTGTGTGTGTGTGTGTGTGTGTGTGTGTGTGTGTGTGTGTGTGTGTGTGTGTGTGTGTGTGTGTGTGTGTGTGTGTGTGTGTGTGTGTGTGTGTGTGTGTGTGTGTGTGTGTGTGTGTGTGTGTGTGTGTGTGTGTGTGTGTGTGTGTGTGTGTGTGTGTGTGTGTGTGTGTGTGTGTGTGTGTGTGTGTGTGTGTGTGTGTGTGTGTGTGTGTGTGTGTGTGTGTGTGTGTGTGTGTGTGTGTGTGTGTGTGTGTGTGTGTGTGTGTGTGTGTGTGTGTGTGTGTGTGTGTGTGTGTGTGTGTGTGTGTGTGTGTGTGTGTGTGTGTGTGTGTGTGTGTGTGTGTGTGTGTGTGTGTGTGTGTGTGTGTGTGTGTGTGTGTGTGTGTGTGTGTGTGTGTGTGTGTGTGTGTGTGTGTGTGTGTGTGTGTGTGTGTGTGTGTGTGTGTGTGTGTGTGTGTGTGTGTGTGTGTGTGTGTGTGTGTGTGTGTGTGTGTGTGTGTGTGTGTGTGTGTGTGTGTGTGTGTGTGTGTGTGTGTGTGTGTGTGTGTGTGTTATTGTCTGAACGTATTTGAAATTTTGTTTGCATGTGTTTTTTTGTGTTTCTTTTTGTTCAGTAACGAGTAAGTGCTCGCCTTGGGACATATTTGACTGTCCTTCCAGACAAGATCAGCAATCCCACGCACCCCATGGTATCACAAGTCACCACTTCGACGCCATTACACATCGTCCATATTGAATAAACGTGGTCTACCTTATTCATGAGTCAGTGTGATAGTTCGAGCAAGTGCGATTTTATGATCATTTCATACCTGCCGGTCTGCTCACTTGTCTTCTAACACGTCTTTCCCTCACCATTCGTGGAAATCATTTTTTTTTCTTCATAGCTTCATCCTTAGTTTCAGGTACAGTACAGTCTGCATCTATTACAGCACAATTTGATGAGAGAATCCAATTCTTAGGTAAACTGTCAATTGATTAAATCTAAATCTTACGAAACAACCGAAAAATACAAAGTAAACAGTCATGAACTATACACAATGCATTTGATCCGATAAGTCAAAAAGGTCCTACCTCACTGCACACACTGTGACTTCATTCCTCTCAAACACCATAACTTTACTTTTGTTTACATTAACTATCAGCTTCCTCCTCCTACACACTGTCCCAAATTCATTCACCAAATCTTGCAACTCCCATTCATCTTCACTCAACAATACTGTATCATCAGCAAACAACAACACTTCCTTGATAATTTCACAGTGACTATTTCGAGCTTTTACCCCTATACCTCAAATCGTAGCTATTTTTCATAGTTAGTCAGCTACCATTCGATTTTTTCAGGCTAGGAAGGATCCTCAGGTGGCAGAGAATTAATGAAGGCTAATCTAAATTGTCCAGCTCAATGGAATCCACAAAAGTTAGCTTTTTATTTGCGTATATTATAGGTCAATAAGCTCTCGACAGGTACGTACCTCAGAAAAACACCTCCATGTGGTGTTACCGATGTAACCGGATGGCTAAACGGTTTCGTCATATGATGGTCCTTCAGCGAAATCCTATCCGCCGAGAGGAGAATGGTTGTTGTTGTTGTTGTTATTCTCCCCAACGTGGTGGGTAACGGGCAAACAAAAGAGCCCGTCACAGAAAGAGGCGAAAATAGCTCCAAAAATGGAGCAAAGCAGGGACAACGACGTGCAGACAGGGCAAGGGCGGCAGAGGAAGGGAACGAGGCGGCGATGGAACAACCCGATGATCGAGGAGGCGAGGGGGAGGGCGGTAGACAGCGCGGCGCCGATGGAGAGGGCGCCGGCATGCTCAGGTCGAACCCCCAAACGACTCGGTGATGGTATGCGGCCGGCTACTCTGATGTTAACCGAGGGCAGAGAGGGACGAGAGAGCGATGGACAGAACGGCGCCGATGGTAAGGGCGCCGAAGCTCAGATGGAAGTCCCGAACTCTGCCTTCAACCCCCATCTGACTCGCTCCAGCTCTCCACAGCAGCAGGTGGAAGCGTGGAGGGTAGGCCCAGTCCTGGTGTACACGTAGGGCACAACCCCGGTCAAGGTAGTGTCGGAGGAATGGCGGTCGGCCATGGAAAGGGCGGACGGCCTACATCTCCTGGTGGGCTGACCGGGGCACTCCCGGAGGTGGGGAGGACAGGCCCGTCCCGTGGCTGGTGCGGTTGCTGTGGAGAGCTGGTCCCGCCGGGAACAGCGGTGGAGGTGTTGCCTCGGCGAGAGGTGGACGGCGAGTGCAGGAGAATGGTGAACTGGTTTCAAAAGGAAACTAAGCATGTAATCCTGCTGTTCCTCATTTCAGAACAGTCTGGGACTCAAAACATTAACCACTACTACGACGACGACGACTTTTCTAGCAACCTTCCCGAATCTTCTCGTGGTCTAGAACTTGTGAGAGTCTCTTATGTCATTCGTGCTTCCTTTAGTTTCGTTTCGTCTGTCCCTGAGTTGAACTTCTTACCTGTGTTTGCCTAGATAAGCGGGGCTGTTACTGTCGTTAGTTGACGGATGGACTTAGACCTCTTTGTTGGTGTGCTCTGCAATTGGATTTTGTGATTATTGTAGGAACCTGTCACACATGAGTTAATGTTTTTTAAATATGAGTCAAAATCAGGTTCCTTGTGTGTGTGTGTGTGTTCGTGTTATTGTCTGAATGTGTGTTTGAATTTTTGTTTGCATGTGTGTTTTTGTGTTTCTTTTTGTTCAGTAACGAGTAAGTGCTCGCCTTGGGACATATTTGACTGTCCTTCCAGACAAGATCAGCATTCCCAAGCACCACATGGTATCACAAGTCATCACTTCGACGCCATTACACATCGACCATATTGAATATACGTGGTCTACCTTATTCATGAGTGAGTGTGATAGTTCGAGCAAGTACGATTTTATAATCATTTCATACCTGCCGGTCTGCTCACTTGTCTTCTAAAACGTCTTTCCCTCACCATTCGTGGAAATCATTTTTTCTTCATAGCTTCATCCTCAGTTTCAGGTACAGTACAGTCTGCATCTATTACAGCACAATTTGATGAGAGAATCCAATTCTTAGGTAAACTGTCAATTGATTAAATCTAAGCCTTACGAAACAACCGAAAAATACAAAGTAGTCATGAACTTTACACAATGCATTTGATCCGATAAGTCAAAAAGGTTCACGTAATTGTTAGCCGATACATAAGTTGTACTTTTCAGCAAAGCTTGCTAAGTGAATCAGACAGTTCACACTTCCATTATAGTTGGACATATTAAATATTTCTTGCTTTCACCCGTACGCCTCAATGTCTTGGCTATTTTTAATATTTACTCAGCTACCATACGATTATCTTCAGAGACTTAAAGATCTTCAGGTGGCAAAAAATTACCGAAAGCAAATGTAATTTCTAGAGTAAACGAAGTCTCTCAATGGAATCTAAAGAACACAGGGTTTTATTAACGCATAATTTAGGTCCATAGTTCGTTTACATTCTCTAGAGGTGCCTCAGAGTGACGTCTCCAACTTGTGGTATTCCGTTGATACTATCCTTGTAATTTTGACTAAAGGTGTGTAAGTGAATCTGACAGTTCACTATCTATCTATCTATCTATAGCCCGACGCCCTAATCCCACAAAGGGTGGCCGCAGACAAAACGCCTCCAAGTCACTCTGTCACCCGCCATTAGACATCCCTCCCCCCAACAAACACCCCCCTCCCTCATATACCTCTCAACTCCATCCCTCCACCTAGTCCTCGGTCTTTCCCTCCCTCTCCCTCCCTCCACCTCACCTACATACACCCTCTTAGTCTTTCATTCTCCATTCTCTCCACATTCCGAACCACCTCAGTGTATTTCTAATCTTCTCAACCACATCCACATCTACCCCACAACGTTCCTTCACTTCTTCATTCGTCAACCTGTCCCTCCACGTCACTCCACAAGTAACTCATTTCCACTGCTCTCACTATTGACTTGTTCCCCTCTTGCAAGGTTCACGCCTCGCTTCCATACGTCAGTGTAGGGATCACAATATCATCATGCGGTGACTTCTTAACTTCCATACTCACCTCCCTATTTTTCATCACTGCTTTCAGTGTACCAACAACCTTCCTTCCTTGTTGTACCCTTTCACGACCCTTTCACGTACTTCATCCCCCAAAGTTCCATCCTTACTCATCACACTACCCAGGTACTTGAATGCACTATAATTCTTTTTATCCTCACCATCCAACCTCACTGCACACTCTGTGACTTCATTCCTCTCAAACACCATAACTTTACTTTTGTTTACATTAACTATCAGCTTCCTCCTCCTACATACTGTCCCAAATTCATTCACCAAATCTTGCAACTCCCATTCATCTTCACTCAACAATACTCTATCATCAGCAAACAACAACACTTCCTTGATAATTTGACACAGTAACTATTTCGAGCTTTTACTCCTATGCCTCAAATCGTAGCTATTTTTCATAGTTAGTCAGCTACCATTCGATTGTATTCAGGCTAGGAAGGATCCTCAGGTGGCAGAGAATTAATGAAGGCTAATCTAAATTATCCAGTAAAATTAGTTTCTCCTCAGCTCAATGGAATCCACAAAAGTTAGCTTTTTATTTACTGATATTATAGGTCAATACACTCTCGAGAGGTACGTACCCCAGAAAACACCTGCATGTGGTGTTACCGATGTAACCGGATGGCTAAACGGTTCCGTCATATGATGGTCCTTCAGCCAAATCCTATCCGCCGAGAGGAGAAGGGTGAACTGGTTTCAAAGGGAACTAAGCATGTAATATTGCTGTTCCTCATTTCAGAACAGTCTTGGACTCAAAACATTAACCACTACTACGACTACGACGACTTTTCTAGCAACCTTCCCGAATCTTCTCGTGGTCTTGACCTTGTAATAGTCTGTTGTGTCATTCGTGCTTCCTTTAGTTTCGTTTCTTCTCTCCCTGAGTTGAACTTCTTGCTTGCGTTTGCCTATATAAGCTGGGTTGGTTCTGTCGTTAGTTGACGGATGGATTTACACCGCTTTGTTGGTGTGCTCTCCAATTGGATTTTGTGATTATAGTAAGATACCTGTCACACGTGAGTTAATGTTTTTTAAATATGAGTCAAAATCAGGTTCCTTGTGTGTGTGTGTGTGTGTGTGTGTGTGTGTGTGTGTGTGTGTGTGTGTTCGTGTTATTGTCTGAACGTGTGTTTGAATTTTTGTTTGCATGTGTGTTTTTGTGTTTAATTTTGTTTACTAACGAGTAAGTGCTCACCTTGGGACATATTTGACTGTCCTTCCAGAAAAGATCAGCAATCCCACGCACCCCATGATATCACAAGTCACCACTTCGACGCCATTACACATCCTCCATAATGAATATACGTGGTCTACCTTATTCATGACTCAGTGTGATAGTTCGAGCAAGTGCGATTTTATGATCATTTCATACCTGCCGGTCTGCTCACTTGTCTTCTAACACGTCTTTCCCTCACCATTCGTGGAAATCATTTTTTTTTTCTTCATAGCTTTATCCTCAGTTTCAGGTACAGTACAGTCTGCATCTATTACAGCACAATTTGATGAGAGAATCCAATTCTTAGGTAAACTGTCAATTGATTAAATCTAAATCTTACGAAACAACCGAAAAATACAAAGTAAACAGTCATGAACTATACACAATGCATTTGATCCGATAAGTCAAAAAGGTCCAACCTCACTGCACACTCTGTGACTTCATTCCTCTCAAACACCATAACTTTACTTTTGTTTACATTAACTATCAGCTTCCTCCTCCTACACACTGTCCCAAATTCATTCACCAAATCTTGCAACTCCCATTCATCTTCACTCAACAATACTGTTTCATCAGCAAACAACAACACTTCCTTGATAATTTCACAAAGTGACTAGAAGTCACTGCATGATGGTATTGTGATCCCTACCCTGACGTATGGAAGCGAGGCGTGGACCTTGCAAGAGGGGAACAAGTCAAGAGTGAGAGCAGTGGAAATGAGTTACTTGAGAGGAGCATGTGGAGTGACATGGAGGGACAGGTTGACGAATGAAGAAGTGAAGGAACGTTGTGGGGTAGATGTGGATGTGGTTGAAAAGATTAGGAGAAATACACTGAGGTGGTTTGGACATGTGGAGAGGATGGAGAATGAAAGACTGACTAAGAGGGTGTATGTAGGTGAGGTGGAGGGAGGGAGAGGGAGGGGTAGACTGAGGATGAGGTGGAGGGATGGAGTTGAGAGGTATATGAGGGAGGGTAGTCAAAGGGTGGGTGACAGAGTGACTTGGAGGCGTTTTGTCTGCGGCCACCCTTTGCGGGATTAGGGCGTCGGGCTATAGATAGATAGATAGATAGACTATTTCGAGCTTTTACCCCTATACCTCAAATCGTAGCTATTTTTCATAGTCAGCTACCATTCGATTTTTTCAGGCTAGGAAGAATCCTCAGGTGGCAGAGAATTAATGAAGGCTAATCAAAATTGTCCAGCGCAATGGAATCCACAAAAGTTAGCTTTTTATTTGCGTATATTATAGGTCAATACACTCTCGACAGGTACGTACCTCAGAAAAGCACCTCCATGTAGTGTTACCGATGTAACCGGATGGCTAAACGGTTTCGTCATATGATGATGCTTCAGCCAAATCCTATCCGCCGAGAGGAGAATGGTGAACTGGTTTCAAAGGGAAACTAAGCATGTAATTCTGCTGTTCCTCATTTCAGAACAGTCTCGGACTCAAAACATTAACCACTACTACGACTACCACGACTTTTCTAGCAACCTTAACGAATCTTCTCGTGGTTTTGACCTTGTGAGAGTCTCTTGTGTCATTCGTACTTCCTTTAGTTTCGTTTCGTCTGTCCCTGAGTTGAACTTCTTACCGGTGTTTGCCTATATAAGGGGGGCTGTTACTGTCGTTAGTTGACGGATGGATTTAGACAGCTTTGTTGGTGTGCTCTGCAATTGGATTTTGTGATTATTGTAAGATACCTGTCACACGTGAGTTAATGTTTTTTAAATATGAGTCAAAATCAGGTTCCTTGTGTGTGTGTGTCTGTGTGTGTGTTCGTGTTATTGTCAGAATGTGTGTTTGAATTTTTTTTGCATGTGTGTTTTTGTGTTTCTTCTTGTTCACTAACGAGTACGTGCTCGCCTTGGGACATATTTTACTGTCCTTCCAGACAAGATCAGCAGTTTCACGCACCCAATGATATCACAAGTCACCACTTCGACGCTATTACACATCGTCCATATTGAATATACATGGTCTACCTTATTCATGACTCAGAGTGATAGTTCGAGGAAGTGCGATTTTATAATCATTTCATACCTGCCGGTCTGCTCACTTGTTTTCTAACACGTCTTTCCCTCACCATTCGTGGAAATCATTTTGTTTTCTTCATAGCTTCATCCTCAGTTTCAGATACAGTACAGTCTGCATCTATTACAGCACAATTTGATGAGAGAATCCAATTCTTAGGTAAACTGTCAATTGATTAAATCTAAGCATAACGAAACAACCGAAAAATACAAAGTAAACATTCATGAACTATACACAATGCATTTGATCCGATAAGTCAAAAAGGTTCACGTAATTGTTAGCCGATACATAAGTTGTACTTTTCAGCAAAGCTTGCTAAGTGAATCAGACAGTTCACACTTGCATTATAGTTGGACATATTAAATATTTCTTGCTTTCACCCGTACGCCTCAAGGTCTTGGCTATTTTTCATATTTACTCAGCTACCATACGATTATCTTCAGAGAATTAAAGATCTTCAATTGGGAAAGAATTACCGACAGCTAATGTAATTTCTAGAGTAAACGAAGTCTCTCAATGGAATCTAAAGAAGACAGGGTTTTATTAACGCATAATTTTGGTCCATAGTTCGTTTACATTCTCTAGAGGTGCCCCAGAGTGAAGTCCAAAACTTGTGGTATTCCGTTGATACTTTCCTTGTACTTTTGAATAAAGGTGTGTAAGTGAATCTGACAGTTCACTATCTATCTATCTATCTATAAACCGACGCCCTAATCCAGCAAAGGATGGTCGCAGGCAAAACGCCTCCAAGTCACTCTGACACTCGCCATTAGACATCCCTCACCCCAACTAACCCCTCCTCCCTCATATACCTCTCAACTCCATCCCTCCACCTCATCCTCGGTCTTTCCCTCCCTCTCCCTCCCTCCACCTCACCTACATACACCCTCTTTGTCAGTCTTTCATTCTCCATTCTCTCAACATGTCCGAACCACCTCAGTGTATTTCTAATCTTCTCAACCACATCCACATCTACCCCACAACGTTCCTTCACTTCTTCATTCGTCAACCTGTCCTTCCACGTCACTCCACAAGTAACTCATTTCCACTACTCTCACTCTTAACTTGTTCCCTTCTTGCAAGGTCCACGCCTCGCTTCCATACGTCAGGGTAGGGATGACAATACCATCATGCGGTGACTTCAAAACTTCCATACTCACCTCCCTATTTTTCATCACTGCTTTCAGTGTACCAACAAACTTCCTTCCCTGTTGTACCCTTTCACGACCGTTTCACGTACTTCATCCCCCAAAGTTCCATCCTTGCTCATCACACTACTGAAGTACT
This sequence comes from Coenobita brevimanus, assembly GCF_032717465.1. Lineage (NCBI taxonomy): Eukaryota > Metazoa > Arthropoda > Malacostraca > Decapoda > Coenobitidae > Coenobita > Coenobita brevimanus. Next base: position 26,972,051 of record NC_137045.1, on the reverse strand, counting down.
TGAATGCACTCAAATTCTCCATATCCTCACCATCCAACCTCACTGCACACTCTGTGACTTCATTCCTCTCAAACACCATAACTTTACTTCTGTTTACATTAACTATCAGCTTCCTCCTCCGAAATTCATTCACCAAATCTTGCAACTCCCATTCATCTTCACTCAACAATACTCTATCATCAGCAAACAACAACACTTCCATGATAATTTGACACAGTAACTATTTCGAGCTTTTACCCCTATACCTCAAATCGTAGATATTTTTCATAGTCGGCTACCATTCGATTTTATTCAGGCTAGGAAGGATCCTCAGGTGGCAGATAATTAATGAGGGCTAATCTAAATTGTCCAATACAATAAATTTCTCAGCTCAATGGAATATACAAAAGTTAGCTTTTTATTTGCGTATATTATAGGTCCATACACTCTCGAGAGGTACGTTCCTCAGAAAACACCTCCATGTGGTGTTACCGATGTAACCGGATGGCTAAACGGTTTGGTCATATGATGGTCCTTCAGCCAAATCCTATCCGCCGAGAGGAGAAGGGTGAACTGGTTTCAAAGGGAACTAAACATGTAATCCTGCTGTTCCTCATTTCAGAACAGTCTGGGACTCAAAACATTAACCACTACTACGACTACGACGACTTTTCTAGCAACCTTCCCGAATCTTCTCGTGGTCTTGACCTTGTGAAAGTCTGTTGTGTCATTCGTGCTTCCTTTAGTTTCGTTTCTTCTGTCCCTGAGTTGAACTTCTTACCTGCGTTTGCCTATATAAGCGGGGTTGGTACTGTCGTTAGTTGACGGATGGATTTAGACCGGTTTGTTGGTGTGCTCTGCAATTGGATTTTGTGAATATAGTAAGATACCTGTCACACGTGAGTTAATGTTTTTTAAATATGAGTCAAAATCAGGTTCCTTGTGTGTGTGTGTGTGTGTGTGTGTGTGTGTGTGTGTGTGTGTGTGTGTGTGTGTGTGTGTTCGTGTTATTGTCTGAATATGTGTTTGAATTTTTGTTTCCTTGTGTGTTTTTGTGTTTCTTCTTGTTCACTAACGAGTAAGTGCTCGCCTTGGGACATATTTGACTGTCCTTCCAGAGGAGATCAGCAGTCTCACGCACCCAATGGTATCACAAGTCACCACTTCGACTCTATTACACATCGTCCATATTGAATATACATGGTCTACCTTATTCATGAGTCAGTGTGATAGTTCGAGCAAGTGCGATTTTATAATCATTTCATACCTGCCGGTCTGCTCACTTGTCTTCTAACACGTCTTTCCCTCACCATTCGTGGAAATCATTTTGTTTTCTTCATAGCTTCATCCTCAGTTTCAGGTACAGTAGTCTGTATCAGTTACAGCAGAATTTGATGAGAGAATCCAATTCTTTGGTAAACTGTCAATTGATTAAATCTAAGTATAACGAAACAACCGAAAAATACAAAGTAAACATTCATGAACTATACACAATGCATTTGATCCGATAAGTCAAAAAGGTTCACATAACTGTTACCCGATACTTAAGTTGTACTTTTCAGCAAAGCTTGCTAAGTGAATCAGACAGTTCACACTTGCATTATAGTTGGACATATTAAATATTTCTTGCTTTCACCCTCACACCTCAATGTCTTGGCTATTTTTCATATTTACTCAGCTACCATACGATTATCTTCAGAGAATTAAAGATCTTCAGGTGGCAAAGAATTACCGACAGCTAATGTAATTTCTAGAGTAAACGAAGTCTCTCAATGGAATCTAAAGAAGACAGGGTTTTATTAACGCATAATTTAGGTACATAGTTCGTTTACATTCTCTAGAGGTGCCCCAGAGTGACGTCCCCAACTTGTGGTATTCCGTTGATACTTTCCTTGTACTTTTGAATAAAGGTGTGTAAGTGAATCTGACAGTTCAATATCTATCTATCTATCTATCTATAAACCGACGCCCTAATCCAGCAAAGGATGTCCGCAGGCAAAACGCCTCCAAGTCACTCTGACACTTGCCATTAGACACCTCTCACCCCAACTAACCCCTCCTCCCTGATATACCTCTCAACTCCATCCCTCCACCTCATCCTCGGTCTTTCCCTCCCTCTCCCTCCCTCCACCTCACCTACATACACCCTCTTAGTCAGTCTTTCATTCTCCATTCTCTCCACATATCCAAACCACCTCAGTGTATTTCTAATCTTCTCAACCACATCCACATCAACCCCGCAACATTCCTTCACTTCTTCATTCGTCAACCGGTCCCTCCACGTCACTCCACAAGTAACTCATTTCCACTGCTCTCACTCTTGACTTGTTCCCCTCTTGCAAGGTCCACGCCTCGCTTCCAGACGTTAGGGTACTGATCACAATTCCATCATGCGGTGACTTCTTAACTTACATACTCACCTCCCTATTTCTCATCACTGCTTTCAGTGAACTAACAACCTTCCTTCCCTTCTGTACCTTTTCACGTACTTCATCTCCCAAAGCTCCATCCTTACTCATCACACTACCCAATACTTGAATGCACTCACATTCTCCATATCCTCACCATCCAACCTCACTGCACACTCGGTGACTTCATTCCTCTCAAACACCATAAATTTACTTTTGTTTACATTAACTTTCAGCTTCCTCCTCCTACACACTGTCCCAAATTCATTCACCAAACATTGCAACTCCCATTAATCTTCCCTCAACAATACTATATCATCAGCAAACACACAGTATCTATTTGGAGCTTTTACCCCTGTACCTCAAATCTTAACTATTATTCATAGTTACTCAGCTACCATTCGATTTTATTCAGGCTAGGAATAATCCTCAGAGTGGCAAAGAATTAATGAAGGCTAATCTAAATTGTCCAGTAAAATAAGTTTCTCCTCAGCTCAATGGAATCCACAAAAGTTAGCTTTTTATTTACGTATATTATAGGTCCATACACTCTCGAGAGGTACAGTTGCGAGCAGATGACTCGAGGCCACCTAATCCTCCAACATGTTTGTGTTTTATCTGGCAACAGTAGTAGCTTTGTACTTAACCGAGATTCAGTCAGCTGTTCGGGCGAAACAAACCCAGCCATAATTTGTCAATGTGCAGTTGTAACTGGTCTCCAATCAATATCATGCAAGTAAACATATTATACTAATAATGATTAATGGGTCATACGTGGTAAATATATTTATAACCATAGTATTACAACTCTAGCATCCAAATAGCTTGTGCGTTCATTCATGCGACACACACTGGGATCCCGAGCGTGCAGCTCCATCACCACCTTGGTTTGTGACGTAGGCACCACGTGACCTGACGTATGGGGGGTGGAACTGGTTGACCTGTTCATGATTAAAAACATTTGTAGAGAGTAATTGTTCGACTTGATCACTTGAATATTAAAGAAACGTTTGTTTTAAATGTCAAAACAAACCTATTACAATCTCTAATCTAATTCTGCAGAAACCACGTGCACTCTCACCCCCCTCCTATCACACGTCCCACCTCGTCCTACCCTTGCTGACCCATCATCCTCCATATAACTCCCACACTCCCCTCCCCTTGTTCCGCCTACTGTGGTGTGAACCTTTAACTGTCCTACCTGCTTTGGAGTCAGAGGTCGACGAAAGTGAGGTTAACGGTGAGGGATGACTGGCATGAATTTTTTTTTTTTTCTTTTTAATAATGTTAGGTTGCCGTGAAGCCGATAACCTTACGGCATATCTCTTGATAACTATTAAAGGTTGTTTGGTTCACGACGATAGTCGAACAAAATAAATCACTACCGTTTCCCGTGTGTCTCACATGAATGAACGCAGCACTATTTGGATGCCAATGTTGTAATAGTATGGTTATAAATATATCTGCCACGTGTATGACACGTTAATCATTATCAGTATAATACGTTTACTTACATGATATTGATTGGAGACCAGTTAGAACTGCACATTGACAAATTATCACAGGGTTTGTTTCGGCCGAACAGCTGACTGAATCTCGGTCAAGTTCACAGCTACCACTGTTACCCGATAAAACACCAACATGTTGGTGGACTAGGTGGCCTCGAGTTATCTGCTCGCAACTGTACCTCAGAGGAACGCCTCCATGTGGTGTTACCGATGTAACCGGATTGCTAAACGGTTTCGTCATATGAAGGTCCTTCAGCCACATCGTATCCCCCAAGAGAAGAAAGGTTTACTGGTTTTAAAGGGAAACTTAGCATGTAATCCTGCTGTTCCTCATTTCAGAATAGTCTGGGACTCAAAACACTAACCAGTACGACGCCTACGACGATTTTTCTAGCAACCGTCCCGAATCTTCTCGTGGTTTTGACCTTGTGAGAGTCTGTTGTGTCATTCGTGCTTCCTTTAGTCTCGTTTCTTCTGTCCCTGAGTTGAGCTTCTTTCTTACCTGCGTTTGCCTATATTAGAGGGGCTGGTACTGTCGTTAGTTGACGGATGGATTTAGACAGTTTTTTTGGTGTGCTCTGCAATTAGATTTTGTGAATATAGTAAGATACCTGTCACACGTGAGTTAATGTTTTTTAAATATCAGGTTCCTTTTGTGTGTGGGCGTGTGTGTGTGTGTATGTTTGTGTGTGTGTGTGTGTGTGTGTGTGTGTGTGTGTGTGTGTGTGTGTGTATGTTCGTGTTATTATCTGAATGTGTGTTTGAATTTTTGTTTCCATGTGTGTTTTTGTTTTTCTTGTTGTTCAATAACGAGTAAGTGCTTGCTTTTGCACATATATTTGACTATCCTTCCAGACAGGCTCAGCAGTTCCACGCACCCCATGGTATCACAAATCACCACTTCGACGCTATTACACATCGTCCATATTGAATATGTGGTCTGCCTAATTCATGAGTCAGTGTGATAGTTCGAGCAAGTGCGATTTTATAATCATTTCATACCTGCCGGTCTGCTCACTTGTCTTCTAACACGTCTTTCCCTCACCATTCGTGGAATTCATTTTGTTTTCATAGCTTCATCCTCAGTTTCAGGTACAGTTCAGTCTGCATCTATTACAGCACAATTTGATGAGAGACTCCAATTCTTAGGTAAACTGTCAATTGATCTAAATCTCAGAATTACGAAACAACCGAAAAATACAAAGTAAACAGTCATGAACTATACACAATGCATTTGATCCGATAAGTCAAAAAGGTTCACATAACTGTTAGCCGATACATAAGTTGTACTTTTCAGCAAAGCTTGCTAAGTGAATCAGACAGTTCACACTTCCATTATAGTTGGACATATTAAATATTTCTTGCTTTCACCCGTACGCCTCAATGTCTTGGCTATTTTTCATATTTACTCAGCTACCATACGATTATCTTCAGAGAATTAAAGATCTTCAGGTGGCAAAGAATTACCGAAAGCTAATGTAATTTCTAGAGTAAACGAAGTCTCTCAATGGAATCTAAGAAAGACAGGGTTTTAGTAACGCATAATTTAGGTCCATAGTTCGTTTACATTCTCTGGAGGTGCCTCAGAGTGACGTCTCCAACTTGTGGTAATCCGTTGATACTTTCCTTGTACTTTTGAATAAAGGTGTGTGAATCTGACAGTTCACTATCTATCTATCTATCTATAGCCCGACGCCCTAATCCCGCAAAGGGTGGCCACAGACAAAACGCCTCCAAGTCAGTCTGACACCCGCTATTATACATCCCTCCCCCCAAATCACCCCCCCCTCTCCCTCATATACCTATCAACTCCATCCCTCCACCTCATCCTCGGTCTTTCCCTCCCTCTCCCTCCCTCCACCTAACCTACATACACCCTCTTGGTCAGTCTTTCATTCTCCATTCTCTCCACCTATCCAAACCACCTCAGTGTATTTCTAATCTTCTCAACCACATCCACATTTAAACCACAACGTTCCTACACTTCTTCATTCGTCAACCTGTCCCTCCACGTCACTCCACATGCTCCTCTCAAGTAACTCATTTCCACTGCTCTCACTCTTGACTTGTTCCCCTCTTGCAAGGTCCACGCCTCGCTTCCATACGTCAGGGTAGGGATCACAATACCATCATGCGTTCACTTCTTAACTTCCATACTCACCTCCCCATTTCTCATCACTGCTTTCAGTGTACCAACAACCTTCCTTCCCTTCTGTAACCCCCAAAGTTCCATCCTTACTCATCACACTACCCAAGTACTTGAATGCACTCACATTCTCCATATCCTCACCATCCAACCTCACTGCACACTCGGTGACTTCATTCCTCTCAAACACCATAATTTTCCTTTTGTTTACATTAACTTTCAGCTTCCTCCTCCTACACACTGTCCCAAATTCATTTACCAAACATTGCAACTCCCATTAATATTCACTCAACAATGCTATATCATCAGCAAACAACAACACTTCCTTGATGATTTGACACAGTATCTATTTCGAGCTTTTACCCCTATACCTCAAATCGTAGCTATTTTTCATAGTTACTCAGCTACGATTCGATTTTATTCAGGCTAGGAATAATCCTCAGGTGGCAAAGAATTAATGAAGGCTAATCTAAATTGTCCAGTAAAATAAGTTTCTCCTCAGGTCAATGGAATCCACAAAAGTTAGCTTTTTATATACGTATATTATAGATCCATACACTCTCGAGAGGTACAATTGCGAGCAGATGACTCGAGGCCACCTAGTCCTCCAACATGTTTGTGTTTTATCTGGCAACAGTAGTAGCTGTGTACTTAACCGAGATTCAGTCAGCTGTTCGGGCGAAACAAACCCAGCGATAATTTGTCAATGTGCAGTTCTAACTGGTCTCCAATCAATATCATGCAAGTAAACATATTATACTAATAATGATTAAAGCGTCATACACGTGGTAAATATATTTATAACAATAGTATTACAACTCTGGCATCCAAATATTTGTGCGTTCATTCATGCGAAACACACGGGGATCCCGAGCGTGCAGCTCCATCACCACCTTGGTTTGTGACGTAGGCACCACGTGACCTGACGTATGTTGGGTGGAACTAGTTGATCTGTTCATGATTAAAAACATTTGTAGAGAGTAATTGTTCGACTTCACTTGAATATTAAGGAAACATTTGTTTTCTATGTCAAAACAAACCTATTACAATCTCTAATCTAATTCTGCAGAAACCACGTGCACTCTCACCCCACTCCTATCACACGTCCCACCTCGTCCTGCCCTTGCTGACCCATCATCCTCCATATAACTCCCACACTCCCCTCCCCTTGTTTCGCCTACTGTGGTCTGAACCTTTAACTGTCCTATCTGCTTTGGAGTTAGAGGTCGACGAAAGTGAGGTTAACGGTGAGGGATGACTGGCATGAATGTTTTTTTTTTTTTTTTTAAATTATGTTAGGTTCCGGGGAAGCAGATAACCTTACGGCATAACTCTTGATAACTGGTAAAGGTTGTTTGGTTCACGACAATAGTCGAACAAAATAAATCACTACCGTTTCCCGTGTGTCTCACATGTATGAACGCAGCACTATTTGGATGGCAAAGTTGTAATAGTATGGTTATAAATATATCTGCCACGTGTATGACACGTTAATCATTATCAGTATAATACGTTTACTTGCATGATATTGATTGGAGACCAGTTAGAACTGCACATTGACATATTATCACAGGGTTTGTTTCGGCCGAACAGCTGACTGAATCTCGGTCAAGTTCACAGCTACCACTGTTACCCGATAAAACACCAACATGTTGGTGGACTAGGTGGAATCGAGTCATCTGTTCGCAACTGTACCTCAGAGGAACGCCTCCATGTGGTGTTACCGATGTAACCGGATTGCTAAACGTTTTGGTCATATGAAGGTCCTTCAGCCACATCGTATCCCCCGAGAGAAGAAAGGTGAACTGGTTTTAAAGGGAAACTAAGCATGTAATCCTGCTGTTCCTCACTTCAGAATAGTGTGGGACTCAAAACATTAACCACTACGACGACTACGACGACTTTTCTAGCAACTTTCCCGAATCTTCTCGTGGTCTTGACCTTGTGAGAGTCTGTTGTGTCATTCGTGCTTCCTTTAGTCTCGTTTCTTCTGTCCCTGAGTTGAGCTTCTTTCTTACCTGCGTTTGCCTATATAAGCGGGGCTGGTACTGTCGTTAGTTGACGGATGGATTTAGACCGATTTGTTGGTGTGCTCTGCAATTGCATTTTGTGAATATAGTAAGATACCTGTCACACGTGAGTTAATGTTTTTTAAATATGAATCAGAATCAGGTTCCTTGTGTGTGTGTGTGTGTGTGTGTGTGTGTGTGTGTGTGTGTGTGTGTGTGTGTTCGTGTTATTGTCTGAATGTGTGTTTGAATTTTTGTTTGCATGTGTGTTTTTGTGTTTCTTTTTGTTCATTAACGAGTAAGTGCTCGCCTTGGGACATATTTGACTGTCCTTCCAGACAATATCAACAGTCTCACTCACCCCATGTTATCACAAGTCACCACTTTAACGCTATTACACATCGTCCATATTGAATATATGTGGTCTACCTTATTCATGAGTCATTGTGATAGTTCGAGCAATTGCGATTTTATGATCATTTCATACCTGCCAGTCTGCTCACTTCTCTTCAAACACGTCTTACCCTCATCATTCGTGGAATTCATTTTGTTTTCTTCATAGCTTCATCCTCAGTTTCAGGTACAGTACAGTCTGCATCTATTACAGCACAATTTGATGAGAGAATCCAATTCTTAGGTAAACTGTCAATTGATTTAAATCTAAGCCTTACGAAACAACCGAAAAATACAAAGTAAACAGTCATGAACTATACATAATGCATTTGATCCGATAAGTCAAAAAGGTTCACCTAACTATTAGCCGATACATAAGTTGTACTTATCAGCAAAGCTTGCTAAGTGAATCAGACAGTTCACACTTCCATTATAGTTGGACATATTAAATATTTCTTGCTTTCACCCGGACGCCTCAATGTTTTGCCTATTTTTCATATTTACTCAGCTACCATACGATTATCCTCAAAGAATTAAAGATCTTCAAGTTTCAAAGAATTACCGGCAGCTAATGTAATTTCTAGAGTAAACGAAGTCTCTCAATGGAATCTAAAGAAGACAGGGTTTTATTAACGCATAATTTTGGTTCATAGTTCGTTTACATTCTCTAGAGGTGCCCCAGAGTGACGTCCCCAACTTGTGGTATTCCGTTGATTCTTTCCTTGTACTTTTGAATAAAGGTGTGTAACTGAATCTGACAGTTCACTATCTATCTATCTATCTATCTATCTATAAACCGACGCCCTAATCCAGCAAAGGATGGCCGCAGGCATAACGCCTCCAAGTCACTCTGACACTCGCCATTAGACATCCCTCACCCCAACAAACCCCCCCCCCTCATATACCTCTCAACTCCATCCCTTCACCTCATCCTCGGTCTTTCCCTCCCTCTCCCTCCCTCCACCTCATCTACATACACCCTCTTAGTCAGACTTTCATTTTCCATTCTCTCCACATATCCAAACCACCTCAGTGTATTTCTAATCTTCTCAACCACATCCACATCTACCCCACAACGTTCCTTCACTTCTTCATTCGTCAACCTGTCCCTCCACGTCACTCCACAAGTAACTCATTTCCACTGCTCTCACTCTTGACTTGTTCCCCTCTTGCAAGGTCCACGCCTCGCTTCCATACGTCAGGGTAGGGATCACAATACCATCATGCGGTGACTTCTTAACTTACATACCTCCCTATTTCTCATCACTGCTTTCAGTGTACCAACAACCTTCCTTCCCTTCTGTACCTTTTCACGTACTTCATCCCCCAAAGTTCCATCCTTACTCATCACACTACCCAAATACTTGAATGCACTCACATTCTCCATATCCTCACCATCCAACCTCACTGCACACTCGGTGACTTCATTCCTCTCAAACACCATAACTTTACTTTTGTTTACATTAACTTTCAGCTTCCTCCTCCTACACACTGTCCCAAATTCATTCACCAAACATTGCAACTCCCATTAATCTTCACTCAACAATACTATATCATCAGCAAACACACAGTATCTATTTCGAGCTTTTAACCCTGTACCTCAAATCTTAACTATTTTTCATAGTTACTCAGCTACCATTCGATTTTATTCAGGCGAGGAATAATCCTCAGCTGGCAAAGACTTAATGAAGGCTAATCTAAATTGTCTAGTAAAATAAGTTTCTCCTCAGCTCAATGGAATCCATAAAAGTTAGCTTTTTATTTACGTATATTATAGGTCCATACACTCTCGAGAGGTACAGTTGCGAGCAGATGACTCGAGGCCACCTAGTCCTCCAACATGTTTGTGTTTTATCTGGCAACAGTAGTAGCTGTGTACTTAACCGAGATTCAGTCAGCTGTTCGGGCGAAACAAACCCAGCCATAATTTGTCAATGTGCAGTTCTAACTGGTCTCCAATCAATATCTTGCAAGTAAACGTATTATACTAATAATGATTAACGCGTCATACACGTGGTAAATATATTTATAACAATAGTATTACAACTCTGGCATCCAAATAGTTGTGCGTTCATTCATGCGAAACACACGGGGATCCCGAGCGTGCAGCTCCATCACCACCTTGGTTTGTGACGTAGGCACCACGTTACCTGACGTGTAGGGGCTGGAACTAGTTGACCTGTTCATGATTAAAAACATTTGTAGAGAGTAATTGTTCGACTTGATCACTTGAATATTAAAGAAACGTTTGTTTTCTATGTCAAAACAAACCTATTACAATCTCTAATCTAATTCTGCAGAAACCACGTGCACTCGTACCCCCTCCTATCACACGTCCCACCTCGTCCTACCCTTGTTGACCCATCATCCTCCATATAACTCCCACACTCCCCTCCCCTTGTTGCGCCTACTGTGGTGTGAACCTTTAACTGTCCTACCTGCTTTGGAGTCAGAGGTCGACGAAAGTGAGGTTAACGGTGAGGGATGACTGGCATGAATGTTTTTTTTTTTTTTTTTTTTAATAATGTTAGGTTGCGGGGAAGCCGATAACCTTACGGCATATCTCTTGATAACTGGTAAAGGTTGTTTGGTTCACGACGATAGTCGAACAAAATAAATCACTACCGTTTCCCGTGTGTCTCACATGAATGAACGCAGCACTATTTGGATGCCAATGTTGTAATAGTATGGTTATAAATATATCTGCCACGTGTATGACACGTTAATCATTATCAGTATAATACGTTTACTTGCATGATATTGATTGGAGACCAGTTAGAACTGCACATTGACAAATTATCACAGGGTTTGTTTCGGCCGAATAGCTGACTGAATCTCGGTCAAGTTCACAGCTACCACTGTTACCCGATAAAACACCAACATGTTGGTGGACTAGGTGGCCTCGAGTCATCTGCTCGCAACTGTACCTCAGAGGAACGCCTCCATGTGGTGTTACCGATGTAACCGGATTGCTAAACGTTTTGGTCAAATGAAGGTCCTTCAGCCACATCATATCCCAAGAGAGAAGAAAGATGAACTGACTTTAAAGGGAAACTAAGCATGTAATCCTCCTGTTCCTCATTTCAGAAGAGTCTGGGGCTCAAAATATTAACCAGTACGACGACTACGACGACTTTTCTAGCAACCTTCCCGAATCTTCTCGTGGTCTTGCCCTTGTGAGAGTCTGTTGTGTCATTCGTGCTTCCTTTAGTTTCGTTTCTTCTGTCCATGAGTTGAGCTTCTTTCTTACCTGCGTTTGCCTATATAAGCGGGGCTGGTACTGTCGTTAGTTGACGGATGGATTTAGTCCGGTTTGTTTGTGTGCTTTGCAATTGGATTTTGTGAATATAGTAAGATACCTATCACACGTGAGTTAATGTTTTTTTATATATCAGGTTCCTTCAGTGTGTGTGTGTGTGTGTGTGTGTGTGTGTGTGTGTGTGTGTGTGTGTGTGTGTGTGTGTGTGTGTGTGTTCGTGTTATTGTCTGAATGTGTGTTTGAATTTTTGTTTCCATGTGTGTTTTTGTGTTTCTTTTTGTTCACTAACGAGTAAGTGCTTGCTTTGGACATATATTTGACTCTACTTCCAGACAGGCTCAGCAGTCCCACGCACCCCTTGGTATCACAAATCACCACTACGACGCTATTACACATCTTCCATATTGAATATACGTGGTCTACCTTATTCATGAGTCAGTGTGATAGTTCGAGCAAGTGCGATTTTATAATCATTTCATACCTGCCGGTCTGCTCACTTGTCTTCTAACACGTCTTTCCCTCACCATTCGTGGAATTCATTTTGTTTTCTTCATAGCTTCATCCTCAGTTTCAGGTACAGTACAGTCTGCATCTATTACAGCACAATTTGATGAGAGAATCCAATTCTTAGGTAAACTGTCAATTGATTTAAATCTAAGCCTTACGAAACAACCGAAAAATACAAAGTAAACAGTCATGAACTATACACAATGCATTTGATCCGATAAGTCAAAAAGGTTCACATAACTGTTAGCCGATACATAAGTTGTACTTTTCAGCAAAGCTTGCTAAGTGAATCAGACAGTTCACACTTCCATTATAGTTGGACATATTAAATATTTCTTGCTTTCACCCGTACGCCTCAATGTCTTGGCTATTTTTCATATTTACTCAGCTACCATACGATTATCTTCAGAGAATTAAAGATCTTCAGGTGGCAAAGAATTACCGAAAGCTAATGTAATTTCTAGAGTAAACGAAGTCTCTCAATGGAATCTAAGAAAGACAGGGTTTTAGTAACGCATAATTTAGGTCCATAGTTCGTTTACATTCTCTGGAGGTGCCTCAGAGTGACGTCTCCAACTTGTGGTAATCTGTTGATACTTTCCTTGTACTTTTGAATAAAGGTGTGTGAATCTGACAGTGCACTATCTATCTATCTATCTATCTATCTATAGCCCTACGCCCTAATCCCGCAAAGGGTGGCCACAAACAAAACGCCTCCAAGTCAGTCTGACACCCGCTATTATACATCCCTCCCCCCAAATCACCCCCCCCTCTCCCTCATATACCTCTCAACTCCATCCCTCCACCTCATCCTCGGTCTTTCCCTCCCTCTCCCTCCCTCCACCTCACCTACATACACCCTCTTGGTCAGTCTTTCATTCTCCATTCTCTCCACCTATCCAAACCACCTCAGTGTATTTCTAATCTTCTCAACCACATCCACATTTAAACCACAATGTTCCTACACTTCTTCATTCGTCAACCTGTCCCTCCACGTCACTCCACATGCTCCTCTCAAGTAACTCATTTCCACTGCTCTCACTCTTGACTTGTTCCCCTCTTGCAAGGTCCACGCCTCGCCTCCATACGTCAGGGTAGGGATCACAATTCCATCATGCGTTCACTTCTTAACTTCCATACTCACCTCCCCATTTCTCATCACTGCTTTCAGTGTACCAACAACCTTCCTTCCCTTCTGTACCCTTTCACGTACTTCATCCCCCAAAGTTCCATCCTTACTCATCACACTACCCAAGTACTTGAATGCACTCACATTCTCCATATCCTCACCATCCAACCTCACTGCACACTCGGTGACTTCATTCCTCTCAAACACCCTAATTTTCATTTTGTTTACATTAACTTTCAGCTTCCTCCTCCTACACACTGTCCCAAATTCATTTACCAAACATTGCAACTCCCATTAATATTCACTCAACAATGCTATATCATCAGCAAACAACAACACTTCCTTGATGATTTGACACAGTATCTATTTCGAGCTTTTACCCCTATACCTCAAATCGTAGCTATTTTTCATAGTTACTCAGCTACCATTCGATTTTATTCAGGGTAGGAATAATCCTCAGGTGGCAAAGAATTAATGAAGGCTAATCTAAATTGTCCAGTAAAATAAGTTTCTCCTCAGCTCAATGGAATCCACAAAAGTTAGCTTTTTATATACGTATATTATAGATCCATACACTCTCGAGAGGTACAGTTGCGAGCAGATGACTCGAGGCCACCTAGTCCTCCAACATGTTTGTGTTTTATCTGGCAACAGTAGTAGCTGTGTACTTAACCGAGATTCAGTCAGCTGTTCGGGCGAAACAAACCCAGCGATAATTTGTCAATGTGCAGTTCTAACTGGTCTCCAATCAATATCATGCAAGTAAACATATTATACTAATAATGATTAAAGCGTCATACACGTGGTAAATATATTTATAACAATAGTATTACAACTCTGGCATCCAAATATTTGTGCGTTCATTCATGCGAAACACACGGGGATCCCGAGCGTGCAGCTCCATCACCACCTTGGTTTGTGACGTAGGCACCACGTGACCTGACGTATGTTGGGTGGAACTAGTTGATCTGTTCATGATTAAAAACATTTGTAGAGAGTAATTGTTCGACTTCACTTGAATATTAAGGAAACTTTTGTTTTCTATGTCAAAACAAACCTATTACAATCTCTAATCTAATTCTGCAGAAACCACGTGCACTCTCACCCCACTCCTATCACACGTCCCACCTCGTCCTGCCCTTCCTGACCCATCATCCTCCATATAACTCCCACACTCCCCTCCCCTTGTATCGCCTACTGTGGTCTGAACCTTTAACTGTCCTATCTGCTTTGGAGTTAGAGGTCGACGAAAGTGAGGTTAACGGTGAGGGATGACTGGCATGAATGTTTTTTTTTTTTTTTTTTAATTATGTTAGGTTCCGGGGAAGCAGATAACCTTACGGCATAACTCTTGATAACTGGTAAAAGTTGTTTGGTTCACGACAATAGTCGAACAAAATAAATCACTACCGTTTCCCGTGTGTCTCACATGAATGAACGCAGCACTATTTGGATGGCAAAGTTGTAATAGTATGGTTATAAATATATCTGCCACGTGTATGACACGTTAATCATTATCAGTATAATACGTTTACTTGCATGATATTGATTGGAGACCAGTTAGAACTGCACATTGACAAATTATCACAGGGTTTGTTTCGGCCGAACAGCTGACTGAATCTCGGTCAATTTCACAGCTACCACTGTTACCCGATAAAACACCAACATGTTGGTGGACTAGGTGGAATCGAGTCATCTGCTCGCAACTGTACCTCAGAGGAACGCCTCCATGTGGTGTTACCGATGTAACCGGATTGCTAAACGTTTTGGTCATATGAAGGTCCTTCAGCCACATCGTATCCCCCGAGAGAAGAAAGGTGAACTGGTTTTAAAGGGAAACTAAGCATGTAATCCTGCTGTTCCTCACTTCAGAATAGTGTGGGACTCAAAACATTAACCACTACGACGACTACGACGACTTTTCTAGCAACCTTCCCGAATCCTCTCGTTGTCTTGCCCTTGTGAGAGTCTGTTGTGTCATTCGTGCTTCCTTTAGTCTCGTTTCTTCTGTCCCTGAGTTGAGCTTCTTTCTTACCTGCGTTTGCCTATATAAGCGGGGCTGGTACTGTCGTTAGTTGACGGATGGATTTAGACCGATTTGTTGGTGTGCTCTGCAATTGCATTTTGTGAATATAGTAAGATACCTGTCACACGTGAGTTAATGTTTTTTAAATATGAATCAGAATCAGGTTCCTTGTGTGTGTGTGTGTGTGTGTGTGTGTGTGTGTTCGTGTTATTGTCTGAATGTGTGTTTGAATTTTTGTTTGCATGTGTGTTTTTGTGTTTCTTTTTGTTCATTAACGAGTAAGTGCTCGCCTTGGGACATATTTGACTGTCCTTCCAGACAATATCAGCAGTCTCACTCACCCCATGGTATCACAAGTCACCACTTTAACGCTATTACACATCGTCCATATTGAATATACGTGGTCTACCTTATTCATGAGTCAGTGTGATAGTTCGAGCAAGTGCGATTTTATGATCATTTCATACCTGCCAGTCTGCTCACTTCTCTTCTAACACGTCTTTCCCTCACCATTCGTGGAATTCATTTTGTTTTCTTCATAGCTTCATCCTCAGTTTCAGGTACAGTACAGTCTGCATCTATTACAGCACAATTTGATGAGAGAATCCAATTCTTAGGTAAACTGTCAATTGATTTAAATCTAAGCCTTACGAAACAACCGAAAAATACAAAGTAAACAGTCATGAACTATACACAATGCATTTGATCCGATAAGTCAAAAAGGTTCACCTAACTATTAGCCGATACATAAGTTGTACTTATCAGCAAAGCTTGCTAAGTGAATCAGACAGTTCACACTTCCATTATAGTTGGACATATTAAATATTTCTTGCTTTCACCCGGACGCCTCAATGTTTTGCCTATTTTTCATATTTACTCAGCTACCATACGATTATCTTCAAAGAATTAAAGATCTTCAAGTGGCAAAGAATTACCGACAGCTAATGTAATTTCTAGAGTAAACGAAGTCTCTCAATGGAATCTAAAGAAGACAGGGTTTTATTAACGCATAATTTTGGTTCATAGTTCGTTTACATTCTCTAGAGGTGCCCCAGAGTGACGTCCCCAACTTGTGGTATTCCGTTGATTCTTTCCTTGTACTTTTGAATAAAGGTGTGTAAGTGAATCTGACAGTTCACTATCTATCTATCTATCTATAAACCGACGCCCTAATCCAGCAAAGGATGGCCGCAGGCAAAACGCCTCCAAGTCACTCTGACATTCGCCATTAGACATCCCTCACCCCAACAAACCCCCCCTCCCTCATATACCTCTCAACTCCATCCCTTCACCTCATCCTCGGTCTTTCCCTCCCTCTCCCTCCCTCCACCTCATCTACATACACCCTCTTAGTCAGACTTTCATTTTCCATTCTCTCCACATATCCAAACCACCTCAGTGTATTTCTAATCTTCTCAACCACATCCACATCTACCCCACAACGTTCCTTCACTTCTTCATTCGTCAACCTGTCCCTCCACGTCACTCCACAAGTAACTCATTTCCACTGCTCTCACTCTTGACTTGTTCCCCTCTTGCAAGGTCCACGCCTCGCTTCCATACGTCAGGGTAGGGATCACAATACCATCATGCGGTGACTTCTTAACTTACATACCTCCCTATTTCTCATCACTGCTTTCAGTGTACCAACAACCTTCCTTCCCTTCTGTACCTTTTCACGTACTTCATCCCCCAAAGTTCCATCCTTACTCATCACACTACCCAATACTTGAATGCACTCATATTCTCCATATCCTCACCATCCAACCTCACTGCACACTCGGTGACTTCATTCCTCTCAAACACCATAACTTTACTTTTGTTTACATTAACTTTCAGCTTCCTCCTCATACACACTGTCCCAAATTCATTCACCAAACATTGCAACTCCCATTAATCTTCAATACTATATCATCAACAAACACAGTATCTATTTCGAGCTTTTATCCCTGTACCTCAAATCTTAACTATTTATCATAGTTACTCAGCTACCATTCGATTTTATTCAGGCTAGGAATAATCCTCAGGTGGCAAAGACTTAATGAAGGCTTATCAAAATTGTCCAGTAAAATAAGTTTCTCCTCAGCTCATTGGAATCCACAAAAGTTAGCTTTTTATTTAGGTATATTATAGGTCCATACACTCTCGAGAGGTACAGTTGCGAGCAGATGACTCGAGGCCACCTAGTCCTCCAACATGTTTGTGTTTTATCTGGCAACAGTAGTAGCTGTGTACTTAACCGAGATTCAGTCAGCTGTTCGGGCGAAACAAACCCAGCCATAATTTGTAAATGTGCATTTCTAACTGGTCTCCAATCAATATCATGCAAGTAAACGTATTATACTAATAATGATTAACGCGTCATACACGTGGTAAATATATTTATAACAATAGTATTACAACTCTGGCATCCAAATATTTGTGCGTTCATTCATGCGAAACACACGGGGATCCCGAGCGTGCAGCTCCATCACCACCTTGGTTTGTGACGTAGGCACCACGTGACCTGACGTATGGGGGGTGGAACTAGTTGACCTGTTCATGATTAAAAACATTTGTAGAGAGTAATTGCTCGACTTCACTTGAATATTAAGGAAACGTTTGTTTTCTATATCAAAACAAACCTATTACAATCGCTAATCTAATTCTGCAGAAACCACGTGCACTCTAACCCCCCTCCTATCACACGTCCCACCTCGTCCTACCCTTGCTGACCCATCATCCTCCATATAACTCCCACACTCCCCTCCCCTTGTTCCGCCTACTGTGGTGTGAACCTTTAACTGTCCTATCTGCTTTGGAGTCAGAGGTCGACGAAAGTGAGGTTAACGGTGAGGGATGACTGGCATGAATGTTTTTTTTTTTTTTTTAAATAATGTTAGGTTGCGGGGAAGCCGATAACCTTACGGCGTAACTCTTGATAACTGGTAAAGGTTGTTTGGTTCACGACGATAGTCGAACAAAATAAATCACTACCGTTTCCCGTGTGTCTCACATGAATGAACGCAGCACTATTTGGATGCCAATGTTGTAATAGTATGGTTATAAATATATCTGCCACGTGTATGACACGTTAATCATTATCAGTATAATACGTTTACTTACATGATATTGATTGGAGACCAGTTAGAACTGCACATTGACAAATTATCACAGGGTTTGTTTCGGCCGAACAGCTGACTGAATCTCGGTCAAGTTCACAGCTACCACTGTTACCCGATAAAACACCAACATGTTGGTGGACTAGGTGGCCTCGAGTCATCTGCTCGCAACTGTACCTCAGAGGAACGCCTCCATGTGGTGTTACCGATGTAACCGGATTGCTAAACGTTTTGGTCATGTGAAGGTCCTTCAGCCACATCGTATCCCCCGAGAGAAGAAAGGTGAACTGGTTTTAAAGGGAAACTAAGCATGTAATCCTGCTGTTCCTCATTTCAGAATAGTCTGGGACTCAAAACATTAACCACTACGACGACTACGACGACTTTTCTAGCAACCTTCCCGAATCTTCTCGTTGTCTTGCCCTTGTGAGAGTCTGTTGTGTCATTCGTGCTTCCTTTAGTTTCGTTTCTTCTGTCCCTGAGTTGAGCTTCTTTCTTACCTGCGTTTGCCTATATAAGCGGGGCTGGTACTGTCGTTAGTTGACAGATGGATTTAGACCGGTTTGTTGGTGTGCTCTGCAATTGGATTTTGTGAATATAGTAAGATACCTGTCACACGTGAGTTAATGTTTTTTAAATATGAGTCAGAATCAGGTTCCTTCTGTGTGTGTGTGTGTGTGTGTGTGTGTGTGTGTGTGTGTGTGTGTGTGTGTGTGTGTGTGTGTGTGTGTGTGTGTGTGTGTGTGTGTGTGTGTGTGTTCGTGTTATTGTCTGAATGAGTGTTTGAATTTTTGTTTCCATGTGTGTTTTTGTGTTTCTTTTTGTTCACTAACGAGTAAGTGCTTGCTTTTCGACATATATTTGACTCTCCTTCCAGACAGGCTCAGCAGTCCCACGCACCCCATGGTATCACAAATCACCACTTCGACGCTATTACACATCGTCCATATTGAATATACGTGGTCTACCTTATTCATGAGTCAGTGATAGTTCGAGCAAGTGCGATTTTATAATCATTTCATACCTGCCGGTCTGCTCACTTCTCTTCTAACACGTCTTTCCCTCACCATTCGTGGAAATCATTTTGTTTTCTTCATAGCTTCATCCTCAGTTTCAGGTACAGTACAGTCTGCATCTATTACAGCACAATTTGTTGAGAGAATCCAATTCTTAGGTAAACTGTCAATTGATTAAATCTAAGCCTTACGAAACAACCGAAAAATACAAAGTAAACAGTCATGAACTAGACACAATGCATTTGATCCGATAAGTCAAAAAGGTTCACGTAACTGTTAGCCGATACATAAGTTGTACTTTTCAGCAAAGCTTGCTAAGTGAATCAGACAGTTCACACTTCCATTATAGTTGGACATATTAAATATTTCTTGCTTTCACCCGTACGCCTCAATGTCTTGGCTATTTTTCATATTTACTCAGCTACCATACGATTATCTTCAGAGAATTAAAGATCTTCAGGTGGCAAAGAATTACCGAAAGCTAATGTAATTTCTAGAGTAAACGAAGTCTCTCAATGGAATCTAAGGAAGACAGGGTTTTATTAACGCATAATTTAGGTCCATAGTTCGTTTACATTCTCTAGAGGTGCCTCAGAGTGACGTCTCCAACTTGTGGTATTCCGTTGATACTTTCCTTGTACTTTTGAATAAAGGTGTGTAAGTGAATCTGACAGTTCACTATCTATCTATCTATCTACCTATCTATAGCCCGACGCCCTAATCCCGCAAAGGGTGCCCGCAGACAAAACGCATCCAAGTCAGTCTGACATCCGCCATTAGACATCCCTCCCCCCAAATCACCCCCCCTCCCTCATATACCTCTCAACTCCATCCCTCCACCTCATCCTCGGTCTTTCCCTCCCTCTCCCTCCCTCCACCTCACCTACATACACCCTCTTGGTCAGTCTTTCATTCTCCATTCTCTCCACATATCCAAACCACCTCAGTGTATTTCTAATCTTCTCAACCACATCCACATCTACCCCACAACGTTCCTTCACTTCTTCATTCGTCAACCTGTCCCTCCACGTCACTCCACATGCTCCTCTCAAGTAACTCATTTCCACTGCTCTCACTCTTGACTTGTTCCCCTCTTGCAAGGTCCACGCCTCTCTTCCATACGTCAGGGTAGGGATCACAATACCATCATGCGTTGACTTCTTAACTTCCATACTCACCTCCCCATTTCTCATCACTGCTTTCAGTGTACCAACAACCTTCCTTCCCTTCTGTACCCTTTAACGTACTTCATCCCCCAAAGTTCCATCAAGACTCATCACACTACCCAAGTACTTGAATGCACTCACATTCTCCATATCCTCACCATCCAACCTCACTGCACACTCGGTGACTTCATTCCTCTCAAACACCATAACTTTACTTTTGTTTACATTAACTTTCAGCTTCCTCCTCCTGCACACTGTCCCAAATTCATTCACCAAACATTGCAACTCCCATTAATCTTCACTCAACAATACTATATCATCAGCAAACAACAACACTTCCTTGATGATTTGACACAGTATCTATTTCGAGCTTTTACCCCTATACCTCAAATCGTAGCTATTTTTCATAGTTACTCAGCTACGATTCGATTTTATTCAGGCTAGGA
Organism: Coenobita brevimanus; assembly: GCF_032717465.1. NCBI lineage: Eukaryota > Metazoa > Arthropoda > Malacostraca > Decapoda > Coenobitidae > Coenobita > Coenobita brevimanus. The sequence continues at coordinate 26,950,958 of NC_137045.1, read as the reverse complement.
ATAATCCTCAGGTGGCAAAGAATTAATGAAGGCTAATCTAAATTGTCCAGTAAAATAAGTTTCTCCTTAGCTCAATGGAATCCACAAAAGTTAGCTTTTTATTTACGTATATTATAGGTCCATACTCTGGAGAGGTACACCCGCGAACCAAAGTTTCGGTAACCCCCTCGATGGAAGGAAGTAGAAGTCAGGTTTAGAGATAGGGCAGGTGAACGGACAACCGTGAGTGGTACTTTGGAACTGAGCTACGAGGCGAATAGTGAAAAACCTAATGACACTGGATTCGAAACATTTCCATGCTATTCACCTGCAAAACATTATGCGTTCGTAACATACATTCTGTGACATATAACATAGACTACTGTGTTATCATGGTGTCCTGTGATACTGACCCATCTGTTTCGGATCCTCATCACACAAATAAAGCACCGAGCCAGTTGTATATAAGTTGCAACTTGTCATTATAACTGCAGTCATAATTTTTGTGAATGTTATCCCTGGATTGTCTATAGCTATAATAAAGAATGATTGTGAATTTAATGTTGATTTTCACAGTAGTTGTGCGGATGGTTATTTATGTGGCAATTATTTTATGTGGACGACTAAACCACATTGTGATGGACAGCGGAGAGCATTCGCCAATGATTTACTATAACCAGATGAAATTAGATGCAAACAACACAAAATATTATGAGACAACGAAGACACAGCTGTGGTATCCTGCTCCGCCTTGTTATCAAGGCCTTAACTGTTGCTTCACCTCATACGTGCATTATTTTCCTTCAGTCTCTGCCTCTTTTATTACTCTTACTTCCCGGTATCCTCTTACTGCGAGTCGTCATATTCCTTGGAGGGTTTCTTGTCGTCCAGTCCTATAACCCCTGCTGTATTACATTATTCCTCGCATCATCACTCTCAAACAACGTTAACCCAAGACTGCTGAATCTGTTAATACCATTATTGCCACTGCCACTACTATTCCCCCTTTCCCCATTGTGTCTACTGCAATTCCCCTGACAGTACTACTACTGCTGCTCCTATTACTACTCCACTATAAATCTGTATAATAATACATATGAGTGTCCTTATGTCTATCTGTTAATCATATTGTCCCTGTCCCACCGTCGACAACTAGTCACTTACCCCGCACCGCTACCCTAGTTGCACCCCACCCCTCTCTCTACCGCCCGCCATGAGCTCTATTCCTCCCGCACTCCGAACCATTTTACCCCTCACCTCCTTCTTGGGCCACCAGGCCTGTTGTTCACCTTTTACTGGTGAATATACGTGGCATGCATGAATAAGAATAATCATAAAATTAACAGCAACAACATACATCTGCAGTATTCCGAACATTACATAATTATAAAAGTCGCAGACCCAAACGTACCTATATTACGGAGCTCTGATATATTAACCACAGAACCGACCACAGACCGTTCCTATCATTGCCACTGGACCTTACCTGTAGCACTTCACCATAGTAATACAACCCACTGAAGTCCTTTGTGGGATCACTACACATGTTTGGGAAAAATAACCGCACAACATGCCTACAACCCATTAAAATACACCTGTGACGTTTCACTGACATCAATTAAATTGCCTAGAAGTTAGCGGACAAACAAACACACGGCTGGACATAGACTGAGGCCGAATGTCTCGCATCGGAATATGACAACCTGACTAAACTATTACGATCCTGCTTTGTAGGTGTCATAATAGTTATCATAATAATAATAATAATAATCGTAGTAGTAGTAGTAGTAGTAGTAGTAGTAGTAATCACGTTAATATCCATGATACAGAGGAGGACAAACACCATAATCTCCCTGATAAAACAAGTGAAAACAGCTGACATAAAACCAAACAGTGCCATAATATGCTGTAATGGTAGGGTTATAGTAATACTAAATTAATGTTTGACCGCAACCCAACCTTCTGTCATGGCAAACAGATTCTGCATTGCGACGACACATGCTATTCCAGTGTGTGTCCTTCTCAGTACCGTGCCTAATAACGTGATTAATTATTATTATTATTATTATTATTATTATTATTATTATTCTGTAATGACACCTGCAATGCAGGATCACAAGAGTTTTGTCAGGTCGTTACATACCGCACTATGGGGTGTTACTACCGCACTATGGGGTGGTACTACTACTCTGCGGCCAGGTTGTGTTAGGAAGAATACTGCCACCGTATTCCCTGCGTGTCGTAAAAGGCGACTAAAAGGGGCGGGGTGAGGGGACTAGGGACCCCCTCCTCTGTTTTTTAGTTCCTAAAAAGAGACAGGCCAGAGAAAGGGATGGGGGATGGAGTTATCCCCGTACCCTGAAGATTGGGTCTATGAATGTGCGTGGATGTAGTACAATTGAGGCTAAAAGGGAGGAGATTGGGAGAATGTTTGTGAGAAGAAAGTTGGATGTGTTATCTTTGAGTGAAACGAAGATGAAAGGGAAAGGGGAATCTATGTTTGGAAGTGTGAATGGAAGATTGTCAGGTGTTGATAGAGGAAGGACAAGAGAAGGTGTGGCCTTGTTAGTGAGTCCGGAAGTACAGCAGTGTGTGATTGAATGGAAGGAGGTGTCATCGAGACTGATGTGGGTGAAAGCGAAATTTGAACATGAGTTGTGGGTGTTTGTGAGTGCATATGGGCCTGGTAGTGAAAGGGATGAACAAGAGAGGGAGTCTTTCTGGAATGATGATGAGTGTCTGCAGAGTTTTGGAGCGAATGTGAATGTGGTAATGATGGGAGATCTGTATGCTAGAGTGGGAAATGTAGTTGAAGGCGTAGTTGGTATGCATGGTGTGCCTGGAAGAAATGAAAATGGGGAACGAATGATAGCGATGTGTGTTGAGCGAGAGATGGTGATTGGGAATACGCTGTTTGAGAAGAAAGATATTTATAAGTATACGTGGGTGAGACAGGAGGGTGGAAGGGTTGTTGATGGAGCCTTGATGGACTATGTGGTTGTGTCTAGGAATGTAATGGGAAGATTGTTGGATGTGAGAGTTCTGAGAGGGGAGGGTGGAGGTATGTCTGACCACTACCTGGTGGAGGGAAAGTTAAGAGTAGGTAAGAGATGGGTGAGAGCTAGGAGGGTTAGGTGTGGCAGGGAGGTTTTGAAAGTGAGTGAGTTGGATAAAAGAGAGAAAAAGATAGAGTATCAGGAGAAATTGAAAGATGAGTGGAACGCAGTGAAAGATCGGGAAAATGGCAGCGTGGAGGAGGAATGGCAGTTGTTTAAGAGTGTTGTGGTGGGGCATGCAGAAGAGGTGTGTGGTGTGAGACATGTGGGTGGTGGTGTAAGAAAAGGATGTGAATGGTGGTGCGAGGAAGTAAGTATGGCTGTGGCTGAGAAGAGACGTGCATATGAAGTGTGGCTGCAGAGGAAGGATGAGATGTCATATGAAAGGTATAAGGAAAAGAGGAATAGAGCGAGAAGGGCTGTGCGTGATGCTAAAGTGGCAGCAGATGAGAGGTGGGGTAGGCGGCTGACAGAGAATTTTCAACAGAATAAGAAAATGTTTTGGAAGGAGGTGAAAAGGGTGCGAAAGGGAGAGTCTGGGAAGGAAGAACGAGTAAAATCAGAGGATGGAAGGATGTTAATTGAGATGGATGCAGTAAGGAAGAGATGGGCAGAGTATTTTGACAGATTGTTAAATGTAGTGGAGGAAAGGGTGGCTGAGATTGTGGCAGATAGAAGGGTGCAAGGAATAAATGTGTTGGGAGAGTTGAATGATTCTTTGATCACGAAGGAGGAAGTGGAGAAGGCAGTAAAGGAGATGAAAACAGGGAAAGCTGCAGGTATGGATGGGTGTGCTGTGGAATGCCTGAAGGGTGGTGGAGTGACTATTGTTGACTGGTTAGTAAGATTATTGAATGTGTGCTTTGAGAGAGGTATGGTGCCAATTGACTGGGCAAGTGCTTGTGTGGTCCCGTTGTATAAAGGCAAGGGTGATAAGTATGAATGTACTAGTTTTAGGGGTATAAGTCTGTTGAGTGTTGTAGGTAAAGTGTATGGTAGAGTGTTAATTATGAGAGTTAGAGAGGGTACAGAGGGAGTGATTAGTGATGAGCAGTGTAGCTTTAGGAGAGGGAGGGGATGCGTTGATCAGGTGTTTGCTGTGAGACAAGTGTGTGAAAAGTATTTAGCGAAAGGCAAGGATGTGTTTTGGGCATTTATGGATTTAGAGAAAGCGTATGATAGAATTGATAGGGAGGCTTTGTGGACTGTTTTAAGATTGTATGGACTTGATGGTAGGTTACTAAAAGGGGTGAAAAGTTTTTATGTAAATAGTAGAGCGTGTGTAAGAGTGGGAAATGCTGTGAGTGATTGGTTTCCCGTGAGAGTGGGGCTGCGACAGGGATGTGTGATGTCGCCTTGGTTGTTTAATATTTACATGGATGATGTTGTAAGGGAGGTGAATGCAAGAGTTTTAGGTGGTCTGAGTCTGGTAAATGTTGATGGAGGAGAGTGGAATCTGAAGCAGCTGCTGTTTGCAGATGATACTGCACTGGTGACTGATTCAGAGGAGAGATTGAGACAGTTGGTAGAGGAGTTTGGAAGGGTGTGTGAAAGGAGGAAATTGAAAGTAAATGAGAATAAGAGTAAAGTGATGAAGTGTACGAGGTTGATAGATGGTAGGGGGATGAATATAGTTTTGAATGGTGAGTTGCTTGAGGAGGTAGATTGTTTTAAATATCTAGGGTCACATGTTGCTGTGGATGGAAGAATAGATGTAGAAGTGAAGTTTAGAATAGATGAAGTAGGAAAGGTGCTGGGAGGAATGAAAAAAGTGTTTAAATGTCGTTCGCTTAGAATGGATGTAAAGAGAAGGCTGTATGAGGGTGTTGTGGTACCGACTGCATTATATGGGGCTGAAACATGGAATATGGGTGTAGCAGAGAGGAAAAGTTTGAATGTAATGGAGATGAGATGTCTGAGGAGTATGTGTGGAGTGACTCGTATGGATCGAGTGCGAAATGATGAAGTGCGAAGGAGAACTGGAGTTGTTCGGGAGATAGCTGGTAGAGTTGAGCAGAGGGTGTTGTAATGGTTTGGGCATATGGAGAGAATGGATAATGAGCGATTGGTGAAAAAGATAACGATCTGATGTGAGAGGTGTAAGACTGAGAGGAAGACCACGAATAGGATGGATGGACAGTGTGAAGAGAGCGCTGGATGCGAGAGGGATGTCTGTTGAGCAAGGAAGAGTGGCTGTGCGTGACAGAAATAAATGGAGAGAAATTGTGAATGAATAAGTGATGACGCAGCCCTGAGGGGATATTCTCCTGCATTTGGTCTGATCAGCTAGTCAGGTCAGGTGCGGGTAAGGGGATGGGTCTGTTATGATGTGGCAGGGGTAAACCAGTTCTGCTGTCGGGCCCTGCTGTGGATGTCACTGATTGCATTGCGCAGTTGACCCTTGTGCGGTGTGATGCGGTGAGGATCTGTCCGTTCTCCCCTCTGGGGCTAAGATGCGAATGAATGTGTTTGAATGGATGAGTAAATGGAGAGTGAGTCGTCCTGTCTCGGCTACCTCCCTTTCCTTGGGGGAAGCAGCCTAGGTATATAGATAGAGATAGATAGAGTTACATACCGATGCGAGACATTCTGCTTCTGTCTGTCTGTCCAGTCGTTTGTTTGATTGTCCACTAACTTCTCCTAGGCTATTTGATGGATGTCAGTGAAACATCATATGCTTATTTTATTGGTTTGTAGGCATGTTGTGCAGTTATTTTTCCCAAACACGTGTAGCGATCTCACAGTAGACTATAGTGGGTTGTATTACCATGGTGAAGTGCTATAGGGAAGGTGCAATGATAATGATAATCTGTGGTCGGTTTTGTGGTTAATATATCAGTGCTCCGAAATATAAGCACGTTTGGGTCTGCATTTATTAAGTGTAATGTTAGGAACACTACAGTACACATCTACGATGTTGTTGTTATTATTATATTATTATCGCCTACCTTTAGAAGGCGGAGCGATCTTCTTTTTAACTGCATCTGTGTGTGTGTGTGTGTGTGTGTGTGTGTGTGTGTGTGTTTTCCTATTATATCTCATGAACGGTTTGAGCTATCAATATGAAGCCTTCAGCGTATCAAGATATGGTCAAAATCTTGGAGGAGTTCGAAAATGGCAACTCGGGGTCAGAGTCAAGGTCACCAAACTAACTGCTAAAGGTCAACTAGTTTTTATTGCCTGCCTTTAGCACCATTAAATCTCATGAATGGCTTGAGCTATCAACATAAAACCTTCATGGAATCAAAATATGGCCTAAAGTTTGAACTTGGCAAACAGAATATTTCAGAGGACGATTACCATTTAGCTCTAAAATGCCTTATTAATGCATGCCAAGTATATTCACCGGTAAAAAGTGAACAACAGGCCTTCTGGCCCAAGGAGGAGGTGAAGGGTAAAGTGGTGTCGGAGTGGGGGAGGAGTAGAATCCATGGTGGGTGGGAACTGGAGTAGCGGTGCCGGGTCAGTGACGAGTTGTCAAGGGTGGGACAGGGACAATAATTATTGTTAACAGATACACAGACATGAGGACAATCATATTTATTATTATACAGATTTATAGTGGAGTAGTAATAGGAGCAGCAGTAGTAGTACTGAGGGAAATTAGACACAATAGGAAAAGGGGGATTACAGTAGTAGTGGCAGTGGCAATTATGGTATTAACAGATTCAGCAGTCTTGTGCTAACGTTGTCTGGGAGTGATGATGCGAGGAATAATGTAATACAGCAGGGGTTATAGGACTGGACGACAAGAAACCCTCCAAGGAATATGACGACTCGCAGTAAGAGGATACCGGAAAGTAAGAGTAATAAAAGAGGCAGAGACTGAAGGAAAATAATGCACGTATGAGGTGAAGCAACAGATAAGGCCTTGATAACAAGGCGGAGCAGGATACCACAGCTGTGTCTTCCTTGTCTCATAATATTTTGTGTTGTTTGCATCTAATTTCATCTGGTTATAGTAAATCACTGGCGAATGCTCTCCGCTGTCCATCATAATGTGGTTTAGTCGTCCACATAAAATAATTGCCACATAAATAACCATCCGCACAACTACTGTGAAAATCAACATTAAATTCACAATCATTCTTTATTATAGCTATAGACAATCCAGGGATAACATTCACAAAAATTATGACTGCAGTTATAATGACAAGTTGCAGCTTATATACAACTGGCTCGGTGCTTTATTTGTGTGATGAGGATCCGAAACAGATGGGTCAGTATCACAGGACACCATGATAACACAGTAGTCTATCTTATATGTTACAGTATGTATGTTAAGAACGCATAATGTTTTGCAGGTGAATAGCATGGAAATGTTTCGAATCCAGTGTCATTAAGTTTCTCACTATTCGCCTCGTAGCTCAGTTCCAAAGTACCACTCACGGTTGTCCGTTCACCTGCCCTCTCCCTAACCATGACTTCCACTTCCTTCCATCGAGGGGGGTACCGAAATATTGGTTCGCTGGTGTACAGTTGCGAGCAGATGACTCGAGGCCACCTAGTCCTCCAACATGTTTGTGTTTTATCTGGCTGTGTACTTAACCGAGATTCAGTCAGCTATTCGGGCGAAACAAACCCAGCGATAATTTGTCAATGTGCAGTTCTAACTGGTCTCCAATCAATATCATGCAAGTAAACGTATTATACTAATAATGATTAACGCGTCATAACCATAGTATTACAACTCTGGCATCCAAATAGTTGTGCGTTCATTCATGCGAAACACACGGGTATCCCGAGCGTGCAGCTCCATCACCACCTTGGTTTGTGACGTAGGCACCACGTGACCTGACGTATGGGGGGTGGAACTAGTTGACCTGTTCATGATTAAAAACATTTGTAGAGAGTAATTGTTCGACTTAATCACTTGAATATTAAAGAAACGTTTGTTTTCTATGTCAAAACAAATCTATTACAATCTCTAATTCTCCAGAAACCACGTGCACTCTCACCCCCCTCCTATCACACGTCCCACCTCGTCCTACCCTTGCTGACCCATCATCCTCCATATAACTCACACACTCCCCTCCCCTTGTTCCGCCTACTGTGCTGTGAACCTTTAACTCTCCTACCTGCTTTGGAGTCAGAGGTCGACGAAAGTGAGGTTAACGATGAGGGATGACTAGCATGAATGTTTTTTTTTTTTTTTTTAATAATGTTAGGATACGGGGAAGCCGATAACCTTACGGCATATCTCTTGATAACTGGTAAAGGTTGTTTGGTTCACGACGATAGACGAACAAAATAAATCACTACCGTTTCCCGTGTGTCTCACATGAATGAACGAAGCACTATTTGGATGCCAATTTTGTAATATTATGGTTATAAATATATCTGCCACGTGTATGACACGTTAATCATTATCAGTATAATACGTTTACTTGCAAGATATTGATTGGAGACCAGTTAGAACTGCACAATGACAAATTATCACAGGGTTTGTTTCGGCCGAACAGCTGACTGAATCTCGGTCAAGTTCACAGCTACCACTGTTAATCGATAAAAAAAAAAACACAATTGTTGGTGGACTAGGTGGCCTCGAGTCATCTGCTCGCAACTGTACCTCAGAGGAACGCATCCATGTGGTGTTACCGATGTAACAGGATTGCTAAACGTTTTGGTCATATGAAGGCCCTTCAGCCACATCGTATCCCCCGAGAGAAGAAAGGTGAACTGGTTTTAAAGGGAAAATAAGCATGTAATCCTGCTGTTCTCATTTCAGAATAGTGTGGGACTCAAAACATTAACCACTACGACGACTACCACGACTTTTCTAGCAACCTTTTCGAATCTTCTCGTGGTCTTGACCTTGTGAGAGTCTCTTGTGTCATTCGTGTTTCCTTTAGTTTCGTTTCTTCTGTCCCTGAGTTGAGCTTCTTTCTTACCTGCGTTTGCCTATATAAGCGGGGCTGGTACTGTCGTTAGTTCACGGATGGATTTAGACCGATTTGTTGGTGTGCTCTGCAATTGGATTTTGTGAATATAGTAAGATACCTGTCACACGTGAGTTAATGTTTTTTAAATATGAGTCAAAATCAGGTTCCTTGTGTGGGTGTGGGTGTGTGTGTGTGTGTTCGTGTTATTGAATGTGTTTGAATTTTTGTTTGCATGTGTGTTTTTGTGTTTCTTTTTGTTCACTAACGAGTAAGTGCTCGCCTTGGGACATATTTGACTGTCCTTCCAGACAAGATCAGCAGTCCCACGCACCCCATGGTATCACAAGTCACCACTTAGACGCCATTACACATCGTCCATATTGAAAATACGTGATCTACCTTATTCATGAGTCAGTGTGATACTTCGAGCAAGTGCGATTTTATGATCATTTCATACCTGCCAGTCTGCTTACTTGTCTTCTAACACGTCTTTCACTCTCCATTCGTGGAAATCATTTTGTTTTCTTCCTAGCTTCATCCTTAGTTTCAGGTACAGTACAGTCTGCATCTATTACAGCACAGTTTGATGAGAGAATCCAATTCTTAGGTAAACTGTCAATTGATTAAATCTAAGCCTTACGAAACAACCGAAAAATACAAAGTCAACAGTCATGAACTATACACAATGCACTTGATCCGATAAGTCAAAAAGGTTCACGTAACTGTTAGCCGATACATAAATTATACTTTTCAGCAAAGCTTGCTAAGTGAATCAGACAGTTCACACTTGCATTATACTGTAGTTGGACATATTAAATATTTCTTGCTTTCACCCGTACGCCTCAATGTCTTGGCTATTTTTCATATTTCCTCAGCTACCATACGATTATCTTCAGAGAATTAAAGATCTTCAGGTGGCAAAGAATTACCGAAAGCTAATGTAATTTCTAGAGTAAACGAAGTCTCTCAATGGAATCTAAAGAAGACAGGGTTTTATTAACGCATAATTTAGGTCCGTAGTTCGTTTACATTCTCTAGAGGTGCCTCAGAGTGACGTCTCCAACTTGTGGTATTCCGTTGATACTTTCCTTGTACTTTTGAATAAAGGTGTGTAAGTGAATCTGACAGTTCACTATCTATCTATCTATCTATAGCCCGACGCCCTAATCCCGCAAAGGGTGGCCGCAGACAAAACGCCTCCAAGTCACTCTGTCACCCGCCATTAGACATCCCTCCCCCCAAAACACCCCCCCCCCACATATACCTCTCGACTCAATCCATCCACCTCATCCTCGGTCTTTCCCTCCCTCTCCCTCCCTCCACCTAACCTACATACACCCTCTTAGTCAGTCTTACATTCTCCATTCTCTCCAAATATCCGAACCACCTCAGTGTATTTCTAATCATCTAAACCACTTCCACATGTACCCCACAAAGTTCCATCACTTCTTCATTCGTCAACCTCTCCCTCCACGTCACTCCACATGCTCCTCTAAAGTAACACATTTCCACTGCTCTCTCTTGACTTGTTCCCCTCTTGCAAGGTCCACGCCTCACTTCCATAAGTCAGGGTAGGGATCACAATACCATCATGCGGTGACTTCTTCACTTCCATAGTCACTTCCTTATTTCTCATCACTGCTTTCTGTGTACCAACAACCTTCCATCCCTTCTGTACCCTTTCACGTACTTCATCCCCCAAAGTTCCATCAAGACTCATCACACTACCCAAGTACTTGAATGCACTCACATTCTCCATATCCTCACCATCCAACCTCACTGCACACTCGGTGACTTCATTCCTCTCAAACACCATAACTTTACTTTTGTTTACATTAACTTTCAGCTTCCTCCTCCTACACACTGTCCCAAATTCATTCACCAAACATTGCAACTCCCATTAATCTTCACTTAACAATACTATATCATCAGCAAACAACAACGCTTCCTTGATGATTTGACACAGTATTTATTTCGAGCTTTTACCCCTATACCTCAAATCGTAGCTGTTTTTCATAGTTACTCAGCTACCATTCGATTTTATTCAGGCTAGGAATAATCCTCAGGTGGCAAAAATTAATGAAAGCTAATCTAAATTGTCAAGTAAAATAAGTGTTTCCTCAGCTCAATGGAATCCACAAAAGTTAGCTTTTTATTTAGGTATATTATAGGTCCAAACACTCACGAGAGGTACAGTTGCGAGCAGATGACTCGAGGCCACCTAGTCCTCCAGCATGTTTGTGTTTTATCTGGCAACAGTAGTAGCTCTGAACCGAGATTCAATCAGCTGTTCGGGCGAAACAAACCCAGCGATAATTTGTCAATGTGCAGTTCTAACTGGTCTCCAATCAATATCATGCAAGTAAACGTATTATACTAATAATGAATAACACGTCATACACGTGGTAGATATATTTATAACCATAGTATTACAACTCTGGCATCCAAATACTTGTGCGTTCATTCATGCGAAACACACGGGTATCCCGAGCGTGCAGCTCCATCACCACCTTGGTTTGTGACGTAGACACCACGTGACCTGACGTATAGGGGGTGGAACTAGTTGACCCGTTCAGGATTGTAGAGAGTAATTGTTGGACTTGATCACTTGAATATTAAAGAAACGTTTGTTTTCTATGTCAAAACAAACCTATTACAATCTCTAATCTAATTCTGCAGAAACTACGTGCACTCTCACGCCCCCCTTATCACACGTCCCACTTCGTCCTACCCTAGCTCACGCATCACCCTCCATATAATTCCCACACTCCCCTCACCTTGTTCCGCCTACTGTGGTGTCAACCTTTAACTGTCCTACCTGCTTTGGAGTCAGAGGTCGACTAAAGAAAGGTTAACGGTGAGGGATGACTGGCATGACTTTTTTTTTTTTTTTTCAATAATCTTAGGCTGCGGGGAAGCCGATAACCTTATGGCATAACTCTTTGAAACTGGTTAAGGTTTTTTTGGTTCACGACGATAGTCGAACAAAATAATTCACTACCGATTCCTGTGTGTCTCACATGAATGAACGCAGCACTATTTGGATGCCAGTGTTCTAATATTATGGTTATAAATATATCTGGCACGTGTATGACACGTTAATCATTATCATTATAATACGTTTACTTGCATGATATTGATTGGAGACCAGTTAGAACTGCACATTGACAAATTATCACCGGGTTTATTTCGCACGAAAACACCTGACTGAAACTCGGTCAAGTTGACAGCTACCACTGTTACCCGATAAAACACCATGTTGGTGGACTAGGTGGCCTCGAGTCATATGCTTGCAACTGTACCTAAGAGGAACGCCTCCCTGTCGTGTTACCGATGTAACCGGATGTCTAAACGGTTTGGTCATATGAAAGTCCTTCAGCCACATCGTATCCCCCGAGAGAACAAGGGTGAACTAGTTTTAAAGGGAATCTAAGCATGTAATCCTGCTGTTCCACATTTCAGAATAGTCTGGGACTCAACACATTAACCACTATGACGACTACGACGACTTTTCTAGCAACCTTCCTGAATCTTCTCGTGGTCTTGACCTTGTGAGAGTCTGTTGTGTCATTCATGCTTCCTTTAGATTCGTTTCTTCTGTCCCTGAGTTGAGCTTCTTACCTGCGTTTGCCTATATAAACGGGGCTGTTACTGTCGTTAGTTGACGGATGGATTTAGGCCGATTTGTTGGTGTGCTCTGCAATTGGATTTTGTGAATATAGTAAGATACCTGTCACACGTGAGTTAATGTTTTTTAATTATGATTCAGAATCAGATTCCTTGTGTGTGTGTGTGTGTCTGTATGTTCGTGTTATTGTCTGAATGTGTGTTTGAATTTTTGTTTCCATGTGTGTTTTTGTATTTCTTTTTCTTCACTAACGAGTAAGTGCTTGCTTTTGGTCATAAATTTGACTGGCCTTCCAGACAGGCTCAGCTGTCCCACGCACCCTATGGTATCACGTCACCATTTCGACGCTATTATACATCGTCCATATTGAATACACGTGGTCTACCTTATTCATGAGTCAGTGTGATACTTCGAGCAAGTGCGATTTTATGATCATTTCATACCTGCCGGTCTGCTCACTTCTCTTCTAACACGTCTTTCCCTCACCATTCGTAGAATTCATTTTGTTTTCTTCATAGCTTCATCCTTAGTTTCAGGTCTGCATCTATTACAACACAGTTTGATGAGAGAATCCAATTCTTAGGTAAACTGTCAATTGATTAAATCTAAGCCTTGTGAAACAACCGAAAAATACAAAGTAAACAGTCATGAACGATACACAATGCACTTGATAGAATAGGTCAAAAAGGTTCACGTAACTGTCAGCCGATACGTAAGTTGTACTTTTCAGCAAAGCTTGCTAAGTGAATCAGACAGTTCACACTTCCATTATAGTTGGACATATTAAATATTTCTTGCTTTCACCCGTACGCCTCAATGTTTTGGCTATTTTTCATATTTACTCAGCTACCATACGATTATCTTCAGAGAATAAAGATCTTCAAGTGGCAAAGAATTACCGAGCTAATGTAATTTCTAGAGTAAACGAAGTCTCTCAATGGAATCTAAGGAAGACAGGGTTTTATTAACGCATAATTTAGGTACATAATTCGTTTACATTCTCTAGAGATGCCTCAGAGTGACGTCTCCAAATTGTGCTATTCCGTTGATACTTTCCTTGTACTTTTGAATAAAGGTGTGTAAGTGAATCTGACAGTTCACTATCTATCTATCTATCTATAGCCCGACGCCCTAATCAAGCAAAGGATGGCCGCAGACAAAACGCCTCCTGTCACCCACCATAAGATAGCCAACTCACCCCCCTCCCTCATATACCTCTCAACTCCATCCCTCTACCTCATCCTCGGTCTTTCCCCCCCTGCACCTCACCTACATACACCCTCTTAGTCAGTCTATCATTCTCCATTCTCTCCACATGTCCGAACCACCTCAGTGTATTTTTAATCTTAACCACATCCACATCTACCCCACAACGTTCCTTCACTTCTTCATTCGTCAACCTGTCCCTCTACGTCGCTCCACATGCTCCACTCAAGTAACTCATTTCCACTGTTTTCACTCTTGACTTGTTCCCCTTTTGCAAGGTCTACGCCTCGCTTCCATACGTCAGGGTACTGATCACAATACCATCATGCGGTGACTTCTTATCTTCCATACTCACCTCCCCATTCTTATCAGTGCTTTCAGTGTACCAACAACCTACCTTCCCTGCTGTACCCTCTCACGTACTTCATCCCCCAGAGTTCCATCAAGACTCATCGCACTACCCAAGTACTTGAATACACTCACATTCTCCATATCCTCACCATCCAACCTCACTGACACTCGGTGACTTCATTCCTCTCAAACACCATAACTTTACTTTTGTTTACTACCACTTTCAGCTTCCTCCTACACACTGTCCCAAATTCATTCACCAAACATTGCAACTCCCGTTAATCTTCACTCAACAATATTATATCATCAGCAAATAACAACACTTTCTTGATGATTTGACACAGTATCTATTTCGAGCTTTTACCCCTATACCTCAAATCGTAGCTATTTTTCATAGTTACTCAGCTACCATTCGATTTTATTCAGGGTAGGAATAATCCTCAGGTGGCAAAGAATTAATGAAGGCTAATCTAAATTGTCCAGTAAAATAAGTTTCTCCTCAGCTCAATGGAATCCATAAAAGTTAGCTTTTTATTTACGTATATTATAGGTCCATACACTCTCGAGAGGTACAGTTGCGAGCAGATGACTCGAGGCCACCTAGTCCTCCAACATGTTTGTGTTTTATCTGGCAACAGTAGTAGCTGTGTACTTAACCGAGATTCAGTCAGCTGTTCGGGCGAAACAAACCCAGTGATAATTTTTCAATGTGCAGTTCCAACTTGTCTCCAATAAGTATCATGCAAGTAAACGTATTATACTAAAAATAATTAACGCGTCATACACGTGGTAGATGTATTTTTAACCATAATATTACAACTCAGGCATCCAAATAGTTGTGCGTTCATTCATGCGAAACACACGGGGATCCCGAGCGTGCAGCTCCATCACCACCTTGGTTTGTGACGTAGGCACCACGTGACCTGACGTATGGGGGGTGGAACTAGTTGACCCGTTCAGGATTATAAACATTTGTAGAGAGTAATTGTTCGACTTGATCACTGGAATATTAACGAAACGTTTGTTTTCTGTGTCAAAACAAACCTATTACAACCTCTAATCTAATTCTGCAGAAACCACGTGCACTCTCACCCCCCTCCTATCACACGTCCCACCTCGTCTTACCCTTGCTCACCCATCACCCTCCATATAACTCCCACACTCCCCTCCCCTTGTTCCGCCTACTGTGGTTTGAACCTTTAACTCTCCTACCTGCTTTGGAGTCAGAGGTCACCGAAAGAGAGGTTAACGGTGAGGGATGGCTAGCATGGCGGTTTTTTTTTTTTTTTTTTTTAATCGTTAGGTTGCGGGGAAGCCGATAACATTACGGCATATCTCTTGGAACTGGTAAAAGTTGTTTTGTTCACGACGATAGTCGAACAAAATAAATCACTATCGATTCCCATGTGTCTCACATGAATGAACGCAGCACTATTTGGATGCCAGTGTTGTAATAGTATGGGTATAAATATATCTGCCACTTATGACACGTTAATCATTATCAGTATAATACGTTTACTTGCATGATATTGATTGGAGAAAAGTTAGAACTGCACATTGACAAATTATCACAGGGTTTGTTTCGGCCCAGCAGCTGACTGAATCTCGGTCAAGTTCACAGCTACCACTGTTGCCCGATAAAACACCATCATGTTGGTGGACTAGGTGGCCTCGAGTCATCTGCTCGCAACTGTACATCAGAGGAACGCCTCCATTTGGTGTTACCGATGTAACAGGATGGCTAAAAAGTTTGGTCATATGAAGGTCCTTCAGCCACATCGTATCCCCTGAGAGAAGAAGGGTGAACTGGTTTTATAGGGAAACTAAGCATGTAATCCTGTTGTTCCTCATTTCAGAATAGTCTGGGACTCAGAACATTAACCACTACGACGACTACGACGACTTTTCTAGCAACCTTCCCGAATCTTCTCGTGGTCTTGACCTTGTGAGAGTCTGTTGTGTCATTCATGTTTCCTTTAGTTCGTTTCTTCTGTCCCTGAGTTGAGCTTCTCTCACCTGCGTTTGCCTGTTTAAGCGGGGCTGGTACTGTCGTTAGTTGACGGATGGATTTAGACCGGTTTGTTGGTGTGCTCTGCAATTGGATTTTGTGACTATAGTAAGATACCTGTCGCACGTGAGTTAATGTTTTTTAAATGTGTCAGCATTAGGTTGCTTGTGTGTGTGTGTGTGTTTGTGTTATTGTCCGAATGTCTGATTTTTGTTTGTATGTGTTTTTGTGCTTCTTTTTGTTCACTAACGAGTAATTGCTTGCTTTTGGACAAATATTTGACACTTCTTCCAGACAGGCTCAGCAGTCCCATGAACACCATGTTATCACAAATCACCACTTCGACGCTATTACACATCGTCCATATTGAATATAGGTGGTCTACCTAATTCATGAGTCAGTGTGATGGTTCGAGCAAGTGCGATTTTATGATCATTTCATACCTGCCGGTCTGCTCACTTGTCTTCTAGCACGTCTTTCCCTCACGATTCGTGGAAATCATTTTGTTTTCCTCTTAGCTTCATCCTCAGTTTCAGGTACAGTACAGTCTGCATCTATTACAGCACAGTTTGATGGGAGAATCCAATTCATAGGGAATCTGTCAATTGCTTAAATCTAAGCTTTACGAAACAACCGAACAATACAAAGTAAACAGTCATGAACTATACACAATGCACTTGATCCGATAAGTGAAAAAGGTTAGCCGATACATAAGTTGTACTTTTCAGCAAAGCTTGCTAAGTGAATCAGACAGTTCACACTTCCATTATAGTTGGACATTTTAAATATTTCTTGGTTTTACCCGTACGCCTCAATGTCTTGGCTATTTTTCATATTTACTCTTCTACCATAAGATTATCTTCAGAGAATTAAAGATCTTCAGGTTGCAAAGAATTACCAAAAGCTAATGTAATTTCTAGAGTAAACGAAGTCTCTCAATGGAATCTAAGGAAGACAGGGTTTTATTAACGCATAATTTAGGTAAATAGTTCGTTTACATTCTCTAGAGGTGCCTCAGAGGGACGTCTCCAAATTGTGGTATTCCGCTGATACTTTCCTTCTACTTTTGATTAAGCGTAAATGAATCTGACAGTTCACTATCTATCTATCTATCTATAGCCCGACGCCCTAATCAAGCAAAGGGTGGCCCCACACAAAACGCCTCCTGTCACCCACCATAAGATAGCCAACTCACCCCCCTCCCTCATATACCTCTCAACTCCATCCCTCTACCTCATCCTCGGTCTTTCCCTCCCTCCACCTCACCTACATACAGCCTCTTAGTTAGTCTTTCATTCTCCATTTTCTCCACATGTCCGACCCACCTCAGTGTATGTCTAATCTTCACCACATCCACATCTACCCCACAACGTTAATTCACTTCTTCATTCGTCAACCTGTCCCTCCACGTCACTCCACATGCTCCTCTCAAGTAACATTTCCACTGCTCTCATTCTTGACTTGTTCCCCTCTTGCAAGGTCCACGCCTCGCTTCCATACTTCAGGGTAGGGATTACAATACCATCATGCGGTGACTTCTTAACTTCCATACTCACCTCCCCATTTCTCGCCACTACTTTCAGTGTACCAACAACCTACCTTCCCTGCTGTACCCTTTCACGTACTTCATCCCCAAAAGTTCTATCCTTACTCATCACACTATCCAAGTACTTGAATACACTCACATTCTACATATCCTCACCATCCAACCTCACTGCACACTGTGACTTCATTCCTCTCAAACACCATTACTTCACTTTTGTTTACTACCACTTTCAGCTTCATCCTACACACTGTCCCAAATTCATTCACCAAACCTTACAATTTCCATTAATCTTCACTCAACAATACTATATCATTAGCAAACAACAACACTTCCTTGATGATTTAACAGTATCTATTTCGAGCTTTTACCCCTATACCTCAAATCGTAGCTATTTTTCATAGTTACTCAGCTACGATTCGATTTTATTCAGGCTAGGAAGAATCCTCAGGTGGCAAAGAATTAATGAAGGCTAATCTAAATTGTCCAGTAAAATAAGTTTCTCCTCAGCTCAATGGAATCCACAAAAGTTAGCTTTTTATTTACGTATATTATAGGTCCATACACTCTCGAGAGGTACAGTTGCGAGCAGATGACTCGAGGCCACCTAGTCCTCCAACATGTTTGTGTTTTATCTGGCAACAGTAGTAGCTGTGTACTTAACCGAGATTCAGTCAGCTGTTCGGGCGAAACAAACCCAGTGATAATTTTTCAATGTGCAGTTCCAACTTGTCTCCAATAAGTATCATGCAAGTAAACGTATTATACTAAAAATAATTAACGCGTCATACACGTGGTAGATGTATTTTTAACCATAATATTACAACTCAGGCATCCAAATAGTTGTGCGTTCATTCATGCGAAACACACGGGGATCCCGAGCGTGCAGCTCCATCACCACCTTGGTTTGTGACGTAGGCACCACGTGACCTGACGTATGGGGGGTGGAACTAGTTGACCCGTTCAGGATTATAAACATTTGTAGAGAGTAATTGTTCGACTTGATCACTGGAATATTAACGAAACGTTTGTTTTCTGTGTCAAAACAAACCTATTACAACCTCTAGTCTAATTCTGCAGAAACCACGTGCACTCTCACCCCCCTCCTATCACACGTCCCACCTCGTCTTACCCTTGCTCACCCATCACCCTCCATATAACTCCCACACTCCCCTCCCCTTGTTCCGCCTACTGTGGTGTGAACCTTTAACTCTCCTACCTGCTTTGGAGTCAGAGGTCACCGAAAGAGAGGTTAACGGTGAGGGATGACTAGCATGGCGGTTTTTTTTTTTTTTTTTTTTTAATCGTTAGGTTGCGGGGAAGCCGATAACATTACGGCATATCTCTTGGAACTGGTAAAAGTTGTTTGGTTCACGACGATAGTCGAACAAAATAAATCAAAATCGATTCCCATGTGTCTCACATGAATGAACGCAGCACTATTTGGATGCCAGTGTTGTAATAGTATGGGTATAAATATATCTGCCACTTATGACACGTTAATCATTATCAGTATAATATGTTTACTTGCATGATATTGATTGGAGAAAAGTTAGAACTGCACATTGACAAATTATCACAGGGTTTGTTTCGGCCCAGCAGCTGACTGAATCTCGGTCAAGTTCACAGCTACCACTGTTGCCCGATAAAACACCATCATGTTGGTGGACTAGGTGGCCTCGAGTCATCTGCTCGCAACTGTACATCAGAGGAACGCCTCCATTTGGTGTTACCGATGTAACAGGATGGCTAAAAAGTTTGGTCATATGAAGGTCCTTCAGCCACATCGTATCCCCTGAGAGAAGAAGGGTGAACTGGTTTTATAGGGAAACTAAGCATGTAATCCTGTTGTTCCTCATTTCAGAATAGTCTGGGACTCAGAACATTAACCACTACGACGACTACGACGACTTTTCTAGCAACCTTCCCGAATCTTCTCGTGGTCTTGACCTTGTGAGAGTCTGTTGTGTCATTCATGTTTCCTTTAGTTCGTTTCTTCTGTCCCTGAGTTGAGCTTCTCTCACCTGCGTTTGCCTATTTAAGCGGGGCTGGTACTGTCGTTAGTTGACGGATGGATTTAGACCGGTTTGTTGGTGTGCTCTGCAATTGGATTTTGTGACTATAGTAAGATACCTGTCGCACGTGAGTTAATGTTTTTTAAATGTGTCAGCATTAGGTTGCTTGTGTGTGTTTTTGTGTTTGTGTTATTGTCCGAATGTCTGATTTTTGTTTGTATGTGTTTTTGTGCTTCTTTTTGTTCACTAACGAGTAATTGCTTGCTTTTGGACAAATATTTGACACTTCTTCCAGACAGGCTCAGCAGTCCCATGCACACCATGTTATCACAAATCACCACTTCGACGCTATTACACATCGTCCATATTGAATATAGGTGGTCTACCTAATTCATGAGTCAGTGTGATGGTTCGAGCAAGTGCGATTTTATGATCATTTCATACCTGCCGGTCTGCTCACTTGTCTTCTAGCACGTCTTTCCCTCACGATTCGTGGAAATCATTTTGTTTTCCTCTTAGCTTCATCCTCAGTTTCAGGTACAGTACAGTCTGCATCTATTACAGCACAGTTTGATGGGAGAATCCAATTCATAGGGAATCTGTCAATTGCTTAAATCTAAGCTTTACGAAACAACCGAACAATACAAAGTAAACAGTCATGAACTATACACAATGCACTTGATCCGATAAGTGAAAAAGGTTAGCCGATACATAAGTTGTACTTTTCAGCAAAGCTTGCTAAGTGAATCAGACAGTTCACACTTCCATTATAGTTGGACATTTTAAATATTTCTTGGTTTTACCCGTACGCCTCAATGTCTTGGCTATTTTTCATATTTACTCAGCTACCATACGATTTTCTTCAGAGAATGAAAAACCTTCAGGTGGCAAAGAATTACCGAAAGCTAATCTAATTTCTAGAGTAAACAAAGTCTCTCAATCGAATCTACTTAAGACTGGGTTTTATTAACGAATAATTTAGGTCCATAGAGGGACGTGTCAAACTTGTGGTACACATGTAATCTGGCAGCTAACACAACCGATCCCCCGAGAGGAGGGGGGGTGAACTGATTAAGGGTGATGGCTGTGATAGTGATCTTGCAGCTTCTTTGTTCAAAAAAGCATGGAAGATAAAACAAGGAGAAGGAGGAGGAGGAAGACGACGACGACAACGACGACGACTGCGGCGGCGGCGGGCTTTTCGGCGCTCCTTCCTTTATTTGCTTGTCTCTGTTCTTTGTTTTGACCACGTGAGATTGTATTTTGTTGTTTCTGGTTCATTTTTTCTTGCCTCATGCTTCAATGAGCTGCATGTCTTGCCTCTCTTAGTTTCTGTATTTAGCCAGGCTTGGATTGTCCTTAGTTAACAGCGTTTATGGGCGAGTTCTGCTCTGTGGACATTTTACTGAAGTAAGATATCTGCCACATGTGAGGTACTGTTTATTATCTAAGTGTGTGAGGATATGATATATATATATATTAGCTTTGTGTGTGTGTGTGTGTGTGTGTGTGTGTGTTGTTACATAGCCTATGATTTCATCATCCTTTGTGTAATTTTAACGCACAGTATGCTGCATGTTTGATCACGAGCGTGTTCTGCCTCATTCCCCCCCTTCTACCGTTATAGTAGAGTAAGTCGTCCTTTCTGTTGTTCAGAGCAGGATTGTCAGCTCTTTGTCCCCTATGGCTTCATTTGCGCGTCCTTCTTACAAGTTGTATCAACTCTGCTGGCCCCTATATAATGAGCTCAGTCTCTGCATTATTGCCACTTAGATCTACTCCTCATTTTGCTCACATCTCTGTCCTCCCCTGTACAGTTATTATTATTGAGAGTTTCTCAGGAAGTCTCCAACCATCTGGCAGCTGTGTGTAATTTGAGTATAACGTTGCATTTTTTCTTGTACTGTGTAGAATAAGGTTGATTCTTAGGCCTACTAAGGTTTTTGTAGTTTGTGTAGGGTTCTTATTGTCAGCCATCATTAATAATATTTTGTATCTATAATAATATATCTGGCATTCACTGAGTATTATCTGGTATCTCATTTTAACAGAGCTGACAGATAAATTTACTCTTACTAATTTCGTGTTAATAGAGGCTATTGCAGTTAACCATATATTTAACCTTTTTGCCATTACATTATCCTTATGAGTCTTGAATGTTTTGTTGTTAGTTTGAGCATTAAACTTTAACTTGTAATTTTACCTAACTTTTATTTTGAACCTGGACCTTTCCGGGACAGTTTTCTCTGTTCCGTAAAATAAATTTGGCGACCTCTTATCAAGATATTCAGGATAATATCATAAGGATATTTCTTGATATTTTGTGACTGTGATTTATTCATGATGTCTACTATTTCTACACTTGATGAAGCCAAAGATTTTTTGTCAAATGTGCAAACAGTGTGTCACGTAGAAAACAGAACAAAGAATGAACTTAAGCTTGCTGCTCAACAATTGGGAATTGCTGTTCGCTCTCATCATTCTAAAGATCAAATTGTTGACATGATTAATGAAAGCTTGTTTAATGTAACTCCTCCAAATGAGCAAACGCAGATTGAATTAGCTAAGTTACAGCTAGCCCTGCAGGAGGCTCGTGCTAAGGAGGCTGAATTTCATGCACGTGCTAAGGAGGCGGAGTCTCAGGCTCGTATTCAGGAGGCACAAATTGAACTTGCCAGGATTCAGGCAGACCATGAGGATCGCATGAAACAAGGTGGAACTGGATCATCTAGCTCTGTTGATTTTGATGTGGCTAAAAATGTTAAACTTGTCTCTCCTTTTAATGAATCTGATTTAACAAAGTATTTTCAGTTGTTGGAGAGGGTAGCTACAGGTTTTAATTGGCCCAAAAAGTATCAGCCAGTACTTCTACAGAGTGTTCTCACCGGTAAAGCTCAAGTAACTTATGCATCTTTGCCTCAGGATCAATCTGATAATTATGATGTAGTTAAGAGCTTGATTCTTAAGGCCTATGTGCTTGTTCCTGAAGCCTATAGAGTAAAATTTAGGACAACTTACAAGCAAGATAAGCAATCCCATGTTGAGTATGCAAAAGTCAAAGAAGATCTGTTAGAGCAGTGGTTAAATTCTAAGAATGTGGATTCTGATTTTCTGATTTTGGTAAATTTAAGCAGATGATTTTGCTGGAGGACTTCAAGAGGTGTATTTATAAAGATGTAAGCCTATATCTTGATGAGAAAAGAATAGATAATTTGTCTGATGCTGCAGTTTAAGCTGATGAATATGTTCTCACTCACAAGAGATATTCTAAAGAAAAAGGGAAAGCTGAGAGTAAGTACGTTGCCTCTACTCAGAGTACAGGTAACAGGAAAGAGAATATAGATGATGTTTCTCAGGAAGTAAATACCAGCTTCACCTCTAGATTTCGGAAAAGTAAATGTACTTATTGTAGTAAGCTTGGTCATACTACAGAGAAATGTTTTAGGAGACAGCGTGATGTGAACAAAAAGGAGTCTTTAAATATTCAGTCAATTGGTCTAGTGTCCACTCTTGAGAGTTCCCAGAATTCTTTAACTGAGTTAACTGAACGTGCTTTGAGGGGTAACAAATTCTCATGATGGAGCTCCTCTTTTGAGCAGTAACATGGGTGACACTCTCAAGAGTTCATGTGCTAATTTCCTGTCTGATGGTTTTGTCAGTCCTCTGGACAGTAATGACAGGAAATCAGTTAAAATATATCGTGATACAGTTGCTTGCCAATCTCTTATGCTGACCAGTGTTCTAAGTTCTAATGTTAATTCCTCTGATGAAACTGTAATCTTACAAGGTGTAGGGAATAATTACTTCTCTGTCCCTCTGTGCAGAGTGAATTTAGAGTCTGGTTTTGTTAATGGTTCCGTTATGGTTGGGTTGGTTGAGACACTCCCAATGTCAGGTGTAACTTTCTTACTTGGAAATGATATTGGTGGAAGTCAAGTGTGTCCAGCTTCTCAGTTGTCTGGTGAGCCAGTGGCTGCGACCCAGGATTGTGATGTCCCTGATGTGTTCCCTGCATGTGCTGTCACTAGGGCTAAGTCTAAAGTTACTGGTGATTTAGAGGATAATGATGATGTTATCCTAGCTGACACTTTTCTTGCTAATTTGGACCACTCACCAGATGAGGCAGTACCCCGTAGTGTTGATAATTTGTCTCGTCAAGAGTTGGTTGAGTTGCAGGTTGCTGACCCTGAGTTGAAAGGTCTAGCTAACTCTGCTTGCAGTGAGGAAGAGTCAGCTGGTGCTTCTACTTGTTATTATATAAAGTCAGGAGTACTTATGAGGAAGTGGAGACCCCCAACAGCATCAGCCGACTGTGAATGGGAGGTTGTACATCAAGTTGTCATCCCTCGTGTTTGTAGGCAGGATATCATTAGAGTGGCTCATGATTCCAGTTTGGCAGGACACCTTGGAGTGAGGAAGACTGTGGCACGCATTTTGAAACACTTCTACTGGCCAGGTATCTTCAGGGATGTTTCCTGGTATTGTAAGTCTTGTCACACCTGTCAAGTTGTGGGGAAGTGTAATCAGACTGAAAAGATTGCACCTCTAGTTCCCATTCCTCCTTTTGAGGCGCCTTTCACCCGTGTGTTGGTGGATATTGTGGGCCCTCTTCCTAAGACTTCTTCAGGATTTTCTTATGTGTTGACCCTGATTGATATGGCTACTCGTTATCCTGAAGCCATTCCACTTACAAATATCACAGCAAAGAACGTGGTTAAGGAAATGCTAGGGTTCTTCACTCATGCCTTTATTATGATTTTCTTTATAGTTATGCCTATTATAATTGGTGGTTTTGGAAATTGATTGGTTCCTTTGATGTTAGGTGCGCCGGATATGGCATTTCCTCGTATGAATAATATGAGGTTTTGGTTGTTGCCTCCTTCTTTGACTTTGCTTTTAATGAGGGGAATGGTGGAGAGTGGAGTTGGTACAGGTTGGACTGTGTATCCTCCATTGTCTGCGGCTATTGCTCATGCTGGGGCATCTGTTGATTTGGAAATTTTTTCTTTGCATTTGGCTGGGGTTTCTTCTATTTTAGGTGCTATTAATTTTATGACTACTGTTATTAATATGCGTCCGCGGGGTATGACGATAGATCGTATGCCTTTGTTTGCTTGGTCGGTATTTATTACGGCTATTTTGCTTTTAATTTCTCTGCCTGTTTTAGCTGGTGCTATTACTATATTATTAACAGATCGTAATTTGAACACTTCTTTTTTTGATCCGGCTGGAGGGGGTGATCCTGTTCTTTATCAGCATTTGTTTTGATTTTTTGGGCATCCTGAGGTTTATATTTTAATTTTACCTGCGTTTGGGATGATTTCACATATTGTTAGTCAGGAGTCTGGGAAAAAAGAGGCTTTTGGGAGGTTAGGTATGATTTACGCTATGTTAGCTATTGGTATTCTTGGTTTTGTAGTGTGAGCTCATCATATGTTTACTGTGGGGATGGATGTGGATACTCGAGCGTATTTTACGTCAGCAACAATGATTATTGCGGTTCCTACTGGAATTAAAATTTTTAGGTGATTGGGAACTCTTCATGGAACGCAAATTAACTATAGACCTTCTATATGTTGGGGATTAGGGTTTATTTTTTTATTTACAGTAGGAGGATTAACGGGGGTTGTGTTAGCTAATTCTTCAATTGATATTATTTTACATGATACTTATTATGTTGTGGCGCATTTCCATTATGTGCTCTCTATGGGTGCGGTCTTTGGGATTTTTGCTGGATTGGCACATTGGTACCCTTTGTTTACTGGGTTAGCATTAAACCCTAAGTGGTTGAAGATTTATTTTTGTACTATGTTTTTAGGAGTTAATATCACTTTTTTCCCTCAGCATTTCCTAGGGTTGAATGGGATGCCTCGGCGGTATTCTGATTATCCGGATGCTTATACGGCTTGAAATGTTTTATCATCACTCGGGTCTATGATTTCTTGAGTGGCTGTATTGGGATTCATCATCATTATTTGAGAGAGAATGGTGTCTTATCGTGTGGTCGTGTTTTCGATGTATTTTCCTACTTCTATTGAGTGAAAACACGCTCATCCTCCTGCAGATCATAGATATATGGAAATTCCTTTAGTTTCTAATTTCTAAAATGGCAGATTAATGCACTAGGTTTAGGACCTATGAATGGGAATGTTATTCTCTTTTAGAATTAATTAATGGCAACTTGAGGGTATATGGGATTGCAAGATAGGGCTTCACCTCTTATGGAGCAGTTAATTTTTTTTCATGATCATGCGATAGTGGTTTTAATTCTTATTACAACTCTTGTGGGATATATAATGGCTAGGTTATTTTTTAATAGGTTTATTAATCGTTTTTTGTTAGAGAATCAGACAATCGAAGTGATTTGGACTGTTTTGCCTGCATTGATTTTAATTTTTATTGCTTTACCTTCGCTGCGGCTTCTTTATTTGTTGGATGAGGTTAACAATCCAAGTGTGACTTTAAAGTCTATTGGGCATCAGTGGTATTGAAGTTATGAGTATTCAGATTTTTCTCAGTTGGAGTTTGATTCGTTTATGGTTCCCACTGAGGAGTTAGGAGAGGCTGGATTTCGGCTTTTGGATGTTGATAATCGAGCTGTGTTGCCTTTCAAAAGTTTGGTCTGCCCAAGGAGGTACAGTCAGACCGGGGAAGTAATTTCATGTCAAACGTTTTCAAGCAGTCTCTGAAAGAGTTGGGCATCACCCAGATCATGTCTTCAGCTTACCATCCCCAGACCCAAGGAGTGTTAGAGAGATATCATCAAACACTCAAATCGATGCTCAAGAAATACTGTTTGGAACATCAGAAAGACTGGGATAAAGGTCTTCCATTCGTTGTGTTTGCCGCAAGAGAATCTCCAAATGAATCACTGGGCTTCTCACCTTTTGAACTACTGTTTGGCCATGAAGTAAGAGGACCCCTTAAGTTACTCAAGGAATGCTGGCTGTCGGAGGAAGATGACATCAACCTGCTGGAGTATGTGATGAAGTTCAAAGAACGGCTTTCCACTGCTTTACTGGCGAGAGAGAATTTAGGAGCTGCTCAGGAGAAGATGAAGACTTAGTATGATAAGAAGTCCAGGTTACGCCACTTTCAGCCAGGAGATCAGGTTTTGATTCTGCTACCAGTGCATGGACAACCTCTTCAAGCCAAGTTAGTGGTCCTTATTTCGTGGAGAAGAAACTCAGTGATGTCAACTATGTCATCGCCACACCAGATCGTAGAAAGAACAAGCAACTATATCACATCATGCTAAAGTTATATCACAGGCGGGACGAAAATAAACCAGTCTGCACTGTAGCTGTTCCACCCAAGTCTGCAAGTGAAGTTCTCCCATGCAGCATGAGCCTGAGTGATAGTTTGGGGAAGAATCCTGATATCATGAATGATCTCCAGACTAAGCTTTCTCATCTACCTCCCGAGGAAAGGCAGGAGTTTTCGGCATTACTGCAGGAGTACCCGCAAGTGTTCCGTGCCACTCCAGGAAGAACCACTGTGTTGATGCATGATGTCGATGTTGGAGACGCAAAGCCAATTAAATTGCCCCCTTACCGTGTGAACCCAGTGAAAGTTCCTCTCATCCAGAAGGAGCTTGGCTACCTGTTGGACCACAAGATGATTGAGCCCTGTAAGAGCGAGTGGAGTTCTCCTGTCACTCTAGTCCCTAAGCCAGGTGGGTCACAGCGGCTTTGCATCGACTACAGACGTGTTAATCAGATAACCAAAACAGACACTTACCCTCTCCCTCGCGTGGAAGATTGCATAGACAAGATCGGAAAGGCTAGGTACAGTTGGCCGCACTCCCGCGAGGGCCACCTTAGTGTTGGCAACGCTGGCCGAGATAGTAACCGCGAATCATTAGTAGTGAGCTCTTATCGAAGCATTCACAGGACTGAGGGAGGGAGCGGGTTTGAGGTGAGTAGGTGGGTGCCTGTACACGAGAGGCGAGATATGACGATTGTTGAGGCGACAGAAAAGTGTAATATTAAAAGATTTTTTTTTTTTTTCGGTGTTAATTTTGCCATCATGAAAAGTAAAAAGATCAACTTTAAATATTGTACTGCAAAACAAAGAACCGATTCATAATTGCAGACTTTAATCGTATTTTATTTTATTGTCGTTTCCAAGCAATGGACGCTGTAAAATACAGACAAAAACTGCCTGAAAATAATGAATCAGAATGCTGTTTATTAATCACATATAACAAATGTAACTTCATCCGGAATGTGGCAGCTGCTGACACCACTGGCACATATCAACATCGCCCATATCTAGCGTTACTTAACAAGCAGTTTAAAATCGCATCGTTGCGTCATCGCATCGTGGAGTTATCAGGGCTCCCATTGACCTTCACATGATAGCAGATTAAATATATATATATATATATATATATATATATTTATATTTATATATATATATATATATATATAGATAGACAGATCGATATATATATATATATATATTTATATAGATAGATATATATATATATGTATATGAGAGAGAGAGAGAGAGAGAGAGAGAGAGAGAGAGAGAGAGAGAGAGAGAGAGAGAGAGAGAGAGAGAGAGAGAGAGAGAGCAAGAGCGAGAGAGAGAGAGAGAGAGAGAGAGAGAGAGAGAGAGAGATCACAAATTTAAAGCCTCATTGGTCAAGACGCCCATAATTTCATTTTTACAAACGACCATCTGTTGCCATCGTGTCCGTGCCTCTTTGCCTATCTCGTACTATGTAAATTTTTACATAGCAAAATCTGACTATAGCATTTAGCGTTTAATATCATTAATCAGAATGTAGGAAAAATAGTAAGGTAAAAGAGTGATACAGCATCCCTAAATGTGGTGTTTGTTGTCGGGTGTTAGGAAACGCTTGATAAGGAGGATACGGAGGTGTGTGCTAGGGGTGTCAGCAATTACCGCATGCAGTATTAAGGATCCACATTTGCTGTATTCAATAGCATTATGCTTTATGGTTTCCAAGCATTAACTGTGCCACTTTTCACGGCGGTAATAACTTGACAATAAAGGTATTAAAATATATATGATTTGTTACCAGGAATTGTAGATTTTTATTATATATAGCTTCCAGCCTTCCACTCATCTGTTTCAGACGTCATCCCTCACCTCTCGTGCATAGGTATCCCCCCACTTTCCTATAACCCCCTTCCTCCCCCCCAAACTCTCTCTGTACGACTCTCTCTTACTGGCTGTGGATGCTTCGAACGCATCTCTCTACTAGTGTTTCAGAGTCAATATCTTGGCCAGCGTTGACAACGCTGTGGCCCTCGCGGGAGTGCGGCCAGCTGTACATAAGTAAGTTTGATTTGTTAAAGGGATACTGGCAAGTACCTATGACTGAACGTGCTAGGGATCTCATGTTTTGTAACACTAGGAAAGACTTTTGCATGTTCTGTGATGCCATATGGTATGAAGAATGCACCAGCCACATTTCAGAAGCTCATGAATGTTGTAACAGAGGGTTTGGCAGGGTGTGTTGTTTATATTGATGTATTAATCTTCAGTGACAACTGGAAAGATCACCTATGCCATGTCAGTAAATTTCTTGAGCGTTTGGTTCAGGCTAATCTTGTAGCTAATTTATCAAAGTGTGAGTTTGGTCAAGCTAAAGTTCAGTACCTTGGGTATGTAATTGGTGATGGACATGTTGCACCACCAGGAGCTAAGGTTCAGGTTATAAGTGATCTTCCCAGACCTAAAAGTAGGAAAGAGCCACAAAGATTTTTGGGAATGGTAGGTTATTACAGGAGATTTGTTCTTAACTTTTCTATTCTTGTATCACCACTTACAGACCTACTGAAAAAGGGAGTTAAATTTGTCTGGACCGATAACTGTGAATCCTCTTTCAACAAACTTAAAGCTATCCTATTAAGTCAGCCAGTGCTCGCTACTCCAAATTTTGTTAAGCCTTTTAAGATGTCTGTTGATGCAAGTGATACAGGAGCTGGGGCTGTTTTGCTGCAAGAGGATGATCAGGGTATTGAACATCCTGTATCTTATTACACCACCTCAAAAGAACTACTCAACTATTGAGAAAGAGCTTTTGGCCTTGATTTTGGGTTTACAGCATTTTTCATTTTATTTGTGTTCTGGTTTTGACCCCATAGTCATTTATACCGATCATAACCCCCTGAAATTCCTTAGTAAGTTTAAAGATAAAAATCAGAGATTGACAAGATGGAGTCTACTTCTTCAGGAGTATGCATTAGACATACAACATGTCAAGGGGAAAGAAAATGTTATTGCAGATTGCTTATCTAGACTTTAGACATTGTTTTAGAGTAATAAATTTCCTTTGTAAATTTCTTTTTCTTTGTGGGGAGGTGTTACATAGCCTACGATTTCATCATCCTTTGTGTAATTTTAACGCACAGTATGCTGCATGTTTGATCACGAGCGTGTTCCGCCTCACTCCCCCCTTCTACCGTTATAGTAGAGTAAGTCGTCCTTTCTGTTGTTCAGAGCAGGATTGTCAGCTCTTTGTCCCCTATGGCTTCATTTGCGCGTCCTTCTTACAAGTTGTATCAAGCTCTGCTGGCCCCTATATAATGAGCTCAGGTTCTGCATTATTGCCACTTAGATCTACTCCTCATTTTGCTCACATCTCTATCCTCCCCTGTACAGTTATTATTATTGTGAGTCTCAGGAAGTCTCCAACCATCTAGCAGCTGTGTGTAATTTGATTATAACTGTTGTTGCATTTTTCCTAGTACTGTGTAGCATAAGGTTGATTCTTAGGCCTACTAAGGTTTTTGTAGTTTGTGTAGGGTTCTTATTGTCAGCCATCATTAATAATATTTTGTATCTGTAATAATATATCTGGCTTTCACTGAGTATTATCTGGTATCTCATTTTAATAGGGCTGACAGATAAATTTACTCATGCTAATTTCGTGTTAATAGAGGCTATTGCAGTTAACCATATATTTAACCTGTTTTTTGCCATTACATTATCCTTATGAGTCCTGAATGTTTTGTTGTTAGTTTGAGCATTAAACTTTAACTTGTAATTTTACCTCTTTTATTTTGAACCTGGACCTTTACGGGACAGTAGTGATTATTAGTATTCTCACTTAAAGTGTACATTATCTTTCTCTGTTCCGTAACAGTGTGTGTGTGTGTGTGTGTGTGTGTGTGTGTGTGTGTGTGTGTGTGTGTGTGTGTGTGTGTGTGTGTGTGTGTGTTTTGAGTTTGTGTGTTTATGTGTGTGTTCGCTTACGAGTAAATTATTCTGAACATAAATCTGACCGTTTTCCTGCTGGTCTCAACATCCCACGCACCATATGGCATCAGATATCACCATTTTTTCGCTAATACCCATCGTCCATACTGAGTACGCATCATGTCTATCTCATTCAGGAGTCAGCTGTAGTAAGTGGGTTTTTATGATCCCTGCTTACATGCCGGTCTGCTCTATTGTATTCTAACCCGTCTTTCCCTTACCATTCCTAGTGTTCATTTTGTCTTCTTGCTAACTTCACTCTCAATTTCAGCTACAGTGCAGTGATTATCCTAAACACATTTTTTAAGGGTGAATGAAATTTTCAAGGAATCTGTCAATTGCTTAAAACAGATTTACAAAAACCGAACAATACGAACAAAGTAAACATCCATGAACTATCCACAATGCCCTTGATTTAACACTTGGAAAGGTTTGACGTATTTAATACCTTCCTTGTACTCTTGAATGAAGGTAAGTGAATCTGACACTTCACACTTCCTTCATAATTTGACTATTTCTATCTTTTACCTATATACCGCAAATCGTAGCTATTTTTCATAGTTAGCTACCATTCGATTTTATTCTGTCTTGGAAGGATCCTCAGGTGGCAAAGAATTAATGATGGCTAATCTAAATTGTCCAGTTAAATAAGTTTCTCCTCAGCTCAATGGAATGTACAGTCGTGGCCATAAATAATCATCTATCATCCTCAACGCCGTGCCTCAGACTGGCTCCTTTATGCGCGTCAAGTCACACTGGAGTAAGAGGGGCTGAGAGGGAGGGGCCAGAGAGAGAAGGGAAGGTGGGTGGGGGAACGAGCAATGGTGCTGGGGTGGAGTGAGGGAGGGGAGGGAGAATGAAATGCGAAATTGCGACAACATAATTTGTCTATTTTCTTTCATTCAGGGCATCATATAAAGGAGTTACTATTCGGTAGATAAAGCTGCCTTACACCTTGTATAGCGGCGTCAGATAACAAGCTTTAGATAGGTGGTGATGTCAAGGACTAGCTCGTGAGAGAAATATACTGACGTGACATCAAACATTTGTGCGGAGCCAGATATTTGTGTTTATCCGTGTATTTTGACCTCAGACGGAGAATGGGATCTGGATGGCTTTGACTTCCGTAATGTTTGTGTAAGAAACGTCCTCTACCCTTACATGTAATTAATTTTTGGAACTAAATAATATATGCAACTTTTGACATGGCTGTGTCCACAGTAAATATGATCTCTCGCGGTATACGGTACACTCCCTCTATACAGTCACCATCATGATAATTCAATAATTATTTAATGACATCTCTATATGAAAAGGCTTTTTAAAATAATTGCACATAAAAGGTAAATAAATTTGATGTCTGTGCTCATGGGTGGATATGGTAACGTTATCGCTCATAATCTATTAGAGGGAAAATGAAACAAAATCTTACCCAAACTCCCAGAATATATCAATGTCAGTGTCTACCGACACTGGTCAAGCCAGTGGCCTCATGCCTTAAAAACCTCATGCAGACGTCGCGGCACCGGGGAAACAATGTTGTTGATGGTTTGCTGGTTTCGTTTGAACAGCTCCCACTCGTCTTTGGTGAGCTGGAGGAGGCGGGCCCCCCTCGTTCTCTGGCATCCACGCATAAGGTGACCAGATTTATTGGAGCTAAAAGTGGGACAATGTCACGTGTGTGTGTGTGTGTGTGTGTGTGTGTGGAGAGAGAGAGAGAGAGAGAGAGAGAGAGAGAATGTGAGTGTGCGACGGCTGCTACGCAACACCTCACCCTCGCCCTCGGGCTGCTAATCAAACACTAATGTCTCAAACGAACTCTAGAAACTGAGTAATCAATATACAGCACAGTAGTGACAGTAAGGTGAATTGGCCCACCAAAGTTACTAGTTAGTATTATAAATTTTATATTAACAATTTGGTATTTCACTTGGTTTGGATTATGCATAATTATACTAATTCATCATAATTTCATAAAAGGTCATTTTATATCTAATGTAATATTAATTTTCTAAAAGCGGGACATTTTACATAATTTGCCCCAGAAGCAGGACATTTTAGTCACAATTAAAATAGCGGGACAGGTAAAAAAAAAAAAAAACAGGACCGTCCAGCCTTTATAAAGGCGGGAATCTGGTCGCCTTATCCACACATTGACAATCTGGGCCGACAAAATCTCGATGACTCTGCACTAATATTTGATCTGTCACGTCAGGATACTTTTCTCAAGAGCCAGTCCTTGACATCATCACCTATCCAAAGTTTATCTGACGCCGCTATACCAGGTGTAGTGCAACTTTATCTACCGAATAGTAACTCCTTTATAAGATGCCCTGAATGAAAGAAAATAGACATATTATGTGGCCACAACTTCGCATTTCATTCTCCCTCCCCTACCTACCCTCCCTCCCCTCCCCCACTCCACCTAAGCACCATCACTCGTCCCCCCACCCACCTTCCCTTCTCTCTTTGGCCCCTCCCTCTCAGCCCCTTTTACCCCAGTGTGAGTTGCCGCGCGTAAGGGAGCTAGCAAGAGACACAGGGTACACGAGGATAGGTGATTACTTATGGCCACGACTGTACAAAAGATAGCATTTTATTTGCGTATATTATAGGTCAATAGTTAGTTTACACTCTCCAAAGGTACCTCAGAGGAACGCCTCCATGTGGTGGTACCGATGTAACCGGACGGCTAAACGGTTTGGTCATATGAAGGTCCTTCAGCCACATCGTATCCCCCGAGAGAAGAAGGGTGAACTGGTTTTAAAAGGAAACTAAGCATGTAATCCTGCTGTTCCTCATTTCAGAATCGTCTGGGAGTCCAAACATTAACCACTACGACGACGTTTCTATCAACCTTCCCATATCTTCTTGTGGTCTTGTCCTTGTGAAAGTCTTTTGTGTCATTCGTGCTTCCTTTATTTTCGTTTCTTCCGTCCCTGAGTTGAGCTTTTGGTAGTTGACGGATGGATTTAGTCCGGTTTGTTGGTGTGCTCTGCAATGGGATTTTGTGAATATAGTAAGATACCTGTCACACGTGAATGTTTTTTAAATGTCTCAGTAAAATCGCTAAATGTGCGACTTTCAAAAATTTTCTCAAATTTGTATGGGACAAAATTTATTCCAAAACAAGACATTTCTTTTGATGAAAAAAAAATCACATTTAGCAATCATAAAAAGATATCGACTGACCATTAAATGTAGTGGCATCTTTGGTGGATAAGAGAAACATATATGAATTGATTTAGAGGTCACGTAAACAAGAATTTTAAAATTACATTTAGCCTCCTGTATAAATTTAAAAAAATAATAATATTTGCACAATATGAAGGTTGGTGCATCACCATAAACAACATTTCCTTGGTAAAATCAGTCAAAAAAGTGATACCTCGTGAGAAGGGATACTGATGACCTTTTGTCTCAGTAATTCATACAAGAACATATAAACACAGGCAATGCAGATATAAAGTTAAGTTCCATTTGTAACTTCATTCCTCTTCTTTGTAGACATATACTTGATGTGTATGACAGGTACAAAATGTGCAGATTGAAGGAACAATGAATGAACCCTATTAATGTCCTCTGCAGATTTAGATTTTTTTCATCACGAGGGTCAATTTTTTGTTTCTTCATTTGTAGTTGTAAATTCGGATTAAAAAAAAAAATGGACGTATTTTGTTATGGTAAAGGCATCCGCTTTAGACATAATTCAAAACTATTATACTTGAATGATCCTAAAAACAACATAATTGAGGGCGTGAACACCAAATATGAGACTTGCTGGGAAACACTCCCAATTGTATCTACAATTTGGAAAACGCTTCTGAGGGTGAGAAAATTTTTATCTGAAAATAAAGTCAGGAACAAGTTAAAATGAGGTAACACGATGAAATCTCGCTGTTAAAGACGGCTGACATTCCTCATAAGTTTCGTCTAATTAGAGATGTGTAAAAATATTTGTAAATTTAGAAATAAAATGAATGTTATTTTTATCTCCATAGGCATTGTTTTAAAGAGGCATCCTGACCTGAACAAATTTAAAAAATGGAATATTTTCGCAGCATGATGGATTGTGTGATATCATTGTCCATACTTACTAAGGTAAAATGACTCGGAAAAGCACTAATGATATTACAAGAAAATTGTTTATGTATTGGTTATCAAATATATATTTAGGAAAAAAGAAATAGCTGTACTGAGGTAACTTTATAGTTACCAACAATACTTACTTCCCTATATACTCATATTTCTTGTTCATCATGGGTCGAAAAAATATCAGGCTATAGGTGCGTCGACGTGAAATGATGTCTATCATGGAGAGATTAACATAATTTGAAATTTCCGATCAGTCTATTGGCACTTTTTTTTAATTCATCTAACATCACTTCACGGAGAAAAGAAAGTTCCAACCGCTATCGACGTAGTTCAGAGCTATTTTAATAAAATGATAGCCGTGCAAACATTTTTGGGGCCAAAATCGCTAAATATGCTACATCTAGACATGTCCTCAAATTTGAATAATATACACTTCCAATTATTTCCAAAACTCGAAACATATTTCTGAGGGTGAAAAAATCACAATTAGGAAACATAAACTCAGATATCGATTGAAACGTATATCGAGATTTTATTTTTGGTGTATAACAACAATATATATGATCTGAAGTGGAGATCACCTATACAGGCGACTAACGACGAATGAGTTGTCTGCAGAGGATGCAACTTAAAAATACATCGAACCTCCTAATTAAAAAAAAAATATTTGCACATGATGAATGATGGTGCAACACCATAAACAATATTATCTTAGGAAAAATCTGTCTAAACTGTGATAATTGGTGAGAGTTATTGATGAGCTTTTGACTCAACTAAAAATTCATACAGTATAAACATTAAAGTTATACCGAGATAATTATATAGACAATTCCCATTTATGACTTTATTCCTCATCGCCAGAGACATATACTTGTAGTGTATGACAGCTACAAAATGTGCAGGTTTAAGGGACACTGGATGGCTTCTATTAATGTCCTCGGGTGAATATTTGGATTTCTTCTTTACGAAGAATGTCATTTTTGTCTTTCTTCATTTGTAGTTATAACGTCAGATTAGAAAAAATTAAGTTTCTTGTTACGGTAATAGCTTCCGGCTTAAACGTAATTCAAATCTATTATACTTGAATGATCCTAATAACCGCATTATTGAGGGCGAAAACGCCACATATTTACTCTTAACTTGCTGGGAAACACTCCCAATTGTATGTACAATTTAGAAAACATTTCTTTCGGGTGAGAAAATTTGTATCAAATAAAAGTCAGGAACAAGTGTAAATTAGGTAAAACATACGATGAAATGTACTCACTGGCAAAGAAGGTTGACATTCCCCAAAAGTTTGGTTTCATTAGAGATGTGTAAAAAAGTTCTAAATTTGGAAATAAAAGGGATATTTTTATTAACAATAATATCGTTTTAAAGCGGCCTATTGAGCCTTCCGATCAAATTAATAAAATGGAATATTTACGCAGTAAATGATATCAAACGAGCAATAGCTCGTGTGATATCATTGTCCATATTTGCCAAGGTAAAATTGCTCGGAAACGCAATAAATCTTTAACGAGAGAATTGTTTTGGTGTTGGTATCAGACATATATTATTAGGAAAACGAAATATAACACCGTTATGAGATATACAGTTTATCAGCAATACTTGGTTCGTCATATTTGCAGATTGGTTGTTCATGATTGGTCTTAAAAATATCAGGTTACAGGAGCGTGGAGCGTGGACGTGAACTGATGTGTCTTCCATGCTGAGATTAACTTATGTTATAATATTCGATATCATTGGCATTTTCTTTTTGTTTATTTTACTCATATTACTCGAGACCACGGATTAATGGTAGTTCCAACTGTGAACTAGATACTGATGATAGCATCAGCTACCGGGGTATTTCAGATTAATTTTACTGGAATGATTTGTAGTTTTTTTTTTTTTTTTTTGGTCAAAATCGCTAAATGTTCGGGTTTCATAAATGTTCTCATATATGAATGGGAGACAAAATTACTTCTAAAACTCAGAAGACATATTTCTTGGTGAAAAAATCACATTTAAATATAAAAAGTTATCGATTGACAGGTAACCGTAGCTGGCATCTCAGGTGGATAAAAATATATATGAATTGACTTGGAGGTCACCTAAACAAGCGAGAAAAGTCCAATATGTATTCCTTGTTGTCTACAGTATAAGCATTTTAAAATTATATATAGCCTCCAGACTAAATGTAAAAAAAAAAAAATAGTGTATGCACATAATGAAGGTTGGTACATCACCATAAATAACATTTCCTTAGGTAAAATTTGTCAAAACTGTGATACCTCGTGAGAAGGAATATTATTGAGCTTTTGACTCTCACAGTAATTCATACAAGAAAATATAAACACTAAGGCAATACGGAGATATAAAGTTAATAACCATTTGTAACTTTATTCCTCTTCGCCATGGACATATACTTGAAGTGTATGACAGCTACAAAATGTGCAGGTTGAAAGAACACCGAATGAACTCTATTATGTCCTCAGCAGATTGTTTAGATTTTTTCGTCACTAAGTGGGTCAGTTTGGTTTTAGTTTTTTTTTCATTAAATTAAAAAAAAAAAAAAAAGTTTTGTTACGGTACTAGCATCCGCTTTGGACCTAATTCAAAATTATTATTCTTGAGTGATCCTAAAAGCCGCATAATTCATGGCGAGAACACCAAATATGACATTTGCACATATGTACTCTAAATTAACTGGGAAAAGCTCCCAATTGTATCTACAATTTAGAAAAAGTATCTGAGGGTGAGAAAATTTGTATCTGAAAATAAAGTCAAGAACAAGATTAAATGAGGTAACACGATGAAATTTACTGACTGGTACAGAAGGCTGACATTCCCAGAAGTTTCGTTTCATTAGAGATGTGTAAATAACTTCTAAATTTAGAGATAAAAGGGATATTTTAAAGAGGCATCCTGATCCTCCTGAACAAATTTAAAAAATGGAATATTCTCGCAGCATGATGGATCGTGTGATATCATTGTCCATACTTACCAAAGTGAAATGACTCGGACAAGCACTAATGATTTTACAAGAAAATTATTTATGTATTAGTTATCAAATATATATTATTAGGAAAAAGGAAATACATAGCCGCACTGAGGTATACAGTTTACCAACAATACTGGCTCCCTATACACGCAGATTTTTTTGTTCATGATGGATCTTAAAAGTATCAGGTTACAGGAGCGTCGACATGCAATGATGTTTATCATATTCTCCGTTTTTTTTTTTTTTTTAACACATCTAACCACTTCACGGACAAAAGAAAGTTTCAACCGCTATCGAAGTAGTTCAGAGCTATTTTACTAAAATGATGGTGCAAACATTTTTTGGGCCAAAATCGCTATATATGAGACTGCCAGACATTTGAATGATAGACACCCAATTATTTACAAAATTCAGAATGCATTACTGAGGGTGAAAAACTGACAATTAGGAAGCATATACACAGATATCGATTGACACATATATGAAGATGGCATTTGAGATGTATAACAACAATAAATATGATTTGAAGTGGTCACCTAAACAGGCGACGAACGTCGAATGTGTTCTTTGTTGTCTGCAGTGGATGCACCTTAAAATTACATGGAACTTCCTGACTAGTTAAAAATATATATATTTGCACATAATGAATGATGGTGCTACGCCATAAACATTTCCTTGGGTAAAATCAGTAGAAACTCTGATAAACCGTGAAAGAATATTGATGAGCTTTTGACTCAACTAAAAATTCATATATTACAAACATTAATGCAATACCGAGATATATAGATAATTTCCATTTACGACATTATTCCTTATCGCCGTAGACATATATTTGTAGTGTATGACAGCTTCAAAATGAGCAGGTTGAAGGAACACTGGATGACTTCTACTAATGTCCTTGGGTGAATATTTGGATTTCTTCGCTCCGAAGTGTCATTTTTATCTTTCTTCATTTGTAGTTCAGATAAAAAAAAATGGTTTCTTGTTACGGTAATAGCTTCCGGTTTAAACGTAATTCAAATCTATTATACTTGAGTGATCCTAAAAACCGCATAATTCAGGGCGAAAACACCAAATATGCAACTTCCACATATGTACTCTAAATTTGCAGGGAAACACTCCCAATTGTATGTACAATTTAGAAAACATTTCTGAGGTTCACAATTTGTATTGTTACGGAACAGAGAAAGATTATGAACACTTCAAGTGAGAATACTAAAAATCACTACCGTCCCACAAAGTTCCAGGTTCAAAACAAAAGAGTTAGGTAAAATTACAAGTTAAAGTTTAATGCTCAAACTAACAACTAAACATTCAGGACAAAAAACAGGTTAAATATATGGTTAACTTCAATAGCCTCTATTAACAAGAAATTAGCAAGAGTAAATTTATCTGTCAGCCCTGATAAAATGAGAAAACCGGATAATGCTCAGTTAATGCAAGATATATTATTACAGATACAAAATATTATTAATAATGCCTGACATCAAAAACTCCACGAATCTCAAAAACCTTACCAGGCCTACGAATTAACACCTTATGCTATATAGTACAAGGAAAAAATGTAATATACTCAAATTACACAGCACCTAGATGGTTGGAGACTTCCTGACAACTCACAAAAATAATAACAACTGTACAGGGGAGGACAGAGATGTGAACAAAATGAGTAGATCTATGTGGCAATTAATGCAGAGACTGAGCTCATTACATAGGGGCCGGCAGAGCTTGATACAACTTGTAAGAAGGATGCGCAAATGAAGCCAGAGGGGACAAAGAGTTGACACTCCTGCTCTGAACAACAGAAAGAACGACTTTACTACAAGGGGGAGAAGGGGGGAGTGAGGCAGAACACGTAAGTCCGGTCACTATGGAAGCCACGAGGCGAATCGTGATCAAACATGCAGCATACTGTACGTTAGAATTATACAAAGGATGATGAAATCATAGGCTATGTAACACCTCCCCACAAAGAAAGAAAAAAAAATTTACAAAGGAAAATTTCTTATTACTCTAAAACAATCTGTCCAAAATCTAGATAAGCAATCTGCAATAACATTTTCTTTCCCCTTGACATGTTGTATGTCTAATGAATACTCCTGAAGAAGTAGACTCCATCTTGTCAATCTCTGATTTTTATCTTTAAACTTACTAAGGAATTTCAGTGGGTTATGATCGGTATAAATGACTATGGGGTCAAAACCAGAACACAAATAAAATGAAAAATGCTGTAAACCCAAAATCAAGGCCAAAAGCTCTTTCTCAATAGTTGAGTAGTTCTTTTGAGGTGGAGTGAACTTCTTACTGTAATAAGATACAGGGTGTTCAATACCCTGATCATCCTCTTGCAGCAAAACAGCCCCAGCTCCTGTATCACTTGCGTCAATAGCCATCTTAAAAGGCTTAGCAAAATTTGGAGTAGTGAGCACTGGCTGACTTAATAGGATAGCTTTAAGTTTGTTGAAAGAGGATTCACAGTTATCGGTCCAGACAAATTTAACTCCTTTTTTCAGTAGGTCTGTAAGTGGTGATACAAGAATTGAAAAGTTAAGATCAAATCTCCTGTAATAACCTACCATTTCCAAAAATCTTTGTGGCTCTTTCCTACTTTTACGTCTGGGAAGATCACTTATAACCTGAACCTTAGCTCCTGGTGGTGCAACATGTCCATCACCAATTACATACACAAGGTACTGAACTTTAGCTTGACCAGACTCACACTTTGATAAATTAGCTACAAGATTAGCCTGAACCAAACGCTCAAGAAATTTACTGACATGGCATAGGTGATCTTTCCAGCTGTCACTGAAGATTAATACATCATTAATATAAACAACACACCCTGCCAAACCCTCTGTTACAACATTCATGAGCTTCTGAAATGTGTCTGGTGCATTCTTCATACCATATGGCATTACAGAACATGCAAAATTCTTTCCTAGTGTTACAAAACCCGAGATCTCCTTAGCACGTTCAGTCATAGGTACTTGCCAGTATCCCTTTAACAAATCAAACTTACTTATGTACCTAGCCTTTCCGATCTTGTCTATGCAATCTTCCACGCGAGGGAGAGGGTAAGTGTCTGTTTTGGTTATCTGATTAACACGTCTGTAGTCGATGCAAAGCCGCTGTGACCCACTTGGCTTAGGGACTAGAGTGACAGGAGAACTCCACTCGCTCTGACAGGGCTCAATCATCTTGTGGTCCAACAGGTAGCCAAGCTCCTTCTGGATGAGAGGAACTTTCACTGGGTTCACACGGTAAGGAGGCAGTTTAATTGGCTTTGCGTCTCCAACATCGACATCATGCATCAACACAGTGGTTCTTCCTGGAGTGGCACGGAACACTTGCGGGTACTCCTGCAGTAATGCCGAAAACTCTAGCCTTTCCTCGGGAGGTAGATGAGAAAGCTTAGTCTGGAGATCATTCATGATATCAGGATTCTTCCCCAAACTATCACTCAGGCTCATGCTGCATGGGAGAACTTCACTTGCAGACTCGGGTGGAACAGCTACAGTGCAGACTGGTTTATTTTCGTCCCGCCTGTGATATAACTTTAGCATGATGTGACAAAGTTGCTTGTTCTTTCTACGATCTGGTGTGGCGATGACATAGTTGACATCACTGAGTTTCTTCTCCACGAAATAAGGACCACTAAACTTGGCTTGAAGAGGTTGTCCATGCACCGGTAGCAGAATCAAAACCTGATCTCCTGACTGAAAGTGGCGTAACGTGGACTTCTTATCATACCAAGTCTTCATCTTCTCCTGAGCAGCTCCTAAATTCTCTCTCGCCAGCTGTAAAGCAGTGGACAGCCGTTCTTTGAACTTCATCACATACTCCAGCAGGTTGACGTCATCTTCCTCCGACAGCCAGCATTCCTTGAGTAGCTTAAGGGGTCCTCTTACTTCAACCCAAACAGTAGCTCAAAGGGTGAGAAGCCCAGTGATTCATTTGGAGATTCTCTTGCGGCAAATGCAACGAATGGAAGACCTTTCTGATGTTCCAAACAGTATTTCTTGAGCATCGATTTGAGTGTTTGATATCTCTCTAACGCTCCTTGGGTCTGGGGATGGTAAGCTGAAGACGTGATCTGGGTGATGCCCAACTCTTTCAGAGTGATTGAAAACATTTGACATGAAATTACTTCCCCGGTCTGACTGTACCTCCTTGGGCAGACCAAACTTGGTGAACCACGTTCTTTGCCGAGATATTTCTAAGTGGAA
Organism: Coenobita brevimanus; assembly: GCF_032717465.1. Taxonomy (NCBI): domain Eukaryota; kingdom Metazoa; phylum Arthropoda; class Malacostraca; order Decapoda; family Coenobitidae; genus Coenobita; species Coenobita brevimanus. Next base: position 26,908,748 of record NC_137045.1, on the reverse strand, counting down.
TGGCTTCAGGATAACGAGTAGCCATATCAATCAGGGTCAACACATAAGAAAATCCTGAAGAAGCCTTAGGAAGAGGGCCCACAATATCCACCAACACACGGGTGAATGGCGCCTCAAAAGGAGGAATGGGAACTAGAGGTGCAACCTTTTCGGTCTGATTACACTTCCCCACAACTTGACAGGTGACAAGACTTACAATACCATGAAATATCTCTGAAGATACCTGGCCAGTAGAAGTGTTTCAAAATGCGTGCCACTGTCTTCCTCACTCCAAGATGTCCTGCCAAACTGGAATCATGAGCCACTCTAATGATATCCTGCCTACAAACACGAGGGATGACAACTTTATGTACAACCTCCCATTCACAGTCGGCTGATGCTGTTGGGGGTCTCCACTTTCTCATAAGTACTCCTGACTTTATATAATAACAAGTAGAAGCACTGCAAGCAGAGCTGGCTAGACCTTTCAATTCAGGGTCAGCAACCTGCAACTCAACCAACTCTTGACGAGACAAATTATTCCCTACACCTTGTAAGATTATAGTTTCATCAGAGGAATTAACATTAGAGCCTAGAACACTGGCCAGCATAAGGGATTGGCAAGCACCTGTATCACGATATTTTTTAACTGATTTCCTGTCATTACTGTCCAGAGGACTGGTGAGTGGTCCAAATTAGCAAGAAAAGTGTCAGCTAGGATAACATCATCCTCTAAGTCACCAGTAATTTTAGACTTAGACCTAGTGACAGCACATGCAGAGAACACATCAGGGACATCACAATCCTGGGTCGCAGCCACTGGCTCACTAGACAACTGAGGAGCTGGACACACTTGACTTCCACCAATATCATTTCCAAGAAAGTTACACCTGACATTGGGAGTGTCTCAACCAACCCAACCATAACGGAACCATTAACAAAACCAGACTCTAAATTCACTCTGCACAGAGGAACAGAGAAGTAATTATTCCCTACACCTGGTAAGATTGCAGTTTCATCAGAGGAATTAACATTAGATCCTAGAACACTGGTCAGCATAAGGGATTGGCATGCACCTGTATCACGATATATTTTAACTGATTTCCTGTCATTACTGTCCAGAGGACTGACAAAACCATCAGACAGGAAATTAGTACATGAACTCTTGGGAGTGTCACCCACGATACTGCTCAAAAGAGGAGCTTCATCATGAGAATTTAATTTACCCCTCAAAGTAGGTTCAGTTAACTCGGTTAAAGAATTCTGGGAACTCTCAAGGGTGGACACTAGACCAATTGACTGAATATTTAAAGACTCCTTTTTGTTCACATCACGGTGTCTCCTGAAACATTTCTCCGTAGCATGACCAAGCTTACTACAATAAGTACATTTACTTTTCTGAAATATAGATATGGAGCTGTTATTTACTTGCTGAGAAACATCTTTATTCTCTTTCCTGTTACCTGTACTCTGAGTAGAGGCAACGTACTTACTCTCAGCGTTCCTTTTTTCTTTAGAATATCTCTTGTGAGTGAGAACATATTTATCAGCTAAAACTGCAGCATCAGACAAATTATCTATTCTTTTCTCATCAAAATATAGGCTTACATTTTTATTAATACACCTTTTGAAGTCCTCCAACAAAATCATCTGCTTAAATTTATCAAAATCAGAATTTACATTCTTAGAATTTAACCACTGCTCTAACAGATCTTCTTTGATTTTTGCATACTCAACATGGGATTGCTTATCTTGTTTATAAGTTGTCCTAAATTATACTCTATAAGCTTCAGGAACAAGCTCATAGGCCTTAAGAATCAAGCACTTTACTACATCATAATTATCAGATTGATCCTGAGGCAAAGATGCATAAGTTACTTGAGCTTTACCGGTGAGAACACTCTGTAGGAGTACTGGCCAATACTTTTTGAGCCAATTAAAACCTGTAGCTAGCCTCTGAAACAACTAAAATACTTTGTTAAATCAGATTCATTAAAAGGAGAGACAAGTTTAACATTTTTAGCCACATCAAAATCATCAGAGCTAGATGATCCAGTTCCACCTTGTTTCATGCGATACTCATGGTCTGCCTGAATCCTAGCTAATTCAATTTGTGCCTGAGCCTGTGCCTCCTGAATACGAGCATTTACCTGAAATTCAGCCTCCTTAGCACGAGCCTCCTGCAGGGCTAGCTGTAACTTAGCTATTTCAATCTGCGTTTGCTCATCTGGAGGAGTTACATTACACAAGCTTTTATTAATCATGTCAACAATTTGATCTTTAGACTGATGAGAGCGAACAGCAATTCCCAATTGTTGAGCAACAAGCTTAAGTTCATTCTTTGTTCTTTTTTCTACATCACACACTGTTTGCACATTTGACAAAAAGTCTTTTGCTTCATCAAGCGTAGTACTAGTAGACATCATGAATAAATCACAGTCACAAACTATCAAGCAATATCCTTGATAATATCCCGAATATCCTGGAGAGGTCGCCAAATTTATGTTACTGAACAGAGAAAGATAATGAACACCAAGTGAGAATACTAAAAATCATTACTGTCCCACAAAGTTCCAGGTTCAAAACAAAAGAGTTAGGTAAAATTATAAGTTAAAATTTAATGTTAAACATTCAGAACTCATAAAGATAATGTAATGGCAAAAAACGGGTTCAATAGCCTCTATTAACACGAAATTAGCAAGAGTAAATTTATCTGTCAGCCCTGATTAATGCAAGATATATTATTACAGATACAAAATATTATTAATAATGGCTGACATCAAAAACTCCACTTGAATCTCAAAAACCTTACCAGGCCTACGAATTAACACCTTATGCTATTCAGTACAAGGAAAAAATGTAATAACATACTCAAATTACACAGCAGCTAGATGGTTGGTGACTTCCTGAGCACTCACAAAAATAATAACTACAGGGGAGGACAGAGATGTGAACAAAATGAGAAGTAGATCTAAGTGGCAATTAATGCAGAGACTGAGCTCATTATATAGGGGCCGGCAGAGCTTGATACAACTTGTAAGAAGGATGCGCAAATGAAGCCAGAGGGGACAAAGAGTTGACACTCCTGCTCTGAACAACAGAAAGAACGACTTTACTACAATTGGAAGAAGGGGAGAGTGAGGCAGAACAGGCAAGTCCGATCATTATGGAAGCCACGAGGCGAATCGTGATCAAACATGCAGCATACTGTACGTTAGAAATATACAAAGGGTGATGAAATCATAGGCTATGTAACAGTATCAAATAAGAAGTCAGGAACAAGTGTAAATGAGGTAACACGTACGATGAAATTCACTCACTGGCAAAGTAGGTTGAAATTCCCGAAAAGTTTTGTTTCATTAGAGATGTGTATAAAACTTCTAAATTTGGAAATAAAAGGGATTTTATTTTTTTAATATTAGTATCGTTTTAAAGCGGCCTCTTGAGCTTCCTGTCAAATCTAAAAAATGGAATATTTTTGCGGTATGATGGCTCGTTTGATATCAGTCCATATTTACCACCCCCCATGGGCAGCCACCTTGTCGTGATGAGGGGGCTTGCGTGCCCCTGTGATCCCACAAGCCTGCCCCGTGGATGTAACGACATCTGGCAGGGTCTCCCATGCGGTTAGGGTTGTGGGTGATGGGTCTGACTAAGCGCTGCCCAAAACGTAGGTTACCTGTATTGGTCATCGGTGCCATCTTCTAGAGGGATCACCTTGGTGCTGTCCTGAGTTGGTAGGTTGGGTGTCTGGGTTGGCGGGTGTTGGGAAAGGGGGTCTTTGCACTGGTGGGAGCAAACTTTCGTGTCACGGGGTGTCCTTTTGGGGGCACCCTCTGGGGACGAGGTACCCCGCTCCCATCAGACCGCGCTCGGTCCCCTCAATCCCTGTTAGGCGATTTCCCTTGGCTTCTGGTGCCATTTTATCTCACTAAAGTATATATGGATAAATCAGAAACCTTTCACCACTCGTGTGGTCGGTGACCAGCCGCACGAGTTGGCATCACCTGGTCACTCTCTGGCCGATGACCCTGTACCCTCTGGGTCATCAGCCAAAACTGCGAATGAGGATGCCCTTGCTATCGAGGTGTTACCTGGTGTTTTTGTGAATCACAAAATACATAGTTCTTAAAAAAGATAATGGTACTTCCTTCCGGAACGTGAATTGTTTTCAGATTCAGCATGTGGATTTACCCCAAGGTCTCTTTGCAGGGTAATGGTTCTCTATTGCTAGAAGCCAGTCCCTAACTATAGTCGCTGCTTAATCTGTATCTGCCTCTCGTCACTTGGTCCTAAATCAGTCCCTAGGGGTTGTGTATTCTCTTGACGATCTCATATTCTGATTCTTCCCTCTTAGAGGGGCTGGCTCCTCAGGGAGTTGTAGCAGTACAAAGAATAATGAAAGTTAATGGGATTTTAACCCCCACACCCACTCTTATCTTGACATTTGATCGTCTTACTTTGCCAGAAGTCATCACCGCTGCATGATGGAAGCTTAAGGTTAAACCTTATGTTCCCCGACCCAGAAGGTGCTATTATTGTCAAAGGTTTGGTCATGTTCGCCGTTCTTGCAAGCGGGAAGCGTCTGGCCTTCCTGAGGTTTGTGGAAATCGTGGTGCAATTTCTCATGATATGGATGATTGTTCTCAACCCCCTAAATATTTGAATTGTGGAGGAGCACATGCAGCCGCCTCAAGGGATTGCGAGGTATACAAGTATGAATATGAGATTATTTCTGTCCGAAGGATAAAATTTCCTTTTCTGAGGCAAAGGCCAGGGTAAGGGAGAGGTTCATTCGACCTGGGGTTACCTTTGCTGCTGCGATGTCTCGTCATAAAGCTACCCGGCAGGTGCTCCTGCCATCACACAATTCCCCATCAAATTCTCGGGGTTCTACTTCCCGGTCTTCTCGGCCAGGGGGTTCCACTGAGGGAGTGCAGCCTGGAAGCAGCTGTGCTTCCTCCAGGGAGGTGCCTCCTGTCTCTGGGGGTGTCACCTCTGCGGTAGTTCTTCCAGCGTCTGGGAGTGCTGGGAGGTGCCTCCTGTCTCTGGGGGTGTCACCTCTGTGGTAGTTCTTCCAGCGTCTGGGAGTGCCTCACCCATCCCAGTTCCTCCGGTTCCTCCTGTGGCAAACACCCGTGTCGATGATACACCTTGTTTTGGCATCCAAAATTCCCGATATCCTTCCTGTGCATCCTTGTCCTGACATAAAAAAAAAAAAAAAAAAAAAGCGTCTCATACTCCTGTATCGGCTGCTACTCCAGTACCGACTGTACCATCTGCCCGCTCTGCTACTGCTGTTCACTCTTGTTTACAGTGTGGCACTACAGTTTCTAATGTTTTAAATTCTGGTGCAGAGATGAAAGTTGCATCTGCCAACCTCAACCGAGTGAGGAGTAAGGAGTTTTTGGGTGACTCCCCTCCTTCTAAGGTTCAAACTTCTGTACCGCATGAGGATTCTGAGGGGGCTCTTCGCTCGACAACCCAGCCAGTCTGTGGGTGTTTATGATGGCCCTTCTAGGATTCCCGTCCCTGCCTCTTGCTCAGGTGTGGTGGGGCCTGGGTCTTTAGATACTCAAAGAGCTCAGTCGTTTTCTCCCTCTGATCTGTCGCCCAGCGGCCAACTTTTGGTTGATTCGTTTGGAGGGGGTTTGGTTGGCCCCAAGGTGCCAGCTGAAGCCTCACATGGGTGTGCAGACAGGGCACGTAGGTCTTCCAAGAAGGTCTCTGTGCTTCGGACTCATTCTGGCGATGGGCGGGACGTGTCTCGAGGTAAGAGTACTTCCACCCATGGAAACACTAAATCTTCATTGTCTTCTCGGTTGGTGAGGCAGAGCTCCACGCCTAGGAAGAAGGGCTTTCACTCCCTTCCCAACGAGGTTGCTACATAGCTTTGGTGTTTATAAGTTCATAATATTTAATACTGATCATTATGGCTCAATTGGTACCAATCTGTCTTCAGTGGAACTGTAGAGGTGCCATGGCAAATTGGGAGGAATTGCAGTTATTACTCTCTGCTCTGAACCCACTATGTGTCTGTTTTCAGGAGACAATGGTGGGGGACAGACAGTTTCCTTCTATTAGAGGGTATGAGGCCTTCCACGCATCTCCAAAAGGTGGTCACAGTGGTGGATGTGCAATTTTGTGTCGCTCTGATGTCCCCTTTATTTCCTTTGAGATTCAGTCGCCCTTCCAGGTTCTAGCAGTACAGATGCACGCTGGGAGGTGCTATACCATCTGTTGTCTGTACCTTCCACCTTCCGTTCCTGTTATACGTGATGATCTAGAAACCCTTATCAGCCAACTTTCACCCCCTTTCCTACTCCTTGGTGACCTTAAAGGCCGCCATCCTTTGTGAGGTGACTCACTTTCAAATCACCGGGGTGATCTTCTTGCCTCTTTGGTTGGGGATTTGGTTGTCCTAAATGATGGGAGGCAGACCCACTATCATGTTCAGACTGGCACCTATTCTGTCATTAACCTTACCATCTCCTCCTCTGATTGTGCCCTTGATTTTTCTTGGGAGGTTTTGGATGATCTACATGGTAGTGACCATTATCCTGTAGTGGTGCAGCCTACTCGCTGTTCCTGTAGCCCGTCTGCCATGCTGGTGTCTGGACAGGGGTGATTGGTCTCTCTTTGAGGAACTATGTATATTTGCCAACAGGGTTACTGATTTTTCAACTATCGATGATGCCGAATGTTATTTTACTAAGACCATTTTCTCAGCAGGGGCTCATTCCATCCCACGGACTTTGGTGTTTTTTCCCGGAGACCTGTGCCATGGTGGAATGATGACTGCTCCATAGCAAAGGGAACTTACAAAGCAGCTGCCCGTCGGTATTTTCCCAATCGTAATGTTGCTTTTCTAAAAACACAATTTCGCAAAGCACGTGCCCACTATAGATGGGTCATGAAGAATGCTCGCCATAACTCGTGGAGGTCGTATGTTTCTAGTTACAACTTCAACTTCAATGTCTATGGTGTGGAAAAAGGTGCGCAAGATTTCTGGTAGGTTCACGCCTCCCTCCCCTCCAGTGTTGCACCTTCACGGAGAACTTGTGTCTGCACCAGATGCAGTAGCCTCTGCTTTTGCAAATCAGTTTTGCGCTGTCTCCACAAAGGGTCCTTCTCAGCCATTTACTACCTTTTGCAGGAATCAGGAGAGGCTGGGTCTTGATTTTCGCTCTCGTGGTGGAGAGCCGTATAATTTAGATTTCAGCCTCCGTGAGCTGCATGCTGCCCTTTCAAAGTGTGGTGTCACTGATCCTGGGCCTGACAGTATTCCATACGATATGCTGCATCATCTACCGACCGATTCACTTCAGTTTTTATTGGACCTTTTTAACAGGGTTTGGGGTGAGGGCTCTATTAATACCGAAGAGTTGGAAGTTGGGTATTGTTCTCCTCTTTCCCAAGCCTGGTAAAGACCATTCCCAAGTCTCCAACTATCGCCCTATCACTTTAACATCATGTGTGGCAAGCTGTTCGAAAAAATGGTTAGTGTCAGGCTGAAGTGGTTTCTGGAGAAGGGTTGCTTTCCGTCACAGAATGGTTTCCGTAAATTACGGTGCACTTCAGACAACCTTATCAGGCTCGAGGCGTCAATCTGTGAAGCTTTTGCCTCCAAGCAACATCTTGTGGCTGTGTTTTTTGACCTTGAGAAGGCTTATGACACTGCCTGGCGTCATGGCATCCTCCAACAACTTCATGCCTTTGGTTTACGTCGTCACCTGCCTGTGTTGCTTGGAGAATTCTTGACTGATCGTGTATTTCGGGTCCGTGTGGGTTCTACCCTCTCTGCGCCACTGTGCCAGGAGGAAGGTGTCCCACAGGGGAGTGTCTTACCTGTTTGCAGTGGCCATCAGTGGTATCATTGACACTGTGCCTGCTGGGGTATCCTCATCCCTCTATGTGGGTGACTTAGCTATATGGTTTTCTGGCTCCCGCATGTCTGCTATTGAGCGGCGTATGCAACTTATCTTGGACAAGACTTCTGCCTGGGCCACTTCCAAGGGTTTTCGGTTTTCCCCTTCAAAGACTGTGGCTACGCACTTCTGAAGGATGAGAGGGGTACACCCGGACCCTGATCTCCAGCTTTGTGGCAGGAGACTCCTTTGTGTGACAGACGAAATTCTTGGGACTATGACATTTGATTTTCGTTTGACGGGTCTCACACTAGGCAAATCTTAAAACATCATGTATGAAGGCTCCCAGTCTATTGAGGGTTCTGTCCCATACCTCTTGAGGTGCTGATCGGAGGACGCTCTTGTATTTGTTTCAGGTACTTGTAACCTGTAAGCTGTCATATGGCTGTGAGGTATACTCCTCTGCCACAGAATCGACTAAAAACTCTAGATGCTGTCTATCATGCTGGTCTTCGCCTTGCAATTGGGACTGTTCGGTCCTCTCCAAATCCCAGCTTATTGGTGGAAGCTGGTGTGCCTCCCTTAGATCTACTGCGTCAGTCTGTTGCAGTACGGTGCTGGCTCCGGATTCGTCGCCTTCCGGACTCACTTGTGTGAGTGTGACGAAACAGTCGTTTTTTTTTTGTTATAGGAGACACCCTCGCATGCCTCGTCCGTTTGGCTATAGGGTTCAGGATATAATGAAGGGGTTTGGTTTGTCGGCGGTACATGTCAGTCCTGTTCGGATCCCAACGATTGCGCCTTTGAAATTGCCTGCAGGCCTTTTACAGGCTCAAAGGAATTTGTCGCTCCTCAGTGTCTTTTAAGGTTATTTTTAGAACATTCTTCTAGTCATGGTGGTTCTGTGCTTGTGTATACTGGTGGCTCTAAATCCGCATCAGGTGTTGGTTTTGGAGTGGTTTTTCCGTTTTAGCCGTGGAGGTAGTCTTCCTTTGGTTGCCTCAGTTTTTACTGCAGAGTTGTCAGCCATCATTTTAGCCTTGAAGTTGGTGTTTGTTCACCCTGACTATTTTTAGTCACAAGGAGTACTTTTGGCCTTGGACTTTTAACTCTTCCCATCCCTTAGTTTTAGCTATTTTGGGGTGGCTGTTCCCCATTCGTCGTCGGGGGAAGAGAGTCGATTTTTGCTGGGTTCCCGCACATGTTGGTGTCGTGGGCAATGAGACAGCGGATGCATTGGCCAAGACTGTGGCTACTCAACAGCCCCCAACAGAATATTCGCTTCCTGCATCTGATCTAACACCTTACTTGCGGGACAGAATGAGTGTGTGTTGGCAGAGACGCTGGGATGGTGTTGCTCATAATAAGCTGAAAGAGGTCTTTCAGAGAGTGGTTGTGCTAAGGGTTCTCCTTTCCATGCCTCGGCGATTGGAGGTGGCTCTTGCTAGGCTTCGCATTGGGTGCTCTTGGCTTACACATGGGTTCCTGATGAGTGGTGAGACTCAACTGTACTGTGATGATTGCTGTTTCCCTTACTGTCCGTCACTTGCTGGTCGAGTGTCCAAGATTGGGGGACCTGCATCAGAGATGCCTCCATAGGCAATAGAGAGATGGTGCCTACTGTCTCTCCTCGATGCTTGGTGGAGCCCATAGCGATTTTACTGATGTTTTTGGTTTTCTTCGGGAGGCGGGCCTCCTTCCAAGTTTGTGTTTTTCCTTTTAACTATTATTTTCAGTGTTTTATTTCTAGAACAAGACGGTATCAGATATATATTATTAGGAAAACGAAATATAAACTCGTACAGGAGCATGGACGTGAACTGATGTATCTTCCATGCTGAGATGAACTTATGTTTTAATATTCGATGAGTTCACTGGCATTTTCTTTTTGTTTTTATTTTTACTCATATTACTCGAGACATCACGGATAAATGATAGTTCCAACTGTGAACTAGATACTGCTGATAGCATCCGCTATGGGGGTTGTTCAGAACTATTTTACTGGAATGATAGATCTTTAAACTTATTGTTGGTCAAAATCCCTACATATGCGACTTTCATAAAATATACTCAAATTTGTATGCGAGACTCAAATTATTTATTTTCAAATTCACGACATTTCAGAGGGTGAAAAAACTACATTTACAAACTTATAAAAAGATATCGAGTCACTTAAATGGAGCTGGCATGAGGTGAATAAGAACTATATATTTGAAATTATTTGTAGATCACCAAAACAAGCGAGAAACGTCGAATGAGTATTCTTTGTTGTACAGTGAAAGCACTTTAAAATTACATATATCCTACTAAATGTAAAAAATAAATACTATTTGCACATTGAGGGTTCATGCTAGACCATAAACATCTCCTTAGGTAAAAGCTATCAAAACTGATTTTTAGTGAGAAGGAATATTGATGAGCATGTAACTCACCAAAAAATTAATACAAGAAATTATAAAGTAATGCAATCCCGAGATATATAGTTAATTACTACTTATAAAATTATTCCTCGTCACCGTAGACATATACTTGAAGTGCATGTCAGCTACAAAATGTGCAGGTTGAAGAAATACTCAATGAAATACTTGAAGTGCATGTCAGCAACAAAATGTGCAGGTTGAAGAAATACTGAATGAACTCTTTTAAAGTATGGTGATTATTTGGATTTTTTCGTTACGAAGAGTGACTTATTTGTCTTTCTCATTTGAAGTTATAACCAGATGAAAATCATGGTCAAGTTTTGTTACGGTAATTGCATCCGTTTTTGACAATTCAAAACTTATTCTAAAAACGGCATAATTGAGGACGAGAACACCAAATATCACTCTTGCACGTATGTACTCTAAATTAGCTGGCAACACTCGCAATTGTATCTACAATTTAGAAAACATTTCTGAAGGTGAGAAAATGTGTATGTGAAAGAAATGGAAAGTCTAAATAATGTAACATTTATGATTAAATGGTCTCTGGTAAAGAAGGCTGATTTTCCCGCAGTTTCGTTTCATTAGATAAAAAAATAAAAATAAATAAATTTCGAGATGATAGGGATATTATTTTTATCTACATAGGTATGGTTTAGAAAGGCATCTTAAGCCTACTGATCAAATTTAAAAAATGGAATATTTTCTCAGCATGGTGGATCGTGTGATATCATTGTCCATACATACCAAGGTAAAATGACTCTGAAAAGCAGTAGTGATTTAACAAGAAAATTGTTTATGTATTGGTTATCTAATATATATTATTAGGAAAAAAGAATTACAGCCGTACTGAGGTATACAGTTTATCAACAATACTTACTTCCCTATATACGCAGATTTTTTCATGATGGGTCTTAAAAATATCAGGTTACAGGAGCGTCTACGTGAAATTATGTCTATCATGCTGAGATTAATATAATTTAAAATTTCCGATGAGTCTATTGGCATTGTCTATGGTTTTTTTGTTTCTATATACTCATTTAACTCATCACTTCACGGACAAAAGAAAGTTCCAACCACTATCGAGGTAGTTCAGTGCTATTTTACTAAAATGATAGCAATGCAAACATTTTTGGGGCCAAAATCTCTAAATATGCGCCTTGCAGACATGTACTCAAATTTCAATAATATACTCTTCCAATTATTTCCCAAACTAAAAACATTTCTGATGGTGAAAAAATCACAGTTAAGAAATATACACAGATATCGATTGACACGTATATCGAGATGGGAGAATGCACCATAAAATTACATCGAACCTAATTAAAAAGTATATATATTTGCACATAATGAATGATGGTGCTACACCATAAACATTTGTTTAGGTAAAACCTGTTGAAACTGTGATAACTCGTGAGAGAGAATATTGATGAGTTTTTCACAACTAAAAATTAATACAATGTAAGCATTAATATAATACCGAGATATATAGATAATTTCCATTTATGACTTTATTCCTCATCGCCATAGAAATATACTTGTGGAGTAGGTTGAATGAACACTGGATGACTTCTATTAATGTTGGGTGATTATTTGGATATCTTGTCATTTTTGTCTTTCTTCATTTGTAGTTATAACGTCAGATTAAAAAAAAATCATTACGGTAATAGCTTCCGGTTTAAACGTAATCAAAACTTGAGTGGTCCTAAAAACCACATAATTGAGGGCGAAAACACCAAATACGAAACTTCCACATAAGTACTCTTGATTTGCTGGGAAACACCAAATTTAGAAAACATTTCTGCGGGTAAGAATTTTTATCAAATAAAAAGTCACGAACAAGAGTAAATGATGTAACACGTACGATGAAATACACTATGGCAAAGTAGGTTGAAATTCCCGAAAAGTTTGGTTTCATTAGAGATGTATATAAAACTTAATTTGGAAGTAAAACGGATATTATTTTAATTAATAGTATCGTTTCAAAGCGACCTCTTGAGTCTTCCGGTCCAATGAAAAAAATGGAATATTTTCGCAGTATTATTGCTCGTGTGATCATTGTCCATTTAACGAGAGAATTTTGTAGGTGTTGGTATCAGATATATATTATTAGGAAAACGAAATATAAATCAACAATACTTGGTTCATATTCGTAGATTCATTGTTCATGATTAGTCTTTAAAAAATCAGCTTACAGGAACGATCAGTTCATTGGCATTTTCTTTTTGTTTTTATTTTTACTCATATTACTCAAGACCTGACGGATAAATGATAGTTCCAACTGTGAACTAGATACTGCTGATAGCATCCGCTATGGTGGTAGTTCAGAACTATCTTACTGGAATGATGGATGTATAAACTTATTGGTCAAAATCGCTAAATATGCGACTTCCACAAAATGTACCAAAATTTGAATCCGAGACTCTCACAATTATTTCCAAACCTCAGAAGACATTTCAGAGGGTGAAAAAATTACATTTAGAAAACATAAAAACATATCGATTGAACCGTAAATGGAGCTTGCATATGAGATGAAAAACATCAGTATATATGAATTGATTTGTAGGTCACCAAAACAAGGGAGAAACGTCGAATGAGTGTTCATTGTGCTCCAGTGAAGCACTTTAAACTAACACAAATCCTGCTGACTAAATGTAAAAAAATAAATACTATTTGCACATTATGAGGGTTCATGCTAGACCAGAAAAAACATTTACTTAGGTAAAAGCTATCAAAACAGTGATATCTAGTGAGAAGGAATATTGATGAGCTATTAACATCTAAAAATTAATGCAAGAAATTATAAATAATGCAATCCCGAGAAAAATAGTTAATTAACATTTACAACTTTATTCCTCATAGCCGTAGACATATACTTGAAGTGTATGACATCTACGAAATGTACAGGTTGAAGAAACACTGAATGAACTCTAAAGTCCAATGATGATTATTTGGATATTTTCGTTACAAAGAGGGTCTTATTTGTCTTTCTTCATTTCTAGCAATAACTTCAGATAAAAATAATGGTCGTTTTTGTTACGGTAACTGCATCCGCTTTAGACAAATCAAAACTTGAGTGATCCTAAAAACCGCATTATTGAGGACGATTGCACCAAATATGACACTGTAAATTAGCTGGGAACTCGCAATTGCATCTACAGTCTAGAAAACATTTCTAGAAGTGAGAAAATTTGAATCTTAAAGAAATGTAAGGAATTCGTTTCATGATGTGTAAAAAAAACTTCTAAATTTAGAGATGAAAGTGGCAATTTGAGAATGCAGTTCAATATGGTAATAATTTATTCTAAAAATATAGTCCAAATGTTGGCCGTTGAAAGCGTGTGCGACGACAGTTTAGTCAGGTTTACAGGACATGAGAAAATTTGCGTCTAATCAGTAACTGGCAGCTGGAGGTGGAGGGTGGGGGAGTTGGGGGAAGAAGGCGGGGTAGACTTGTTCGCGATTCCCCTCTTCTGAGGGTGAGAAAATTTGTTTCAAATAAAAATCAGGAACAAGTGTAAATGAGGTAACATGGCGATAAAAACGTTTCCTTTCATTGGAGATGTGTAATAAACTTCTAAATTGAGGAATAAAAAGGATTTTATTTTAATCTACATAGGTATGGTTTTAAAAGGAATCGAGCCTCCTGATCAAATTCAAGAAATAAAATATTTTAGGAGCATGCTTGTTCGTGTGATATCATTGTCCTCATTTACCAAGGTAAAATGACTGAGAAAAACACTAAAAGTTTTATGAGAAAAATTTAAAGGGATTGATTATCAGATAAATATTATTAGGAAAAAGGAAATACATAGCCGGACAGAGATATACAATTGATCAACATTACTTGGTTCCTTATATACGCAGATTTTATGGTTCACAGTGGGTCTCAATTATATCACGTTAGAGGAATTGATGTGTCTACCATGCAGAGATTAACTTAATTTTTAATTTTAAATGAGTCTATTGGCATTTTTTTTCATACTCATCTAGCTCTTGACTCCACGGATAAAAGGTAGTTGCAACTGGGAACTAGATACGGCTGATACCATCCGCTATCGGGGTATTCAAGGCTATTTTATTGGAATGATGGCTGTAAAGATTTTTTTTTTTTTTTTTTGTCAAAATCGCTAAATATGCGACTTCCACAAATGCACTCATGTTTGAATGCTATACTCCCAATTATTTCCCAATCTCAGAAGACTTTTCTGAGGGTGACAAAAACACATTTAACAAACATAAAAAGATATCGATTGACAAGTGAATTGAGCTGGTCTCTGCGATGTATAAGAACAATGTCACCGAAAGAATCGAAAAACAGCGAAAGATAATTCATTCTTGTCTACAGAAGAATTACTTTAAAATTATATCGAACTTCATGACTAAAGATAGAAAAAATTAATATTTCCAGATTATAATGGTCCGTGTTACACTGTCAACAACATATCGTTAGGTAAAATCTGTCCAAACTGTGATACCTCGAGAGAAGGAGATTGTTTGGATTATTTCGTTACGAAGAGGGTCAGTTTTGTCTTTCAAAATTTATAGTTATAAATTCAGTAAAAAAAAAAAAAATTGCGTTTTGTTACGGTAATAGCACCCTCATCAGCCATAATTCAAAACTATTGCCGTTTGTTATCCACAAAACCCCATAATTGAGGGAGATAATACCAAATATGCAACTTCCAAAGATGTACTCTAAATTAGCTAGGAAAAACTCTTAATCCTAGCTACAATTTAAAAAATATTTTTGATAGTGAAAAAATTCAGTTAAAAAAAAATATATATACATATTTTTGATGGTGAAAAAATTCAGTTAAAAAAAAATATATACATATTTTTGATGGTGAAAAAATTCAGTAAAAAAAAAGTAGGAACAAGTCAAAATGAGGTAACACGTACGATGAAATGAACTCACAGGCAAAGAAGGTAGACATTCCACAAAAGTTTTGTTTCATTAGAGATGAAATGGATATTATTTATATTAGTATCGTTTTAAAGCGGCCTCGAGTATTCTGGTCAAATTTTAAAAATGGAATATTTTCGCATTTGATATCATTGTCCATATTTAACAAGGCAAAATCACTCGGAAAGGCAATAAATCTTTAACGAGAGAATTCATTAGGTGTTGTTTATCAGATATATATTATTGGGAAAACGAAATATATAGCGGTACTGAGATATATATTTATCAAAAATACTTGATTCGTCATATTCGCAAATTCATTGTTCATGATTGGTCTTAAAAATATCAGCGTAAAGGATCGTAGACGTGAACTGATGTGTCTTCCGTGCCGAGATTAACTTATAATATTCGATTTCATTGGCATTTTTTTTTTTTTCCCTCATAGTACCCGTGACTTCACCGATAAATGGTAGTTCCAACTGTGAACTAGATACTGATGATAGCATGTGCTATAGAGGTAGTTCAGAACTATTTTACTGGAATGATAGATGTATATACTTATTTTTGGTCAAAATCGCTAAATATGCGACTTCCACAAAATGTACCCAAATCTGAATGCGAGACGACCAATTATTTCCAAACCTCAGAAGACATTTCAGAGGGTGAAAAAATTAATTCAGAAATATAAAAAAATCGATTGAACCGTAAATGGAGCTTGCATATGAAGTGAAAAACAATATATTTTAATTGATTTGTAGGTCACCAAAACAAGCGAGAACGTCGAATGAGTGTTCTTTGTTCTCCAGTAAAGCACTTTAAACTTACATAAATCCTGCTGACTAAATGTAAAAAAATACTATTTGCACATTATGAGGGTTCGTGCTAGGCCAGAACAAACATTTTTTTAGGTAAAAAAACTATCAAAACTGTGATATCTAGTGAGATACAAGAAATTATAAACTAATGCAATCCCGAGATATTTAGTTAATTAACATTTATAACTTTATTCCTCATCGCCGTAGACATATAATTGAAGTGTATGACAGATACAAAATGTGCAGGTTGAAGAAACACTGAATTAACTCTATTAAAGTCCTATGGTGATTATTTGGATTTTTTCATTACGAAGAGGGTCTTATTTGTCTTTCTTCATTTCTAGCTATAACTTCAGATAAAAATAATGGTCAAGTTTTTGTTATGGTAATTGCATCAGCTTTAGACATAAATCATAACTTGAATAATCCTAAAAACCTCATTATTGAGGACGAGAGCTCCAATTATGACGCACATATGTATTCTAAATTAGTTGGGAACACTCGCAATTGCTACAATTTAGAAAACATTTCTGAAGGTGAGAAAAATGTGTATCTGAAAGAAATGCAAAGAACAAGCCTAAATGAGGTAACACGATGAAATGTACTCACTGGTAAAGAAGGCTCCCCCAAAAGTTTCGTTTCATTAGAGATTTCTAAATTTAGAAATGAAAGGGATATTATTTTTATCTATGTAGGTAGGGTTTTGAGAGGCCTCCTGATCAAATTTAAAAAATGGAATGTTTTCTCAGCAAGATAATTTATGGTTCATGAAGGGTCTTATTTCCTGTGACCTGTCACAGGAACATCGACGTGAACTGATTTGTCCTACCATGCTGAGATTTACTTAATTTATAATTTCCGATGAGTCTATTGGCATGGTCAGCATGGTGCTGGCCTGCTGATCAGGAGGACCCGGGTTCAACTCCCGGTGCTTTACCCCTGGGGGTAGGGGGGTTTCAAGAATACTCCCCCAGTATCCCTGCTTGTCGTACAAGGCGACTAAAAGGGTTGGCGGTGGGTTAGTGCCCCACACAGTAAAAAGAACCAACTAAAAAAAGAGAATAAAGCGCCTCGGACCCGGACGGACTAAGGAACGGACAAAGGACATTCTTAGGGTGGGAACATGGAATGTGGGAGGAGTGAATGATGAAGTGAGAGAGATTGTTCAGGTGCTTCAGGATGCAAAAGTGGATATATGTGGATTGACTGAAACTAAATGGTAAGGTGAAAGGGTGAAAGAATGGGAATATGGTGTAGGTATATGTGCGGGAGTCAGTGAGAATGAGAGGGCAAGAGAGGGAGTATGTCTGATGATAAGCAAAGAAGTGGAAGGAGAATATAAGATAGTATGGAACAGTGGGTGCAAGGATTGTATGGGTGAGGATGAAAGTAGGTATACAAGCATGGGCGATTGTATGTGTGTATGCTCCAACAGAGGATCGAGTGGCAAGAGTGAAAGATGAGTTTTGGGCGAGAGTAGAAGCATGTATGGACAAGTTTGAGAGGAGCGAGAGAGTGCTGTTAATTGGAGACATGAATGGCAAAGTTGGGAATGTACGAGTGGATGGAGTGGTTGGTCAGTGGGGTGTGCCAGCTGAAGTAGATGGGAATGGTAGTGCTTTGGTGGACATCTGTGCTTGTAAGGGGTTGGCAATAGCCAACACCTACTTTCGTCTTATGATCCACCGGTATACATGGAGAGTAATGAGGAGGATGGATGGTGAACTTGTTGAACGAAAGGAAATGATAGACTACGTGTGTGTGTATGAGCGAATGAGAAGACAAGTGTTGGATGCAAGAGTGTAGAGAGGGTGGGGGAATGGAGTCTCGGACCATCACTTAGTGATGGCCAAGGTAAAGATGCAAAGAAAGTGGTTGAGGAGGCGAAGGGGAAGACAGGAGGAAGCAGCTCCTGTGAGAAGTGGAGAAATTGCAAGATAGTGAGAAAATGACAGAGTATAAGACCATAGTGGAAGAAAGATTGGGAAGGTATGAGCTAGAGCAGATGGAAGGGGTGGAAGACATGTAAGATATTCAAGGAAGAGATAAGGGCAGCGTGTGAGGCGGTTTGTGGAGTGAGGAGGAGATGCAAGGGTGTGCAAGGGACAGCATGGTGGAATGATGAGGTGAAACGAGCTGTGGAACAAAAGAAGAAGGCATATGGTGAATGGTTGGCGAGTAGAGGTAGGGGAGAAGATGAGAGAGAGGAGAGGTATATGTGAGCAGGAGAAGGAAGGTTGAGACTGGTAAAGGAGAGTAAGAAGAAAGTGGATGAAGAGTTTGGGAGGAATCTGAGTGTGAAATGGAGGGAGAGTAAGAAATTGTTTTGGAAGGAGGTAAAGAAAGTAAGGCAGGGTGAAAGGGGAAATAATAGGGGAGTGAAAGATAGGAATAATAGATTGTTGGTGGAGAAGAGAGAGAAATTGAGATGGAAGGAACACTTTGAGGATTTGTTGAATGTGGAGAGTGAGAGCAGTGTAAGTGGTTGGGGAATGGCTGGGAGAAGAAGAGATGAGAGGAGGGAGGAAGAGATCAGTAGGGCGGAAGTAGTGGAAGCGATGAAGAAGATTAAGCTGGGAAAGGCCCCAAGAATTGATGGAGTGTGTGGTGAAATGCTTAGGTATGGGGGTGAGATTGTTGTGGAGTGGATATGGAAGTTGTGTAGATTGGCTTGGGAAGAGGGAAGGGTTCCAGAGGACTGGAAATCAGGTATAATTGTTCCTCTGTACAAAAGAAAAGGGGAGAGAGAAGTATGTGGTAACCATAGGGGTATTTGCCTTCTTAGTGTGACTGGTAAAATATATGGTAGAATACTCAATGATAGGGTTAAGCATATGACAGAGGAGTTAGTTGGAGAAGAACAAGGGGGATTTAGGAAGGGTGTGTAGATCAGATATGTGTTCTAAAATGTTTAGTGGAGAAGTATCTAGAGAAGGGAAGGAAAGTGTATGCTGCCTTCATGGACTTGGAGAAAGCTTATGACAGAATAGATAGGCAAGGTATGTGGAAGGTATTAAGAATATATGGAGGGGAAATTGTTGAGTGCTGTGAAGAGTATGTACGAGGGAGCTAGGGCTACGGTGCGAGTGGATGGTGAGCTGAGTGAGTTCTTTGATCTCAATGTGGGACTGAAACAGGGGTGTGTGATGTCTCCATGGCTGTTTAATATATATATGGATGGGGTTGTAAAGGAGGTGCAAGGTAGGGCAGTGGATGTGGTGCTGGCCCTAATGAATGAGGGTGAGATTTGGAAGCTTCCGGTGTTGCTGTTTGCTGATGATACAGTATTGTTGAGTGAAGATGAATGGGAGTTGCAAGGTTTGGTGAATGAATTTGGGACAGTGTGTAGGAGGAGGAAGCTGAAAGTTAATGTAAACAAAAGTAAAGTGTTTGAGAGGAATGAAGTCACAGAGTGTGCAGTGAGGCTGGATGGTGAGGATATGAAGAATGTGAGTGCATTCAAGGATGGAACTTTGGGGGATGAAGTACGTGAAAGGGTACAGCAGGGAAGGAAGGTTGTTGGTACACTGAAAGCAGCGATGAGAAATAGGGAGGTGAGTATGGAAGTTAAGAAGTCACTGCATGATAGTCTGACGTATGGAAGCGAGGCGTCGACCTTGCAAGTCAAGAGTGAGAGCAGTGGAAATGACTTACTTGAGAGGAGCATGTGGAGTGACGTGGAGGGACAGGTTGACGAGTGAAGAAGTGAAGGAACGTTGTGGGGTTGATGTGGATGTGGTTAAGATTAGGAGAAATACACTGAGGTGGTTTGGACATGTGGAGAGAATGGAGAATGAAAGACTGACTAAGAGGGTGTATGTAGGTGAGGTGGAGGGAGGGAGAGGGAGGGGTAGATCGAGGATGAGGTGGAGGGATGGAGTTGAGAGGTATATGAGGGAGGGGGGGTGATTTGGGGGGAGGGTAGTCAAATGGTGGGTGACAGAGTGACTTGGAGGCGTTTTGTCTACGGCCACCCTTTGCGGGATTAGGGCGACGGGCTATAGATATAGATATTTTTTTTTTTTATTACTCGTCTAATTCATGACTTCACGGATAAAAGGTAGTTCCAACTGTGAACTAGATACGGCTAACAGCATTCGCTATCGGGGTAGTTCCCCTACTGGAATGATGGCTATATATTTTTTTTTTTTTTTTTTTTGTTGCAAAATCGCTAAATGGGTAACTTTCACAAATGTACTCAAATTTGAATGGGATACACTTCCAATTACTTCCAAAACTCAAAAGACATTTCTTTGGGTGAAAAACTCACATTCAGCAAAAAAGATATCGATTGACACGTAAATGTAACTTGTATCTTAGGTGGATAAGAAAAATATATACGAATTTATTTGGAGGTCACCTAAACAAGCGAGAAACGTCTAATAAGTATTCCTTGTCTGCAGTACAAGCATTTTAAAATTACATATAGTCTCCAGGCTAAATGTAAAAAAAAATATATATATTTGCATATTATGAAGGTTGGTGCATCACCATAAACAACATTTCCTTAGGTAAAATCTGTCAAAACTGATACATCGTGAGAAGGAATTCTGATGACAGGGAGTGCTGGAGCTCACGTTTCATCAGCCCTCAGGACTAGTTCCTTACTATCCCCCTTTGCTAAACTTTTTCAGTGTCTCAGGTACACAGAGAGTAGGCCAGCATGCTATCAAACATAAATTTCTCTATCTACACCAAACTTTTCCAAAATTCAAAACAAATAATCATAGCGTCTTATCACCCAGCCTTGGAGTCCCCAGGGGGGGGTGGACCATAATTGCTCCTACCTTCCGCCCTCTCCCGGTGACGACTCGAGATGCCTGGAACCACTGACTCTCTTCATTTCTGTAACATTCGCGGCCTTTCCTCTAACTTTCACTCTGTTGAGCACCACCTGTCCTCCTCTAAACCTCACCTTTCTCTAACTGAGACTCAGCTGTCTGAGGAAACTGACAGCAAACCCTTTTCTGTATCCTCCTACTTTCTCTATACTCATTTCAAAGCCAAAGGTGGCTGTTGTGTATATATACGCAACGACTTCTCTTGCTCTCGTGTTCCTGAACTCGATTCTTCTGAATTCTCTACACTCTGGCTTCGGCTTTCCTGTCATTCTCTGACTAAATATATCTGTGCTGTTCACTTATCTCCTAATTCTACTATCAAAAATTTTTTCGACTACCTTCCTTCTACGATGAAACACATTCTATTCATTTCTTCTTTCTCTGACATCTCCATTGTAGGAGATTTCAATGTTCACCACCACCTTTGGCTCTCCTCTCCTTTCACTGATCCACCTGGTGAACAAGCCTACATCTTTTCTATCCTTAATGACCTAGAGCAGCTTGTACAGCATCCTACCCGTATCCCAGACAGCCTTGGAGATAGCTCCAACATACTTGACTTCTTCCTAACAACTAATCCTTCTGCTAACATTGTTAATCTTTTCTCTCCATTGGGCCTGTGGACCCTCCAGGGAAACGTCGCCTGTGGCATTTTGGAGCCGCGGATTGGGAGTCCCTCAGGCAGTACTTCTTTGATTTTCCATGGAATGATTATTGCTTCCATGGCCGGGAGCCATCTGAGTGTGCCTTGCGCATTACGGAGGTTATTCTCTCGGGCATAGAAGCATACATTCCTGTCTCATGTCCTCTGACTAACGCAAGAAGGCCTTGGTTTAATCACTCTTGTTCTAATGCTGTTCGCAACAAGGAGAGGGCCTACAAAAAGTACTGGAGCCAACCCACACCTGAATCACATCATCTTTACGTTTCTGGCCGGAATCGTGCAGTCTTTTCTTCGCTATGCTAAAAATAATTTCATCACTACTAAATGCTCTCAACTCTCCAACTCGAATTCTTCCCGCTCCTTCTGGCACCTTGCCAAAAACCTTTCTAACAACTTTACCTCATCATCCTTCCCTCCTCTTTTCTACTCTGATGGTTCTGTAGCTATTTCTTCTACTGATAAAGTAGATCTTTTCGCACAGACTTTCTCCTCCAATTCCACCTTAGACGATTCCGGTGCTGTTCCTCTATCACTTCCCCCGTCTGACTTCCTCATGGCTAACATTAAAATTTCTTCTGCTGATGTATTTTTTGCCATCTCTGGCATATGGGCCTGATGGAGTCCCTCCTGTTGTTCTCAAGAACTGTGCTTCTGTGCTTACACCCTGCCTGGGCAAACTCTTTCGCCTTTCTCTGTCAACTTGTACAGTCGTCAGCATAAATTCGCTGCAAGTCTACTCGTGAGATGTGAGTCTTTTTGTCTGGCAACAGTGTAAGGGGACTACAGTAGTTGCCACGTAGCCTTTTTTACACTTTAACGACGTTTTTAAAAAGTGGTACTAGAGGCTGGCTAGAGTACAATATTATGTATACCGTACTCAATCAGTATAAAAAAAAAGTGCAAAAGCTGACAATATTATGAAACGACGTACGAGCGTAATACTCTGACATTCCTCATAACCGTGTCTAAACTCCCTTCCCCTCTCTCCCCCTTTCTCCTCCTGATGTTCCCCAACCCCTCCTTCCCCCTCCTACTCCCCACTCACGTTCATGCCTCTCCACTTTCTCCTCTCCTCACTCTACCTTCATTCATTTATCCACGGCACTAACCCGACTGGTGCATCACAATTCTCTCTCGACTGTTAACTAAACCAATATTGTCCTGTTCTCAGTTGCTCGAAAAGCTTTAATAAAATGTATCCAAGGATAATTACCAATATTCCTGTTCTAATCCCATTCTCACCCTCCCCGTCTGATTCCCACTCTTTATTCCAGTTGTCATTCTTTTCTCCACCCCTTGTCACTACCAACAGCCGCTAGATACAGAAACTTTTGAGGTCTCGTTCTTGTGATGTATTATTCCTTACTGTGTGTGTGTGTGTGTGTGTGTGTGTGTGTGTGTGTGTGTGTGTGTGTGTGTGTGTGTGTGTGTGTGTGTGTGTGTGTGTGTGTGTGTGTGTGTGTGTGTGTGTGTGTGTGTGTGTGTGTGTGTGTGTGTGTGTGTGTGTGTGTGTGTGTGTGTGTGTGTGTGTGTGTGTGTGTGTGTGTGTGTGTGTGTGTGTGTGTGTGTGTGTGTGTGTGTGTGTGTGTGTGTGTGTGTGTGTGTGTGTGTGTGTGTGTGTGTGTGTGTGTGTGTGTGTGTGTGTGTGTGTGTGTGTGTGTGTGTGTGTGTGTGTGTGTGTGTGTGTGTGTGTGTGTGTGTGTGTGTGTGTGTGTGTGTGTGTGTGTGTGTGTGTGTGTGTGTGTGTGTGTGTGTGTGTGTGTGTGTGTGTGTGTGTGTGTGTGTGTGTGTGTGTGTGTGTGTGTGTGTGTGTGTGTGTGTGTGTGTGTGTGTGTGTGTGTGTGTGTGTGTGTGTGTGTGTGTGTGTGTGTGTGTGTGTGTGTGTGTGTGTGTGTGTGTGTGTGTGTGTGTGTGTGTGTGTGTGTGTGTGTGTGTGTGTGTGTGTGTGTGTGTGTGTGTGTTGTGTGTGTGTGTGTGTGTGTGTGTGTGTGTGTGTGTGTGTGTGTGTGTGTGTGTGTGTGTGTGTGTGTGTGTGTGTGTGTGTGTGTGTGTGTGTGTGTGTGTGTGTGTGTGTGTGTGTGTGTGTGTGTGTATATTTAGTGAGCCTGGCAGTTAGTAGTTATTATTTCAGTAGGCGAAAGTAAACAAACATTTGTGCCCATTCCTCCTACTTCCTCTCTCTCTCTCTCTCTCTCAGTGTCTGTCTGTCTGTCTCTCTGTCTCTCTGTCTGTCTGTCTGTCTCTCTGTCTGTCTGTCTGTCTGTCTGTCTGTCTGTCTCTCTCTCTCTCTCTCTCTCTCTCTCTCTCTCTCTCTCTCTCGTTTCAAGGAAAATGTTCCCATCCTCCTCATACTGTTCACTGATTCATGAAGCAGAATCAGAGCCCATCATGTTTCGAACTACTGTATCACGTTTGGAGTAAAGAGTGGGTTAAAGAGACTGAGACATGGCAAGATACTCTCGAATGTAAGGAGCTAAAGGTTTCAGGAATAGACAAGAAATGGAGAAGAGTGCAGTTCATTACGTAGATCTGCGCCGTGGTTAAGGTAGACAGGGTGCGGATAGAGGGGAGTGGAAATGAAGGAGCATGGGGGGGGGTTGAGAGGTTGGGTGGGGAGGGACATGGGGTGGGTACGAGGGAGAGAGCAGATGTTTCAGCACTCTACATTTTTCTGTCGTCTTTTGCTCACTTTTATGCTAATCAGATATAAAGACTATTGCATTCTGGGCGATTTATAGCACTAATTCTTACAAACACGTCTTTAAAGCGTATAAAAGCCTGTGTGGCAACTAGTTCCTATACACTGTTGCCAGACAAAACAACCACATCACACCAGCAGGCTTGCAGCGAATTTGTGCTGACGACTGTACCTTTCCTTCTTGTTGGAAGTTTGCTTTCATTCAGCCAGTCCCAAAGAAGGGTGACCACTCCCAACCCTCCAACTATCGTCCAATTGCTTTAACGTCCTGTATTTCAAAAGTTTTCGAGTCAATTCTCAGACAAATTTTAAGGCATCTTTCCTATCACAACCTTCTTTCTGATCGTCAGTACTGGTTCCGTTAGGGACGCTCCACTGGCAATCTTCTCACCTACCTTTCAGACTCCTGGTCATCCTCCTTTCGGGACTTTGGCTAAAGCTTTGCCATTGCACTTGACATCTCAAATGCTTTCGATCGGGTCTGGCATATATCTTTAATTTCAAAACTGCCCTCTTACGGTTTCTATCCTTCTATCTGTGCCTTCCTTTCTGGTCGTTCTATAGCCGCTGTTGTAGACGGCCATCGTTCTTCTCCTAGATCTATCAAGTGGTGATCCTCAGGGCTCTTCCTTTTATGTATCAATGACCTTCTATGCTGTTCATCTAACACTATCAACTCACGCTGATGACTCCACCCTTCACCTCCCCATTCGGTTCCCTCAACGCCCATTTCCGCTGTTACTTCAACAAACAAGGCTATGGCACACCTAATGTCTGATTTGGCTCGTATCTCTGACTGGGGTAAAAATAATCTTGTTTTTAATGCATCTAAGACTCAGTTCTTACACTTATCAACCAGTTAAAATCTTCCACAGGTATACCCACTGATGTTTAATGATAGCCCGTTTAATTCTGCATTATCATTTACTCGGGACTTATCTTGGAAAGATCATATTACATCTCTTGTAAAATCTGCTTCCAAGAGATTAGGAGTGCCAAGACGACTCCATTCTTTGCTGACTATACAGAGGTTTTATCCTCCCCTGTGGGTAGTACAACTCTCATGTGTGTGGAGGATCCCCACATACAGCTCCTCAATAGGGTGGAGTCAAAGGCTTTTCGTCTCATTAACTGTCCTCTTACAGACTCCCTTCAACCTCTGTCTTCGCCGCATTGTTGCATCTTTATTTCTTTTCTATCGCTACTTTAATGGTCACTGCTCATCTGAACTGTCTGCATGCATTCCTCCACCTCTACGACTGGCGCGTAGCACCCGTCTAGCAGCAAACTCTCATCCCATTTCTGCCCAACTCTCTAATGCAAGAGCAAACCGTTACTCCGAGTCCTTCATTTATGCAACAGGTCAACTCTAGAACTATTTCTTGCTGCCTATAATCTCCAGTCGTTCAAATACAGTGCGTCCAGGAAACTCGAAATTAATGGATCTTGAATTTGGCTCGCTCTTGTCTTTTGTTTTTTTCTTCGAGGGAACTCTTATTGCGGGCTCATGGCCTTTGGTTCCTTCTTCCTCGCATAAAAAAAACAGAAATTCATAAAAAAATTATAAACCCTAAGGCAATGCGGAGATATAAAGTGAATTACCATTTGTAACTTTATTCCTCTTCGCCTTAGATATATACTTGAAGTGTATGACAGCTACAAAATGTGCAGTATGAAGGAACACTGAATGAAACATATTAATGTCCTCTACAGATTTAGATTTTTTGGTCACTGAGTCAATTAGGTTTTTCTCCATTTGTAGTTGTAACTTTAGATAAAAAAAAATGGTCAAATGCTTTGTTATGGAAATAACATCAGCTTTACATATAATGCAAAACTATTATACTTGAGTGATCCTAAAAACCACATAATTGTGGGTGGGAACACCAATATGACTCTTGCCCATATGTACCCAAATTAGCTGGGAAACTCCCAGTTGTTTCTACAATTTAGAAAACGTTTCTGATGGTGAGAAAATTTGTATCTGAAAATGAAGTCAGGTACAAGTTTAAATGAAGTAACGACGAAATTTACTCACTTGTAAAGAAGGCTGACATTCCCCAGAAGTTTCGTTCCATTAGAGATGTGTAAAAAACTTTTATATTTAAAGATAAAGGGATATTATTTTTATCTACATAGGAATGGTTTTAAAGAGGCATCCTGAGCCACATGAATAAATTAAAAAAAATATATATTTTCGAACCATAATGAGACGCGTGATATTGTCCATACTTACCAAGGTAAAATACAAGAAATTTGTTTACATAGTTATCAAATATATATATTATTAGGAAAAAGGAAATACATAGACATACACAGGTATACAGTTTACCAACAATAGTTGGTACACTATATACGCAGATTTATGGTTCACAATGGGTTTTAAAAATATCAGGTTACAGGAGCGAAGATAAAAATGATGTGTATCATGCTGAGATTAACATAATTTAAATTTTCCGATGACTCCACTGGCATTCCTTTACTTTTTTTTTTTAATAATCATCTAACTCATCACTTCACGGACCAAAGAATGTTCAAACAGCTATCGAGGTAGTTCAGATCTATTTTACTAAAATGATGGCCTTGCAAACATTGTTTTGGCCCAAATCGCCAAGTATGCGGCCTCCAGACATGTACTCAAATTTGAATGATAGACACCTAATTATTTCCAAAACCCAGAATACATTTCTTAGGGTGAAAAAATCATAATTAGGATACATATACACAGATATCGATTAACACGTTTATGGAGATGGCATTTGAGGTGTGATTTGAAGTGGAGGTCGCCTAAACAAGCGACAAACGTCGAATGAGTATTCTTTGAAGTCTGCAGAGGATGAACCTTAAAATTACATGGAACCTTACATTAAAAAAAATAATATATATTTGCTCATGATGAATGATGGTGCTACACCATAAATAACACATCCTTAGGTAAAATCTGTCGAAACTGTGATACATCGTGCGAGAAAATATTGAACTTTTGAATCAAATAATACATAAAATATAAAAAATAAGGCAATACCGAGATATATAGATAGTTTCCATTAATGACTTTATTCCTAATCGCTGATGACAGCTATAAATTTTGCAGGTTCAAGGAACACTGGATGACTTCTATTAATGTCCTCGGTGATTATTGGATTTCTTCGTTAGGAAGTGTCATTTTTGTCTTGCTTCATTTGTAGTTATAGCGTTAGATAAAAAAAAAATTCTTACTACGGTAATAGCTTCCGGTTTAAACGTAATTCAAAACTATTATACTTCAGTGATCATAAAAAACCATAATTGAGGGCGAAAACACCAAATATGCATCTTCCTCATATGTACCCTAAATTTGCTGGGAAACACTCCCAATTGTATCAACAATTTAGAAAACATTTCTGACAATGAGATTTGTTTCAAATGAATAGCCAAGGACAAGTGTAAATGAGGTAATACGTACGATGAAATGGGCTCACTGGTAAAGAAGACTGGCATTCACAAAACGATTCGTTTCAATAATGTGTAAAAAACTTTTAAATTTAGAGATAAAAAGGATATTATTATCTACATAGGTATGGTTTTAAAGAGGAATCTTCAGCCTCCCGATCAAATTTAATAAATAGAATATTTTCGGAGCATGCTGGTTCGTCTGACATCATTGTTCATATTTACCAAGGTAAAATGACTCGGGGAAACACTAAAGGTTTTACAACAAAACTTTTAAGGTATTGATTATCAGATAAATATTATCAGGAAAAAGGAAATACATAGCCGGACTGAGATATAATATTGATCAACAATACTTGCTTTCCTGTATACGCAGATTTTATGGTTCATGATGAGTCTCAATAATATCAGATTAGAGGAACGTCGTCGTGAACTAATGTTTCTATCATGATGAGATTAACATAATTTATAATTTTCGACGAGTCTATTGGCATTTTTTTAATACTCGTCTAGCTCATAACTTCAAAGATAAAAGGTAGTTGCAACATCGAACTAGATACGGCTGATAATTGAGAGGGAAAACACCAAATATGCAAATTCCACATATGTACTGTAAATTATCTACAATTTAGAAAATATTTTTCGTTAGAAAATTCAGTTCCAAAAAAAAAGTTAGGAACAAGTCCAAATGAGGTAACACGTACGATGAATGGACTCTGGCAAAGAAGGTCGACATTCCACAAAAGTTTTGTTTCATTCGAGATGTGTAAAAAACTTCTAAATTTCGAGATGAAAGGGATATTATTTTTATCTACAGTATTGTTTCAAAGCGGTCTCTTTAGTCTTCTGGTCAAATTTAAAAAATGGAATATTTCCTCAGCATAATGGATCGTTTGATCATGGTCTACATTTACTAGGGTAAAATGACTCGGAAAGGCAATAAATCTTTTATAAGGTAATTTATGGTTCAGGAAGGTTCTTAGAAATATCAGGACACAGGAACATCGACGTGAACTGATTTGTCCTACCATGCTGAAATTAACTTATTTTAAAATTTCCGGTTTGTTTTTTTTGTTTTATAATTACTCATCTAACTCATTAACTCATGGATAAAAGGTAGTTCCAAGTGTGAACTAGATACGGTTGACAGCATCTGTTATCGGGGTAGTTCAGAGGTATTTTACTGGGATGATGGCTGTATAAAAAAATTTTTTGGTCAAAATCGCTAAATGTACGACTTTCACAAATGTACCCAAATTTCAATGTGAAAAACTTCCAATTACTTCCTCAGAAGACATTTCTTTGGGTGAAAAATATCACAGCAAACATAAAAAGATATCGATTGACACGTATATGTATCTGGCATTTTAGATGTATAAGAAAAATATGTATGAATTGATTTGGAGGTACCCTAAAAAAGAGAGAAACGTCCAATAAAAGGATTTTAAAATTACATAGAGCCTCCAGACTAAATGTAAGAACAAAAATAATATTTACACATCTTGAAGGTTGGTGCATCACCATAAACAACATTTCCTTAGGTAAAATGTCAAAACTGTGATACCTCGTGAGAAGTAATATTGATGACCTTTTTACTCTCACTTTGTAATTCATACACTATAAACACTAAGGCAATACGGAGATATAAAGTTAATTACCATTTGTAACTTTGCTTGAAGTGTATGACAGCTACAAAATAAGAAGGTTGAAGGAACATTGAACTATATTAATGTCCTTCAGATTGTTTAGATTTTTTTCGTCACTAGGTCAATTTGGTTTTTCTTCATTTTTAGTTGTAACTTCTGATTAAAAAAAAAAAATGGTCGTGTTTTGTTACGGTAATAGCATCCGCTTTAGATATAATTCAAAACTATTATACTTGAATTATCTTAAGAACCGCATAATTGAGGGCGAGGACACCAAATAGAACACTTGAACATATGAACTCTAAATTAGCTGGGAAACACTCCCAATTGTATCTACAATTTAGGAAACGTTTCTGAGGGTGAGAATTTGTATCTGAAAATAAAGTCAGGAATAAGTTTAAATGAGGTAACACGATAAATTTTACTCTGGAAAAGAAGGCTGACGCTCCCCAGAAGTTTTGTTTCATTAGAGTTGTGTAAAAAACTTCTAAATTTAGATATATAAGGGATATTATTATTATCTACATAGGCATGGTTTTAAAGTGGCATCCTGAGCCTCCTGAACAAATTTAAAACATCGAATATTTTCGCAGCATGATGGATCGTGTGATATCATTGTCCATACTTACCAAGGTAAATTGACTCGCAGCACTAATTATTTTACAAGAAAATTGTTTACGTATTGGTTATCAAATATTTATTATTAGGAAAAAGGATATACATAGCCGTACTATGGTATACAATTTACCAACAATGCTTGGTTCCCTATATACGTCGATTTTTTGTTCTTGATGGGTCTTAAAAATATCAGGTTGCAGGAGTGAAGAATTGAAATGATGTCTGTCATTCAGATATTAACATAATTTAAAATTTCTGGGAATATTTTTTTTTTTTTTTTTTTTTAGTACTTATCACTTCACGGGCAAAAGAAAGTTCCAACTGCTATCGAGGCAGTTCAGTGCTGTTTTACTAAAATGATGGCCTTGCAAACATTTTTTTGGCCAAAATCGCTAAATATGCGACTTCCAGACATGTACTCAGATTTGAATGAGAGACCAATTTATATCCAAAACTCAAAATTCATTTCTGAGTGAAAAAATCACAATTAGGAAACATACACATCGATTGACGAGTATATTGTTAGGACTCCATATTATAAATACAATTAATTATAGAAAACATGATAGATAGATGGATAGATAGATAAACAGAAGCAGCAAGTCAGAGGTATTGTGTCTGCGAGAATCGAGCAATGCTAAACATGCTTACACTAACTCAAGGAATGCTTTATAGGCATACGACAGCACCTAGTGACCATGCACACATACACACATTCAGGTTTCTAGAACATTCTAATAACAGTGTAACACGTAACACGACCCCTGTTACACCAGAATTTAGGAAGCAGAGCTGAGAAGGAGGCTAGCTATAGAACCGGCAGGTAGTGGAGAGAGTGAACAAGAATAGTCCAACTAGATTTACTTGTATATTGACTCTAATACATACACTGCTCAACTTAAGATTTTCTCTGAAGATAATTAATCAACTCCCTGTATTCATCTTTAACTCCTACTACAAGAATCGAGAGTCACATTGGAGGCAGCGGACCTCGTCTACGAATCTACAGTGAATTTCTACAAAAACAGGCAAGACTCTACAAGATTAGCTTCAATTCTACAGTGAATTCCTACAAAATACAGCCTATGAGCCTATGAGCCTACAAGTCTACAAAACAACTCTATAATCTTCACGTAACTTCAAGCAGCAACAAGAAGAATAATAAACAAAGCAAGTAAAGAAAAAGAAGGACCAGAGCAACAAGCACACAAAACCCCAACACTCTCTCCCGCCAACCTCCATCGCTGACGCAGAGGTCAAGACACAGCAAAACACCAGAGCCACATTTATAACGCATCTTACCTTTCTTCACCCAGGTTACGCATCGCTACTCACTCACCACAGCTACCAGTGTGGGAAACCGACATCACCATGTGTATCTGCTGAGATGACATCACCACGCGAGTTTGCTGACACAAGGCCATGCCAATCAACGTGTGACTGACACCAGGCACTTCTCACCCACTACTCATTACTCATTATTCACTTAGCTCCTACTCATACTCATTTATTTCCACAGTATTGAGTTGGAAATTCGACGTTCTATGCTGAGGTTTGCCTGTGACTACAGCTGTTAACCACAACATGCACCAGGCCAAAGAATTTCCTGAGTAATATCGTCCATCAACACAGCACTATAATTATCGAGATCTTCAATCAACCTGCATTTTTCTTCCGAGATCGACAGTTGCATAGACACGCCTCCGCGATCTGTATCAAGTGGGTGAAATTATACTTATTTCTTCTCAGTGCTAAAATTAGGTATATTCAACTCCTTTACTTATTTCTATATATACACTCACTATCATTTATTACAACTCACTCATCTAGTTAGGACAAACAAAAGGCGTATTTCATAACACCATACCTTAATGACAGGGATATTTTCGCCACCACCCACGTTAATACCAGATGAAAAACAATTAGCTCAAACAACGGATTCACAATTAGGGAGCACCAAGGCAACACACCCATTGTACAAAACTCAACACAAACTAAAGATCAAGAAACAAATACGTCAGTTCTAGATGATGAGTGGGAAACCCCCTCTGACGTAGCAAGTGAGGACTTTGTCTCTGACTTACACACGTATGCCAATATACTTAACAAGGTTCACCGTTCCGGCCGAACCTATTCCACGATTCCCTCACACAACGATAAACAAGTCCAAGTTAAATAAACAGAGCAAATAGTGAAAATGAATAACGCAACATATAACACGGATCAAACATCCCCACCTCATGTTTATGATTACCTTGAAGATAAAACTGCCCCAAAATTCTCTGGCACAGAAAAAGATCGCATTGACGTCATTTCATTGGTCATTCAGTGCGAACAAATCTTTATCAAACGACACATCCTCGATGAACAAGAGAAAATTGCCATTTTTTCATCTTGCATAAGTCCAGCAAGCAAATTAATAAGATCAGATAAGCTCCTCAAAGCTAGGACATATGATGAATTAAAAACTGAATTTTTGAAAAAAATTTCTGGAGGTATGGACTCCCAGGTATAATTCTAGAATTACATAAGATTGTAGATCTCATTGAAATAACTGCTGATGTCTCCACAATCAAAAGAACA
Organism: Coenobita brevimanus; assembly: GCF_032717465.1. NCBI lineage: Eukaryota > Metazoa > Arthropoda > Malacostraca > Decapoda > Coenobitidae > Coenobita > Coenobita brevimanus. Next base: position 26,876,278 of record NC_137045.1, on the reverse strand, counting down.
TTGTTAGTTACTCTGGAAAGCTCAAATTGGATAACAGATGATGGAAAGATGTCCCCAGACCTCGTCGTGAACATTTTTGGTTATGTAGCTGCCTTGTGTAAATTACCTGATAGGACCCTTAACATCGCCAGGACGATAGCGTACACCCCAGGCATGTGATTACTAAACTTAATGAACGAGGTAGAGATGCAGTGAAGTAAAGCAGGGAAGATCGACACACCCGCACATTCTAGTAGAATGAGAGTACCTGAGACAACATCTACACCGACCCCAAACAGAGAACAAAATCGATCGCGACCCGAAAGCAGGCAGAGCAAACAACCAAACGTGTCGAGGGTTCGATCACAAACACAAGGCTACGGGAAGTTTCATAAGTTTTCGCGCAGCCAGAGCAGATCTTGCGCCACAAACAACACTACATATGGGAAGTCACTTCGGTCACAGTTGAGATAGGTCCATTCTGTCATTATTGTGCAAAACCAGGACACACAAGGAATGAATGCTTTAACAAAACAAGAGAGGATAGACAAAATACAAGGATTTGGTCTTTACTGTAGGCATCATAGATGCTAAGGGCACTGGACCAGTAACTTAAAAAAAGCAGAAAAAATTGTATGTATGCTCAAATCGGGGGAAGAGCATGACAAAAAACGAACAAACGTAAAGAAAAGCAAGTCTAAAATTCACATAGGAGGCATGTTGGGAAATGAGTGTATCTTGATAACAGCTCTATGTGAGGATCAAAACGTTTCCTTATTTTTAGACACAGGCTCTCCAGTGAACTTAATAAAACAAGAAGAAATAGAATTTTTAAAATTAAGAAGAAAGTAACTTTACTGGAAGAAGCTGATTTAGATTTATATACGATAGATGAAAAAAAAATATCAGTTTCACAGAGACTACAAGACCATTCTCTGCATTTTTCTATATCGTTGAAAACTTAGCAATTAAAGCTCATATGTTACTGGGCTTAAGATGCATGAGAGCATAGAAAACTTTACTCCCACAAATGAATGGAATAGACTTTGACAATGAATTCATGGAGGAAATACCATCAGAGCCCTCACCTATTAGTAAAAGAGAACCAAAAAGAATTGGTAATATTAAAAGCTTAAACAAGCACACAAACAGATGAGGGTATAGAGCCATTCACACCACCAGTCCCAGCCTCCATAATTAGAGACCCAGGTAACAGTACTGATTTATTTATCAGTTTTTCCAGCCCATCTCACCAATGATTTAGTTATACCACCTAATTCCTATATGAAAGTTACCATACAGAGCTAATTACGGAATAGTAGTGTTCTTGTCTTAAAAGAAATATGTAAAGGGATTGTCAGTAGAAAACGCATTGTCAGATGAACGACGAAGCGCAAACTCAGATATTCATAATTAATGACATGAATGGGGAAGTTCAGTTGAGAAAAGGGACTTGCATAGTTAATACTGAAAAATGTCCCGCCCCTGTGAAGGAAATAGTTATAGCTGGAGTGACAAGTGATATAAAATCTACGGATAGAGAAAGCATAAAAGAGAATTTAATTCACTCAGGTGAACTTGATGAAGAAAATGATTTGTTAACCCTGCTGGAAACACACAGGGACACCGTAGCATTACCCGGAGAACAATTAGGGTGTACTAACCTGCTTAATCACAAGATTAATGTGCATCCAGAAACCACCAATTTTCGTACCAGCCTACCGCATCCCACACTCCCAACGTACACCTGCAATCAGTATGTTGATGAAATGTTAAAACTTGGAATTATTGAACCTTCAGTCTCCCCGTCGAATGCCCCATTATTCTTAGTGCCCAAAAGAAATGGAAAAATGCGTGCGGTAGTAGATTACCGTAAACTAAACAATCACACAATCCCAGACTGATTTCCCATGCCATTGCTAAGCGACGTTCTACAGAATATTGGACCGGAAAATAATATATTTTCAACAATCGATCTACTAAATGGCTATTACCAAATACCGGTTGAAGAGGAGTCACGTAAATACACTGCCTTTTCCACAAATAGAGGATACCAATATACAAGAATGCCGATGGGACTGAGGACAGCCCCAGGCACATTCCAGCGTCTTATGAAATACGTATTGTCCGGAATTTTAGGACAAGGAATATTTGTTTATCTTGATATTATAATCGCAACGAAAAATATTAGATCATCTCAAGAAATTAGACGTACTCTTACAAAAGTTTAGTGATGCTGGTTTAAAAATTAAGCTTTCTAAATTCAAAATATTGCTTTAAGAAAATAAATTTCTTAGGCCACAAATTAAGTTCTAATTGTATTCACACCACTGATGACAAAATACAGACAGAGAGATTTTCCTGAACCCACTACGACTGACGGTTAGATAATTTTTAGGTCTAGCTGGGTACTATAGGTCATTCGTACCACAATTCTCTAATATAGCCTTTCCTCTATTCCGATTACACAAAAAAGATGCTATATTCCAATGGGAAGAAGAACAAAAAAAGGCATTTAACAATCTAAAAATTAAACTAACAAATGCACCTTGTTTGGCACATCCGGATTTCACAAAATCATTTCTTATCTGTACAGACGCATCAGTTAAAGGATTAGGGGCTGTACTGATGCAGGAAGATAAAAGAGGAAAGAATCAACCAATTGCATTTGCTAGCAGACAAACGAAAGGTGCAGGGAAAAATTATTGCACTACAGACTTAGAGGCACTTGCAGTGGTTTTTGCATTACAAAAGTTTCGAGATTTGGTATATGGTTACGAAATCCACTTATTCACCGACCATAAACCACTATAGTCTGTCTCAGGAAACATGAGGGAGAGAATTTTACAAAGTCTTTGCCAAAATCGGAACACGAGTGACCGTGTGAAGGATTAAGAGGTCCCCTCGGGATTCTGGACCTTCCTCCTTCCCTCTTCCGTTTTCTTTCCTCTACACACACACACACACACACACACACACACACACACACACACACGACCGTTAAATAAAACAATGTGTAGCCTCTGTTTATCAATCAGTGCCCAGATATCGGTCCATATGAGGAGGGATGGAGGATGGGAGTGGCCCGGGTCGGAATGTGGGCAGGGTTAGGGTAAGGAAACCAATGAAATAGCCATGAAAGATGAAGATTTTTTTTTTTTTTTTATTACTATTCTCTATGAAAAAAAAAACGTTATGAAAAAACATAAACTGATCAACAGTAGCATTTCCTTAATAAATATTCATTATACTCTAAAATTTTCAATGAAAATACAATCTCTCTCTCTCTATATATATCATTCGATGTTCATGTCTCCCTCATCTAAACCTTCCTCACCGGTGGAATCATTCGCCACGTTAATGACGAATTTTTCGACCATGTGATTGCGCACAATGTCATTTCTGATATATTCCTGTTCTAGCTTTCTCGTATGCTCCATACATTTTTGCCAGTTTTCTTGTGTCACTTTCCTTACTGCATTTCTTGTGATTTCCTCCACATCCATTGTCTGATTGTTGTTGTAATTCTTTTTTCTTCATCTTTCACTTGAGTCCATATAAGTTCTCTTGGATTTAATTCGCAGTAGTAGGGCGGAAGTCGTAAAACCTTATGTCCTTGGTCTTTTGCGAGTGTCTATTTCATACTCCTGCCTGTCTTTGTTTTTTTCCACCAGATCTAGCAGCTCTAGCTTGGAGTGTTGTGGGTTGTGTTGAACGTTGTTCTCCATCAGCCATTCCATTATTTCATTTTTACGGGAAGCCTGCGTTGGTGCTTTATTGAGGATCTTGGAGTGGTACGAAGCGTTGTTCAGAATGAGCAGTGAATGGGGTGGGATGTTTGGGAGTAACTGGTCTTCGAACCATGCTTTGAAAGTGTGGTGATTCATTGATTGGTGGTAATCTCCTCTGTTACCATTCTGAGATTTGAACATGTTCAAACCTCCACGCAAGAATCCATCCTCTCCGCCTGCGTGTATAATAAATCTGGATCCTCTGCCACTTTTCACCTTCGGGCCCAGTTTTCCACCTGCAGTTGTCCAGCATTTATTGACACTCGTTTTGATTAACCCAAATCTCATCTATGTAAATCTTGCCATGGGTTGATTGATTCTATGTTTTGTATTTTTCTTAGATAAATTGGTCGTGCCAAAGCAATATCACTTCGTTCCATCAGAATTTTTCATCCTTTATCTGATTTCTTGAAAGTATATCCATTCTTTCTCAGGAGTCTGTGAAGGCTTGCTCTTGATCCCTTAAAATTAATCTCTACCTTCGCTAAAATTTGATCGAAATTCGGAACTTCACCTCTCATAAAATGATGCGACAATTCTGCGAAGACATGCCATATCAAACGCGTCCATGCTGTCCACCACTGGAGATATCCTGGGTCTCTTCAACGGGGGCGAGGAAACACTGCCTTCTCTTGCTTCCTTTTTGAATCTTTGTATAGAGCTCACAGATATTCCTGTCACTTCCGATGTGAGTTTCTCCAGAGCGGTCTCATTTAATGAAGAGTGGATCCTCCGATGGTGCTTGTGCACACGAAGCACCACAAGCTTTCCCCTCCTGTTGAGTGGCTGCCGACAATCCTCACGCTCCACAACACAACACAACGTGCGACACCACAACTGAACACAATACAACGTGGGACACCATGACACAACACAACAGAACGTGCGACATCACAATACAACAACACAACGTGCGACACCACAACAAAACAATGTGCGACACCACAACACAACACAACACAACACAATGTGCGACACCACAACACAACACAACACAATGTGCGACACCACAACTGAACACAACACAACGTGCGACACCACAAAAAAACAATGTGCGACACCACAACACAACGTGCGACACCACAACTGAACACAACACAACGTGCGACACCACGACACAACACAGCACAACACAACACAACAATACAACACAACACAACACAACACAACGTGCGACACCACGACACAACACAACACAACGTGCGACATCACAACACAACACAACACAACGTGCGACAGCACAACACAACACAACGTGCGACACCACGACAAAACACAACGCAAGAAAGTGAGATCACAACACAACACAACACAACGTGCGACAGCACAACACAACGTGCGACACCACGACACAACACAACACAACACAACGTGCGACACCACAATACAACACAACACACACAACTTACAAATTCTTGATGACAGGCGAATCAAGCTAAAAAAAAATAATAATAATAATAATAAAAGGAATAATATGCTATTAAATCTAAATATACAACGAATAACTGGTCCAATATTTTTCTTTTATTTTTAGCGCTTTGTAACAAAAAAAGAAAAAAAAAAAAGGCATCCAAAAACAGGAACCACAGTTCATATTGACCTGTGAGCATAGCGAGTCACTTATACCCATTCATTCATTGGCTGTGTGTGTGTGTGTGTGTGTGTGTGCCTCTTGCCCTGGCCAGCCTGTATTCCCACAGGTTGTTAAGTCAGGTGCGTTCGGCCTTTGACAGTGACTTTGGAGTAAAATAGACGATATTCTACCCTCATCTTTCCTGAGACACTATAGTGGGTATGTTTAAAGAAAAACTCATCTCTCGGAGGAGAGCAATATGGAAATGTACAGTTGAAAACTACAATGTACTCGGTAAAAAAAAAGTATCGGTGCATAGAGGGTTCGATGTCTTCCGAAAATATTCACTCACGTGCTGGCTGTGTGGGAGGGTTGGTAACTTGTTATGCCTGGCTGTAGCAGGTTCAGAATGTTTATTTATATTTTAGCGAGGAGATACCTCAGATGACGTTATAGGACACCTCCCAACACCTCCCAACACGTCGGACACAAATATTTCAGAGACCTTCGTACCGTGATCCAAAATGTTTCGTCAATGTTGTGCACCGATACTTTTTTTACCGGGTACAAATTCATTATATACAAGGTAAAATGAACATAGTAGCTGACACATTACCTAGGAACCCGAACAATTCAGGTCGCGGCATTAGATCTCAAAGGAAATATCCCAAACCACTATGATATCGCAAAAGCACAAAAACTACCCAATATGGTCTAAAGTTATATACAAGTTAGAAAGTGATGACATACAATTACCTAAACTGCATGTACCACTCGAACAATTCACAATAGTCAATAATACTTTATACAAGATCAACCCGAAACAACCAAAACGCCAAAGAAATACTAACCAGTTGGTAGTACCTAATGACATGATACCCCAGGTATTACGAACGATACACGATAGCCCACATGCAGGACATCCTGGAAAGGACTGGTCTTCATTTCGAAAAGATATAAACAATCATATAGACATGCGAATCATGTGCAAAACACAAAGGATACCCAATCACACCTGTACCACATCAACCATGGGACGTTGTCGCTGTTGATTTACTCAAGATGCCATTATCATACAATAATAACCAATACCTATTCGTAGCAACGGAAATTTTTTCGCGTTGTCATTTTAGCTCCAATCAAACATAAAACAGCAGAGACAGTAGCAAAGGCAGTAACAGATAATGTAATATGTGGCTTTACTACCCCAAAGGTACTAATAAGTGATAATGGAGGAGAATTTAATTCTGAGATCTTACAAGAAATATGTAAACAATACATCAAAAAGGTTAACGTTTTAGCCTATCACCCAGCATCTAATGGGTTAGTAGAGAGACAAAACAAAAAGGTATTAGATGTGCTACGACATATTCTCAATGAAAATTATGCAAGCTGGGATGATTGGATTCCCAGAGTAGAAGCCTCAATTAATGGATCTATAAATAAATCCATAGGTGACACACCACATTTCATTATATATGGGACAGATAAAAAACTACCATATGAGCTCCTAGAAGGTGACAGTCTGCCCATATACAATTACGATGATTACTCTAAACTCCGTTTACGTGAATTCCAGGACATACAGAAGTCAAAAAACAATTAATGATGTCCAAGGAAGAAATGGCGGAGGCATTTAACAAGAAGGCAAGAGATTCACCTATCAGCTTAGGAGACATTGTTTATGGTATCATTCATACGAGAGACAATAACTTATCCCCAGAATTTGAGGGCCCATACAGAGTAATTAACATAAAAGCAAACAAAGTTTTAATTGTCACTGTCTAGTGGCGAAGAGAAACAAGTTCATATTGACCATTTAAAACGAGTTTCAAGGGAACTCTTCAATAATTATTCAGCATCGGATACAACCGAACAGGCGAACGTAACTCAAGAAACCAAGTAAGAAAACAATAATTACAAAAATAAATTAAGGTCATATACCAAACAATAGGTGCAACTGCTCCAATAAAACCTACAGTACATCATTTACGAGAATTAAATATCGATTAAAACTCCTTCTATAAATGAAATAACAATCATCCGTAACTCACATCATCACTATCATCGACCACAACATGACCATATTAGGAAATTAATAGATTTTTTTTTTGTCGGTAGGTAGCGATGAAAGGACTTATGCTATGGATTCTCCTCTACATATCAAGAGGATATGCGCACTTAGACCCCCAACACATAGTACGACAAGGATGCCTCATAGCTCCAACGGCCACGACTTCAATCTTAAAAGACGTCATGAGTACTGAAATAAGTCTGGATTACTTGTATGAATTACCTTCTTATCTAGAAAATATCGCGAAACCAATGCGAACCCTGGACTTCATGATAGGAGGCTATGTTTCACAAGCACATAACACAAAGGAAGTGAATGAAATAGTGAAGTTAGCGAAATGGAAAATAGAACAGGCTGTCAACTATGCTCATCATGATCCAAGATCTCCCATCTTATGGAAAGGAGGTATTGAGCGACAAGAACAACACACGTACTCGCCAAAAGTGCGGTTTGTTCGACCTGGGTGGCGCAGTTCTTGTGAACATCTTTGGATTGGTTACAGAGGATGACCTTAAAGAAATAAATAAATTTAATAAAATAGCTCAGGTACAGTCATGGACAGAGAAACCTGGACAGGTGAGGAGAGGCAAATGTCATATTTTCTCTTTTCCCTCGGCTTGTCCATCACTTCGTTCACGACTCCTTTTCCTCATCCCCCCCCTCCCCGCATCCCGTTTACCCTCTCTTCATAGCACCTGCCAGGCTGCACTCCCCATCCCACCTTCCCTGCCCCATACACGCCAATTAGCTAATCCCCTGACCTTGAACCGTGTGTGTGTGTGTGTGTGTGTGTGTGTGTGTGCGTCCTTGACACAAGCAACTCCTTACATTTTTCCGATCACAACCTATCCTTTCCTCTTCCCTACGGCTACTCTGCTAAAACACACACACACACACACACACACACACACACACACACACACACACACACACACATGAGAAGCTCATCTTCATTCTTCGTATACGCAGCTGCTCTCTCTTTCTCTCTCTGTTTTTCAAGATTCTGTAGAAGTGAATAGTAATGTCAGTGCAAAGTATGCCTTTATTATTGTGATATGTATTATAAAGTAAAACAGGAATATATTTAAAGAAAATAACTGCAGTAGGCTGGTTGGCCCATGCGAGGCAACTCCACCTGATTTTGGATCTGCATACGAGAGAGAGAGAGAGAGAGAGAGAGAGAGAGAGGGAAGAGAGGAGTGGCCACTTGTCCCTCCATCTCTCTCTCTCAACATTCTGTAGGAGTGAATAATAATGTCAGTGCAAAGTAAGCCTTTAATGTGATATAAGCATTACAAATTAAAACACTGGAACATATTTAGAGGGAACATTTGCAGGAAATCCTCTCGAGACGTCAGCATGTGGAATTGTCATTATTTCCCTGCGGGCCAATTAACGTCCACCTTCATACTTGCCTACTTCCTTATGCCATCATTTTCACCAATTCTCATCTTTACTTTCCAATTCACAGCATGTCATTCGTTATGATAATAATTGCACACACACACACATACACACACACGCACACACACACACACACACACATATATATATATATATATATATATATATATATATATATATATATATATATATATATAAGACAGAGACAGATGGTAGATGGGTGAGGGAGGAGGGGGAGAAGAAAGGATGGAAGCAAGGGTTGAGAGAGAGAGAGAGAGATCATGCCAGTAGTCATGAGTCATGATAATAATTGCACACACAGATATATATATATATATATATATATATATATATATATATATATATATATATATATATATATATATATATCAGGGATTGAGAGAGAGAGATAGAGAGAGAGAGAGAGGTGAGGAGTGTCCACTTGTCCCCTGGGAATGACCAGCCTTCCCGGGTCATATGGGTAGGACGGAGAGGAGGTGAGGGAAGGAAGGGGCTGGGGGGGTACGATTCATATGGACGAAGATTTAGTGGAAAAATCGAAAAGGAAAAGGAAACTATCAGCTCAGCCCCAGAATGTCCAGGTTTCTTTGTGTACTAACATACCAAGACAAATTCATCACAGGACATAACTCAGCAATGAAGACAATTGTGAAAAATCTGAAAAAGGCAGAAAACATAGCTCTCGAAAGTGTAGATAAAGTAAATGAAATGGAAGGTAACAACACTTTTCCAACACTTCTTCATCGTCACAGAGTTCGTTACAGGGCACTTATCCAAGGAATTTCGAATGCTGGTGATTGCAAGATCACAATTGACTTACTCCCAGTTCTTGAGCTACGTCAAGGCATTCATAAACATAAACTGAAGCCCTAGTTCCGAAGTAGGGAATTCATGGAATATTATCCATATTTAGAAGCAACATTCATAACTGAAGATCTATTCACAGTATACCAAAAACACCCCTTCCCCTCTAAAAATAATAACACTGGTCATCATCAACACAGACACCGAACTCATCATGGTCTCCAAGAGACGGAACACTGTCACTTTCGCAAGTGAATCAACGATTGAACGAAAGTGTCGCACATCCTTACATGCTGTTCATCTTTGTCCTGCGTACATTTTCACGTTTCGGCCTACTGATGCAGTTCCTTGTGAAATGGCTATCATCAGAAATAACAATATTCATAATCATTGCAACTTCGCTTTTGCTCCAGATAAGCTTTTACACCATCAACGCATCGGACAGTTTTTTTTTATTTCACTCATCAGTTTACATAGTCTGTCCGGATATGCCACCATCTCATACTTCAGCCTCAGGATTATACATAGCACCAGACTACTGTGCTGTATTTACACCATCCCTGTCCACTTTATCCACCATCAATCACTACGCCATCCTCAATCATACACACAAACGTTTCCACCCACTGCCTGATATGGACTTAAACATGAGCACAAGTATTGACTTCACCTTAGTTTGAAACTATGCACCTGATCAATGAAACAATGAAGCCCTGGGAAGATTTGAGTTTGAGTATGTTCAACCCATATTATGTGTATAGCCCAGCACTTACTGTCTTTAGAATCTTCTGCATTGTATTTGCACTAGTGCAGTTCCCAATGCACAGAATGCATGCAAGAATTGCAAATTTGGAGTCACTATTTAGTGGGGGTAGAGTTAACATCCAAGTTAACCCCCCTGAATGAAGTGTACACCCGCAAACCAAAGTTTCGGTACCCCCTTCGATGGAAGGAAGTGGAAGTCAGGGTTAGAGAGAGGGCAGGTGAACGGACAACCGTGAGTGGTACTTTGGAACTGAGCTACGAGGCGAATAGTGAGAAACCTAATGACAATGGATTCGAAACATTTCCATGCTATTCATCTGTAAAACATTATGCGTTCGTAACATACATACTGTAACATATAACATAGACTACTGTTATCATGGTGTCCTGTGATACTGACCCATCTGTTTCGGATCATCACACAAATAAAGCACCGAGCCAGTTGTATATAAGTTGCAACTTGTCATTATAACTGCAGTCATAATTTTTGTGAATGTTATCCCTGGATTGTCTATAGCTATAATATAGAATGATTGTGAATTTAATGTTGATTCTCACAGTAGTTGTGCGGATGGCTATATATGTGGCAATTATTTTATGTGGACGACTAAACCACATCGTGATGGACAGCGGAGAGCATTCGCCAATATTTTACTATAACCAGATGAAATTAGATGCAAACAATACAAAATATTGAGACAACGTTATCAAGGCCTTAACTGTGGCTTCACCTCATACGTGCATTATTTTCCTTCAGTCTCTGCCTCTTTTATTACTCTTACTTCCAGGTATCCTCTTACTGCGAGTCGTCATATTCCTTGGAGGGTTTCTTGTCGTCCGGTCCTATAACCCGTACTGTATTACATTATTCCTCGCATCATCACTCCCGGACAAACAACGTTAGCACAAGACTGCTGAATCTGTTAATACCATTATTGCCACTGCCACTACTATTCCCCCTTTCCCCATTGTGTCTACTGCAATTCCCCTCACAGTACTACTACTGCTACTCCTATTACTACTCCACTATAAATCTGTATAATACATATGATTGTCCTTATGTCTATGTTAATCATATTGTTCCTGTCCCACCGTCGACAACTCACCACTTACCCCGCACCGCTACCCCAGTTGCACCCCACCCCTCTCTCTCCCACCCGCCATGAGCTCTATTCCTCCCCTACTCCGAACCATTTTACCTCTCACCTCCTTCTTGGGCCACCAGGCCTGTTGTTCACCTTTTACGGGTGAATATACGTGGCATGCATTAATAAGAATAATTATAAAATTGACAGCAACAACATACAGCTGCAGTATTCCGAACATTACATAATTTTAAAAGTCGCAGACCCAAACGTGCCTATATTGCGGAGCTCTGATATATTAACCACAGAACCGACCACAAACCGTTCCTATCATTGCTACTGGACCTTACCTGTAGCACTTCACCATAGTAATACAATCCACTGAAGTCCTTTGTGGGATCACTACACATGTTTGGGAAAAATAACAGCGCACAACATGCCTACAACCCATTAAAATACACCTGTGACGTTTCACTGACATCCATTAAATTGCCTAGAAGTTAGCGGACAAACAAACACACGGCTGGACATAGACTGAGGCCGAATGTCTCGCATCGGTATATGACAACCTGACTAAACTATTACGATCCTGCTTTGTAGGTGTCATCATAGTTATAATAATAATAATAATAATAATAATAATAATCGTAGTAGTAGTAGTAGCAGTAGTAGTAGTAGTAGTAGTAGTATTAATCACATGTTAATATCCATGATACAGAGGAGGACAAACACCATAATCTCCCTGATAAAACACGTGAAAACAGCTGTGACATAAAACCAACCAGTGCCATAATATGCTGTAATGGTAGGGTTATAGTAATACTAAATAGTTGACAGCAACTCAACCTTCTGTCATGGCAGATTCTGCATTGCGTCGACACATGCTATTCCAGTGTGTGTCCTTCTCAGTATCGTGCCTAATAACATGATTAATTATTATTTTTATTATTAATTATTATTATTATTACTATGATGACACCTGCAATGCAGGATCACAAGAGTTTTGTCAGGTCGTTACATATACGACGCGAGACTTTCTGCTTCTGTCTGTCTGTGTCCAGTCGTTTGTTTGTTTGTCCACTAACTTCTCCTAGGCTATTTGATGGATGTCAGTGAAACATCACATGCTTATTTTAGGGGTCTGTAGGCATGTTGTGCACTGTTATTTTTCCCAAACACGTGTAGCGATCTCACAGAGGACTACAGTTGGTTGTATTACCATGGTGAAGTGCTATAGGGAAGGTGCAGTGGTAATAATAAGAACGGTCTGTGGTCGGTTTTGTGGTTAATATATCAGTGCTCCGTAATACAAGCACCTTTGGGTCTGCAGTTATTAAGTGTAATGTTAGGAACACTATAGTACACATCTACGATGTTGTTGTTATTATATTATTATCGCCTACCTTTAGAAGGCGTAGCGATCATGTTTTTAACTGCATGTGTGTGTGTGTGTGTGTGTGTGTGTGTGTGTGTGTGTGTGTTCCTATTATATCTCATGAACAGCTTGAGCTATGAACATGAAGCCTTCAGCGTATCAAGATATGGCCAAAATCTTGGAGGAGTTCGAAAATGGCAACTCGGGGTCAGAGTCAAGGTCACCAAACTAACTGCTAAAGGTCAACCAGTTTTTATTGCCTGCCTTTAACACCATTAAATCTCATGAATGGCTTGAGCTATCAACATAAAACCTTCATGGTATCAAAATATGGCCTAAAGTTTGTACTTGGAAAACAGAATATTTTAGAGGGCGATTACCGTTTAGCTCTCAAATGCCTTCTTTTTTATTATTAATGCATGCCACGTATATTCATCGGTAAAGGGTGAACAACAGGCCTTCTGACCCAAGGATGAGGTGAAGGGTAATGTGGTGTCGGAGTGGGGGAGGAGTAGAATCCATGGTGGGTGGGAAGTGGAGTAACGGTGCCGGGTCAATGACGAGTTGTCGACGGTGGGACAGGGACAATAATTATGATTAACAGATAGACATAAGGACAATCATTTATTATTATACAGGTTTCTAGTGGAGTAGTAATAGGAGCAGCAGTAGTAGTACTGTGAGGGAAATTAGACACAATAGGAAAAGGGGGATTACGGTAGTAGTGGCAGTGGCAGTAATGGTATTAACAGATTCAGCAATCTTGTGCTAACGTTGTTTGTCCGGGAGTGATGATGCGAGGAATAATGTAATACAGTACGGGTTATAGGACTGGACGACAAGAAACCCTCCAAGGAATATGACGACTCGCAGTAAGAGGATACCTTGAAGTCTCTATCTATTGCCAGACGCCTCAATCCCGTTTGGGGTGGCCACAAACAAATCGCCTCCACGTCGCCCTGTCCCCCGCCATTTCACTGCCCTGCTCCCAACTCACACCCCTCTCTCTCATATACCTCTCCACCCCATCCCTCCATCTCATCCTCGGCCACCCCCTCCCTCTTCCCCCCTCCACCTCACTCACATACACTCTCTTCGTCAGTCTTTCACCCTCCATCCTCTCCACATGGCCAAACCACCTCAGTGTGTTCCTCATAACGCTTCCTATCACGTCCACATCCACACCACAACGCTCCTTTATATCCTCATTCGTCAGCCTGTCTCTCCACTTGACTCCACAGGCTCCTCTAAAATAACTCATTTCCACTGCTCTCACTCTTGACTTGTGTCCTTCCAACAGTGTCCAAGCTTCACTTCCGTACGTTAGAGTTGGTATCACAATACTGTCATGTAGTAACTTTTTCACTTCCATGCTCACTTCCCTGTTTCTTATCACTGCTTTCAAAGAACCAGCAACCTTTCTTCTCTGCTGTACCTTTTCAAGCACTTCACCCTCCAAACTTGCATCCTTACTCATCACACTACCCAAGTACTTAAACGTACATTTTCCAATTCCTCACCATCCAACCTCGCTGTACATTCACTAACTTCACCTCTTTCAAAGACCATCACTTTACTCTTCCCTACATTCACCTTTAGATTCCGTTTCTTTCACACTCTTTCAAACTCATCCACCAAGCTTTGCAGCTCCCCTTCGTCTTAACAACACAGTATCATCTGCAAACAACAGTACAGGGAGTTTCCAAACACTATCCTCTCTCACCAGGGCCAGAGTAAGTGTAATAAAAGAGGCAGAGACTGAAGGAAAATAATGAACGTATGAGAAGCCCCAGTTAAGGGCTTGATAACAAGGCGGAGCAGGATACCACAGCTGTGTCTTCGTTGTCTCATAATATTTTGTGTTGTTTGCATCTAATTTCATCTGGTAATAGTAAATTATTGGCGAATGCTCTCCGCTGTCCATGGTTTAGTCGTCCACATAAAGTAATTGCCACATATATAACCATCCGCACAACTACTGTGAGAATCAACATTAAATTCACAATCATTCTATAATATAGCTATAGACCAATGGTTCCCAAACTGGGGGCCATATATCAGAATGTAGGGGGCCATAACCTGAACCGAAGGAGTTTAGCGAGTAGGTAGTCAGTGGAGAGAACTTACACAGGCTCAGTACAGGTTTGTACAATGCCTTGCTGCCAGACACATAAGTAATGTCCTTTTTTTTTTTTTTTTTTTTTTGCCTGTGTAATTACCTTTTTTTATCTGATTCTGTGTTGTTGACAAAATAAGGCATAGAGTTGTATTAGGGGAGTAGATAATTTCTCAATCTAATTCCAATACTTCGTAAACTATGGATTCTGTATGATAACCTGGTCTTGAATCTTGAGTATCAGCAAGGATGTCCACATTTTTCGGTTAACTATCCATTCACAGTTGCAACATTGATCACCGTGTGCGCCTCCCCATATAATCAGTTTGTGCCCACTTGTGAATGCTTCAATAATTATATATATATAAGATTCAGCTAAGACAAAATACACATTTCTTTATTAATACTTAACAAAAGAGAAAATAAATGGAATAAATAAAATTACAGGATTTGCTAGAGTGATTTTTATATGGACAAGATGAGTATAGGACTGTAGTATAGACAGTCACTGTAGTCATGGGTTTTGGTTGGGGAAGGGGGGCCATGGACAAGGATCATGTATAAAAAGTGGGTAACGACCAGAAAAAGTTTGGGAACCACTGCTATAGACAATCCAGGAATAACATTCATAAAAATTATGACTGCAGTTATAATGACAAGTTGCAACTTATATACAGCTGGCTCGGTGCTTTATTTGTGTGATGAGGATCCGAAACAGATGGGTCAGTATCACAGGACACCATGATAACACAGTAGTCTATGTTATATGTTACAGTATATATGTTACGAACGCATAATGTTTTACAGATGAATAGCATGGAAATGTTTCGAATCCAGTGTCATTAGGTTTCTCACTATTCGCCTCGTAGCTCAGTTCCAAAGTACCACTCACGGTTGTCCGTTCACCTGCCCTCTCTCTAACCCTGACTTCCACTTCCTTCCATCGATGGGGGTACCGAAACATTGGTTCGCGGGTGTACATATTTTGTATATATATATATATATATATATATATATATATATATATATATATATATATATATATATATATATATATACAAAGAAGAATGACCCATGATATAGAAGTATGGCATAGCAGTAGCATTATCCTTAAATTAAATATTAATAACTCTTACCATAATCTTGATTTTAAACTATTTTTTTCTCTTCCATGTATGCATTTCACTACAACAACCCATGTACAGTCGTGGCCATAAATAATCACCTATCGTCCGATACCCAGTGCCTCAGGCTGGCTCCTTTATGCGCGGCAAGTCACACTAGAGTAAGAAGGGCTGAGAGGGAGGGGCTTGAGAGAGAGGGGAAGGTGGGTGGGGGGACGAGTGATGGTGCTGGGGTGGAGTGATGGAGGGGAGGGGAGTGGGGGAAGGTAGGGGAGGGAGAATAAAATGCGAGGTGGTGGTTATGTTATCTGTTTATTGTTTCCAATCAAAGCATGATATAAAAGAGTTAATATACGGTAGATAATACTGCAATACACCTTGTATAGCGGCGGCAGTTAACAAGCTTTAGAGAGGCGACATCAAGGGCTGGCTCGTGAGAGAATTATACTAACGTACCAAATCAAACATTTGTGCGGAGTCAGACGTTTCCAGCACAACACACGTTGCCTTGCCCACCAATTTGTATAACTAGCTGTTATTTGTCTGAGGAAAATATCATTCCGAGGTGATGAGAGGGTGTTGGGGTTGCTGGATGGCCATGCATACCTTTAGCAGCATGGAGTCCAGGCAACGCCGGGCGGTGCAACGAGGCAGCATAATTGGTATGCATGAGGCCGGCCACAGCATAGCTGACATTGCGAGAGACCTCGGGTTGACCAGGCTAACAGTTAAGCGCTGGATAACCCGCTGGGAAGCGTCTGGCAACTTGGAAGACCGGCGACGGTAAGATATCACGAAATTACATCGTTGTTTTTTGACATATTGAATCAGACTTACGGCAGATAGTATATTGTTATTCTTTGGTTTATCTCTCCCTGTAGATGTTTATTTACATATATATTCTGTTTTACATATTTATTCATTTATACGGATATGTTTGTGCATTTGTTTTTATTTACTGTGCTTAACTTCCAATTTAACTAAAACTTTATGATGTTTTATGAAATCTACTTATTTTCTTCTCTATTGTGTATTTTTCTGTTTCCTTAAGTATTTGATAAATCTTTTTACATAACATACTGTACTTACTTATTCAGCTATTATTTTCTAATTCATCATCATATTTTAGGCCAGGAATACCAAGACAGACGAGCGAAGAGGACAACGCTCGCATCCTCGCAAACATCGAGCGTAACCCCTTCACCAACTCTGTGGCTGTGAGGGAACAGCTCCGCCTGGACGTGTCTGCCAGGACGGTCAGGCGCCTTCTACACCATCGTGTTCCAGCTACTAAAGGAAGTCTGGAACAGAGGCATGTGAGGGAGAGGCTTGAGTCTGCACACAACTATGTGGTGAAAGACTTAGATTTTTGGGCCTGTACTATCTTCAGTGATGAAAAGACATTTTCATCCACCAATCATGGAGCCCTCCACTGCTGGCGCCCAAACAACACTCAGTATAAGCGCAAAAATATATATACCGACGAAAGAAGTGGGAGGAAAACAGTAAATGTCTGGGGTTGGGTGAACCTCAATTGCCTGAGCGAGTTGACTGACACAGAGGGGAGGTTTAACTCTGAAGTTTATTCAGAAATACTGGAAAAGGTTATGCTTCCAACCGTTCGTGCGATGTGTCTCCCTTGTCCAGAGAAAATTGTTTTCATGCAGGTGAGACATATGTTGAGATGATCTCCTGCACAGATGTGAAACTAGTAAAACTTTATCTAACATTTTCTTAATTTGCGCTCACTTAAATTTGTTTCCTTAATCCACGCTTACTTTCCTTTTCAGTACTACTATAACTGTCCTATCCACAAAGTCAGAGTGGTCATGCGCTGGTTCGAGGAGAAGAGTGGACCGATTGAGCTCTTGCCTTGGCCGGCTCGATCTCCTGATCTCAATCCCATCGAAACTGTGTAGGCCCAGATTGTCAAAGCGTGGGAGCCAGAGAATGAGAGGGCACGGGGCCGCCTCCTCCAGCACACCAAGGACGAGTGAGAGCTGTTCAGACGAAACCACCAAACCATCAACAACATTGTTACCTCTGTGCCACGAAGACTGCAAGAGGTTATTGAGGCAGGAGGACACTGGACTACTTAGCCTACTAAGGCTTTCCTGGTTGCTCTGGCTTGAACAATGTCGGTAAACATTGACAAATATATTTTTTGAGTTTGGGTAGGATTTTGTTTTATTTTCATTCTAAAAGATAATGAGAGGTATCGTTATTATATCTCCCCATATGCACAAACATCAAATTTATTTACCTTTTATGCACAGTTATTTTAAACAACCTTTTCATATAGAGCTGCCACAAAATAGTTTACATGATGGTGACTGAAGAGAGGGAGTGTATACCGAGACGACAGTGATCGTATTTACTGTGGACACAGCCATGTCAGAGGTTGCATATGATATTTAGTTCCAAATATTAACCACATGTAAGGGTAGAGGACGTTTCTTATACAAACATTATGGAAGTCGAAGCCATCCAGAGTCCATTCTGTGTCCGATGTCGAAACACACGGATTGCCACAAATATCTGGCTACTCACTAATATTTGATCTGCCACGTCAGTATATTTCTCTCACGAACCAGCCCTTGATGTCATTACTCTAAAGCTTGTTACCTGACGCCGCTATACAAGATATAATGCAGCATTATCTAACACATACACACACACACACACACACACACACACATATATATATATATATATATATATATATATATATTATATATATATATATATATATATATATATATATACCCAGAGTGAAAGAAAACAAATAATGTGGCCACTTCGCATTTCATTCTCTCTCCTCTACGTACCCTCCCATCCCTCCCTCACTCCACCCCCGCACCATCACTCTTTCCTCCACCGCACTCGTCCCCCCACCCACCTTCCCCTCTCTCTCAAGCCCCTCTCTCTCAGCTCTTCTTACTATAGTGTGACTTGTCGCGCATAAAGGAGCCAGCCTGAGGCACTGGGTACCGGATGATGGGTGATTATTTATGGCCACGACTGTACATACTGTATTACAGTTAGTTTACCTTTAGTCCATTTATTCAAATATGTATACAACCTGTTTAAAATGTAATATCACTATATCATTGCAATTTACTATGAATATTATATGTATACAATATTATAATCAATATTATGTATTAATAGGTCAGCATATGTCAATGATAATTACTGTCGGAGGACCTCCAGCGCATGACCGAGCAATGTTAGGACTTCATATTATAAATACAATTAATGATAGAAAACATGATAGATAGATAGACAGATAGATAGATAGACAGATAGAAGCAGCAAGTCAGAGGTATTGTGTCTGCGAGAATCGAGCAATGCTAAACATGCTTACACACCCTAACTCAAGGCACACGACAGAGCCTAGTGACCATACACACACATAAACACATGCTCACACATAGGTTTCTAGAACATTCAAACAACAGTGTAACACACGTGACACGACCCCTGCTACACCAGAATTTAGGAAGCAGAGCTGAGAAGGAAGCTAGCTATAGAACCGGCAAGTATTGGAGAAAGTGAACAAGAAGAGGGGTCCAACTAGACTTAATATACTAATAAGTCTCTGTAATACATACACCGCTCAACTTAAGACTTTCTCTGAAGATAATAAATCAAGATCAACTCCCTGTATTCATCTTTAACTCCTACTACAAGGAACGAGAGTCACAGCATTTGAGGTGTATAACAACAATATATTTGATGTGAAGAGTAGGTCACCTAAACAGGCGAAAAATGACGAATGAGTATTCTTTGGTGTCTGAAGAGGATGCACTTTAAAATTAAATTGAACCTGCTGACTAATAATAAAAAAAAAATGCACATGATGAATCATGGTGCTACAATATAAACAACATTTCCTTAGGTAAAATCTGTCGAAACTGTGATACCTCGTGAGAGAGAATATTGATGAGCTTTTGACTCAACTAAGAATTCATACAATAGAAACACTAATGCAATACCTAGATATATAGATAATTTCAATTAATGACTATTCCACATCGCCGTAGATATATACTTTAAGTGTATGAGCTACAAAATGTCCAGGTTGAAAGAACAGTGAATGAACTCTATCAATGTTCTCTGGAGATTGTTTGGATTTTTTCGTTACGAAGAGGGTCAGTTTTGTCTTTCATCATTTGTAGTTGTTTTAAATTTTTTTTTAAGTACTACGGTAATAGCACCCTCCTCAGACATAGTTCAAAACTGTTATACTTGAGTGATCCTTAAAAACCGCATTATTGAGAGCCAAAACCCCAAATATGCAACTTCCACATATGTACTCTAAGTTTGCTTGGAAATATTCCCAATTGTATCTACAATTTATATAATATTTCTGATGGTGAGAAAATTCAGTTCTAAAGAAAAAGGTAAGAACAAGTCCAAATGAGGTAACAGGTACGATGAAATGTACTCACTTGTAAAGAAGGTTGACATTCAACAAAAGTTTTGAGATGTTTATAAAACTTCTAAATTTGGAAATTAAAGGGAAATAATATTTATCTCCATTAGTATCGTTTTAAAGCGGTCTCTTGAGCCTTCCTGTCAAATTTAAAAAATGGAATATTTTCGCAGTATGATGGGTCGTTTGATATCATTGTCCATATTAACCAGGGTAAAGTAACTTCGAAAGGCAATAAATCTTTTACGAGCGAATTGTTTAGGTGTTGGTTATCAGATATATATTATTAGGAAAACGAAATATATAGCCGTACTGAGATATACAATTTATCAACAATACCTGTTTCGTCATATTCGCAGATTCATTGTTCATGATTGGTCTTAAAAATATCAGATTACAGGAGCGTGAACGTACAATGCTGAGATTAACTTATAATATTCGATTATTTTAATTTAATTTTTTTAGTTATTTTTACTCATATTACTCGTGACCACGGATAAATGGTAGTTCCAACTATGAACTAGATACTGCTGATATCATCCGCTATAGGGGTAGTTTAGAAATATTTTACTGGAATGATGAATGTTTAAACTGATTTTTGGTCAAAATCGCTAAATAAACGACTTCGCAAAAGGTTTTAAAATTTGAATGCGAGACTTCCCCAATTATTTCCAAATCTCAGAAGGCATTTCACAGCGTGAAAAAATTACATTTAAAAAGGATATAAGAAGACACCGGTTGAAACGTAAATGGAGCTGGAAATGAGGTGAATAAGAACAATATAATTGAATTGGTTTGTAGGTCACCAAAACAAGACAGAAACGTCGAATGAGTGTTCTTTGTTGTCTGCAGTGGAAGCACAATAATATTACATATAGCTTGCTGACTAAATGTAAAAAAAAAAAAAATACTATTTGCACATTTGTGCTAGACCATAAACAGCATATCCTTAGGTAAAATCTATCAAAATTGTGATATCTCGTGGGAAGGAATATTAGTGAGCTTTGAACGCACCTAAAAATTCACACAAGAAAATATAAACACTAATGCAATCCCGAGATATATTGTTAATTACCATTTAAAACTTTATTCGTCATCGCCGTAGACATATACTTGAAGTGTATGACAGCTACAAAATGAGAATGTTGAAGAAACACTGAATGGACTCTATTAGAGTCCTAGAGCACTATAACAGCCACCATCACAGCCACCACCACAACCACAACAACAACAACTACCACCACCACCACCACCACCACCAAAACTGCAACAACATCCACATCCACCACCATAACAACAATCACCACAACATCACCACCACAACAACAACCATCACTATCACAAACAACCAACACTATCACAACAACAACAACAACAACAACCATTACCACAACCACCAGCACATCAACCACAACCATCACAACAATAACCACCACCACAACAACGACCACAAAAACCACCACCACCACAACCACCACTACTACAACAACCACCACAACAACCACCACCACAAAAACCACCACCACAACCACCACCACCACCATAATCACCACCACCACAACCACCACCACCACCACCATAACAATCACCACCACCACAACAATTTTAATCCTGCATCATCCTTGAACATGCTTGGGGTTTCATTTACTCGAGACTTACCTTGGAAAGATCATATTACATTTCTTGTAAAATCCACTTCCAGGAGATTAGGTGTGCCAAGCCTGCTCCGTTCCTTCTTTACCCCTGCACAATTGTTGACTCTATACAGGAGTTTTATCCGCCCCTGTGTGGAGTACAACTCTCATGTGTGGGGAGGCTTCTCAATAGGGTGGAGTCAAAGGCTTTTCGTCTCATTAACTCTCCTCCTCTTACTGACTCCCTTCAACCTCTGTCTCTTCGCCGCACTGTTGCATCTTTATCTCTTTTCTATCGCTACTTCAATGGTCACTGCTCCTCTGAACTGTCTGCATGCATTCCTCTACCTCTACGACAGGCGCGTAGCACCCGTCTAGCAGCAAACTCTCATCCCTTTTCTGTCCATCTCTCTAATGCAAGAGTTAACCGTTACTCCCAGTCCTTCATTTATGCAACAGGTCAACTCTGGAACTGTCTCCCTCTGTCTATTTCCTGCTTCCTATGATCTCCAGTCTTTCAAACGCAGTGTGTCCAGAAATCTCGAAATGATCGGATCTTGAATTTGGCTCTCTCTTGTATTTTGTTTTTCTCTTGGAGGAACTGTTATTGCGGGCTCATGGCTTTTGGTTCCTTTTCCTCGCATAAAAAAAAAAAAACAACCATAACAATAACCACCACAGCAACAACCACAACAACAATCACCACAACACCACCACCACAAAAACCATCACAACAGCAACAACCACAATAACAACCACAACAACAAGCACCACAACAATAACCACCACCACAACAACCACCACCATCACAACAACAAGCACCACAATAACCACCACAACAACCATAACATGTCACCACAACAATAACCACCACCACAACAACCACAACAATAACCACCACCACAACAACCACCACCACAACAACCACCACCATCACAACAACCACCACAATGACCACAACAGCCATAACATCAGTCACCACAACAATAACCACCACCACAACAACAACCACAACAATAACCACCACCACAACAACCACCACCATCACAACAAGCACCACAATAACCACCACAACAACCATAACATCAGTCATCACAACAATAACCACCACCACAACAACAACCACAACAATAACCACCACCACAACAACAACCACAACAATAACCACCACCACAACAACCACCACCATCACAACAACCACCACAATGACCACAACAGCCATAACATCAGTCACCACAACAATAACCACCACCACCACAACAACAACCACCACCACCACAACAACAACCACAACAATAACCACCACCACAACAACCACCACCATCACAACAACAACCACCACAATAACCACCACCACAACCACCACCACCATCACAACAACAACCACCACCACCATCACAACAACAACCACCACAACAACAACAACAACAACAACCACCAACGCAACAACCACCAACACCATAACAACCAAAACAACCACAACCACCATAACAGCAACAACGACAACAACCACAAAAAGCATCACCACAACAACCACCACTACCACTACAACCATCACCACAACCACCACAACAATAACAACAGCAGCAACAACTATAACCACCATCACAACAATGATCACAACAACCACCACCACAACAACCACCACCACAACAACTACATCCAATGCCACCACCACCATAACAACTACAACATCCACCGCCACCACCACCACAACCATCACAACAGCAACAACAACCACAATCACGACCACTACAGCCACCATTATAACCATCATCACAACAACATCCACCACTAACACAACAACAACCACAATTAACACAAAAACCACCACCACCACAACAACAACAGTAACAAAAACCACCATCACCACCAACACAACAAAAACCACCACCACCACCACCACCACAGCAACAACCACCACCAACACAACAAAAACCACCACCACCACCACCACAGCAACAACCACCACTACCACTACAATAACCACCATCACCATTACGACAATAACCACCATCACCACCACCACAACTAACCACCTTCACCACCTCCACCACAACATTAATTTTCATTGACTGAATTCGCTCTAAAAAAAAAAAAAAAAAAAAAGCCGCACTATTACATGCCTGACCGCTCCAAGATGGCGGCCGCAAAGACGCATAGCCGCTGTACTGAAGAATGGGCGATGCGGCATCTAGTCTTATTTATATCTATGCCATTGCCATTCAGTAGGAATCGTTGCCCTATTCCTACGCGACGGCTTATCTGCCTGCTCCCTCTGGTCAAAACGTGTGCCAATTTATGCCGTTAATATTAAATAATTATTACGGTATATATGATCCCAATACCCACATACAGTGGCACATTTTTTTGACTTCTTGGAAACTGCTAAATTGCGACTGAAGACATTTCGGCCCCTGTCATTAAGAATATGGTCAATAAGAATATGGTAATATTAATGATATGAGCGATAGTACGCATCAAATCACATGGTTACAGTTCCTTGCCCCGCCCACTAGTGCGGAGCTGTGTTCGAATGAGTGGCTCGTGTGTGGTCATAACACTGCCCACCACGCGTTCCTGGTCGGAGATTAATCATGTGTACCTTAAAATAGCTGGGAACACTCGCAATTGTATCTACAATTTAGAAAACATTTCTGAATGTGAGAAAATGTTGATCTGTAAGAAATATCAGGAACAAGTCTAAATGAGGTCACATGATGAAATGGACTACTCGTAAAGAAGGCTGACATTCCCTCAAAGTATCGTTTCATTAGAGATGTGTAAAAAACTTTTAAATTTGAGATGGATATTATTTTTATCTACATAGGTAGGGTTTACAGAGGCATCTTAAGCCTCCTGATCAAATTTAATAGCATCCGCTTTAGACATAATTCAAAACTATTATGCTTGAGTAAACAGTTTACCAACAATACTTGGTTCCCTATATAAGCAGATTTTTTGTTCATGACGCTGAGATTAACAATATTTATAATTTCCGATGAGTCCATTGGTATTCGCTTTTTTTTTTTTTTTTTTTTTTTAACATCTAATTCATCACTTCACGACCAAAAGAAAGTTCCAACAGCTATCGAAGTAGTTCAGAGCTATTTTACTAAAATGATGGCCGTGCAAACATTTTTTGACAAAAATCGTTCATTATGCGACTTCCAGACATGTACTCAAATTTGAATGACAGACACTTCCAATTATTCCCAAAACTCAGGATACACTTCTGTGAAAAAAATCATAATTAGGAAACATATACAGAGATATCGATTGACACGTATATGGATATGGCATTTGAGGTGTATAACAACAATTTATATGATTTGAAGTGGTCACGTAAAAAGGCGACAAACGTGGAATGAATATTTTTTGTAGTCTGCAGAGGAAGCACCTTAAAATTACATCAAACATACTGACAAATAAAAAATAAAAAAATTGCACATGAATGATATTTTAAACCATAAACATTTCCGTATGTAAAATCTGTCGAAACTGTGACACCTCATGAGAGAACATTGATGAGCTTTTGACAACTAAAAATGACACCTCATGAGAGAGAACATTGATGAGCTTTTGACAACTAAAAATTCATATAATATGAAAATTAATGCAATACCAAGATTTATAGATAATTTCCATTTATGACCTTATTCCTCATCGCCGTAGACATATACTTGTAGCGTATGACAGCTACAAAATGTCCAGGTTGAAGGAACACTGGATGACCTCTATTAATGTCCTTGGGCTATTATTTGGATTTCTTCATTAGGGTTTCATTTTTTTTCTTTCTTCATTTGTAGTTAAACGTCAGATAAAAAAAAAAAAAAGTTTGTTACGGTAATAGCTTCCGGTTTAAAAGTAATTCAAAACTATTATACTTGAGTGATCCTAAAAACCGCATAATTGAGAGCGAAAAAAACAAATATGCAACTTCCACATGTGTACTCTAAGTTTGCTGGGAAACACTCCCAATTGTATCTATAATTTAGAAATCATTCCTGAGGGTGAGAAAATTTGTATCAAATGAAAAGTCAGGAACAAGTGTAAACGAGGTAACACGTACGGTGAAATTGACTCACTGGTAAAGAAGGCTGCCATTCACAAAACGTTTCGTTTCATTGGAGATATCTAAAAAACTTCTATATTTAGAGATAAAAAAGGATATTTTTTTTAATCTACATAGTTATGGCTTCAAAGATGAATCATGAGCCTCCTCATCAAATTCAATAAACTGAATATTTTCGGAGCATGCTGCTTCGTGTGATATCATTGTCCATATTTATCGATAAAATGACTCGGAAAAACACTAAAGGTTTTACAAGAAAATTTTTAAGATTTGGAATACCAAATAAATATAATTAGGAAAAAGGAACTACATAGCCGAACTTAAATATACCATTGATCAACAATATTTGCTTACTTCTATACGCAGATTTTATGATTCATAATGGGTCTCAATAATAGGTTAGAGGAACGTCCTTGTGAAATGATGTGTGTACCATGTTGAGATTAACAATTTATTATTTCCGACGAGTCTATTAGAATTTTTTTAAAATATTCATCCAGGTAATGACCACGGATAAAAGGTAGTTGCAACTGCGAACTAGATACGACTGATAATTGAGAGAGAAAACGCAAAACATGCAACTTCCGAATATGTACTCTAAATTAGGAGAGAAATACTCCCAATCGTATTTACAATTTAGAAACTATTTCTGATGTTGAGAAAATTCAGCTCTAAAAAAAAAAAAAAAGATAAGAAGTCGAAATGAGGTAAAACGTACGATGAAATACACTCACTGGCGAAGAAGTTTGACATTCCACAAGTTTTGTTTCATTAGAGATGTGTATAAAACTCCTAAATTTGGAAATAGAAGGGATATTATTTTTATCTTTTTTTTTGTGTGTGTGTCCAACAGGCAAAGGCTTCAGGGCCTATATCTTGGGGGCAGTAGTCTATCCCAAGGCCCAGTAGTCCTCCTACACCTCCACATGCCACCACTTCGGCGCTAACACCCACCATCCATATTGAATACATGCTAGGGCTGTCTCATACAGGACTGGTGTATTGGTATTAGCGGGGGTATTTTTACATGTCGGCTGGTCATCTGGTAGATCAGGAAAGTCTGCTTTTTATGAAATTCAAATCCTTAAACTGTCCCCTGCCCCAGCCAGGATTCGAACCTGGGTCCATCGGGACTGCAAGCCGCCTCTCTACCGATTCAGCCACCGCCTCCCCCTCTACATTAGTATCGTCTTAAAGCGGTCTCTTGAGCCTTCTGGTCGAATTTAAAAATGGAATATTTTCGCAGTATGATGCCTCGTTTGATATCATTGACTCGTAATGGCAATACATCTGTTACTAGCGAATTGTTTAGGTGTTGATTATCAGACATATCTTATTAGGAAAACGAAATATATCGCCATACTGAGATATACAATTTATCAACAATACTTGGTTCGTCATATCCGCAAATTAACTGTTCATGATGTGTCTTAAAAATATCAGGTTACACGAGCGTTGTCGTGAACTGAGTGTCTACCATGCTGAGATTAACTTATAATATTCGATGAGTTCATTGGAATTTTCTTTTTTTTACTTTTACTCATACTACTGAATTCACGGATAAATGGTAGTTCCAACTGTGAACTAGATACTGTTAATAGCATCCGCTGTTTGGGTAGTTTAGACCTATTTTACCAGAATGATGGATGTATAAACTTAATTTTGGTTAAAATCGCTAAATCTGCGACTTACAAAAAATCTACTCGAATTTGAATGCGAGACTCTCCCAATTATTTCCAAATATAAGAAGACACTTCAGAGATTACATTTTAAAAACATAAAAAAAGATGTCGGTTGACACGTAAATTGAGCTGGCCCATGAGGTGAATAAGAACAATATATTTTAAATGATTTGTATGTCACCAAAACAAGCGAGAAACGTCGAATGAGTGTTCTTTGTTGTCTTTAGTAGAAGCACATTAAAATTACATATAGCTTACTGACTAAATGTAAAAAAAATATATTCTATTTGCACATTATGTGTGTTCGTGATAGACCATAAAAAAATTTCATTAGGTAAAATCTATCAAAATTGTGATATCTCGACAGATGGAATACTGATTAGCTTTTAACTCACCTAAAAATTCATACAAGAAAATATAAACACCAATGCAGCCCCGAGATATAGAGTTAATAATCATTTAAAACTTTATTCTTCTCCTCGTAGACAGCTACAAGATGTGAAGGTTGAAGAAAAACTGAATGAACTCTATTAAAGTCCTATGGTGATTATTTAATTTTTTTTCGTTACGAAGGTCTTATTTGTCTTTCTTCATTTGTAGTTATAACTTCAGATGAAAATAATAGCCAAGTTATTTGTTACTGTAATAGCATTCGCTTTAGACATAATTCAAAACTATTATACTTGAGTGATCCTAAAAACCGCATAATTGAGGGCGAGAACACCAAATAAGACACTTGCCCATATGTACTCTAAATTAGCTGGGCAACACTCCCAATTGTATCTACAATTTAGAAAATGTTTCTGAGGGTGAGAAAATTTGTATCTGAAAAGTTTAAATGAGGTAACACGATGAAATTTACTCACTGTTAAAGAAGGCTGACATTCCCCGGAAGTTTCGTTTCATTAGAGATGTGTAAAAAACTTCTATATTTAAAGATAAAGAGATTATTTTTATCTACATAGGCATGGTTTTACGGAAGCCTCCTGAGCCTCCTGAACAAATTTAAAAAATGGAATATTTTCTCAGCATGATGGATCGTGTGATACCATTGTCCATACTTCTATCTATTGCCAGACGCTTCAATCCCGTTCGGGGTGGCCAGAAACAAATCGCCTCCACGTCGCCCTGTCCCCCGCCATTTCACTGCCCCGCTTCCAACTCACACCCCCGTCTCTCATATACCTCTCCACCCCATCCCTCCATCTCATCCTCGGCCTCCCCCTCCCTCTTCCCCCCTCCACCTCACTCACATACACTCTCTTCGTCAGTCATTCACCCTCCATCCTCTCCACATGGCAAACCACCTCAATGTATTCCTCCTAACGCTTCCTATCACATCCACATCCACACCACAACGCTCCTTTATATCCTCAGTGATCAGCCTGTCTCTCCATGTGACACCACAAGCTCCTCTTAAATAACTCATTTCCACTGCTCTCACTCTTGACTTGTGTCCTTCAATCAACGTCCAAGCTTCACTTCCATACGTTAGAGGTGGTATCACAATACTGTCATGTAGTAACTTTTTCACTTCCATGCTCACTTCCCTGCTTCTTATCACTGCTTTCAAGGAACCAGCAACCTTTCTTCCCTGCTGTACCCTTTCAAGCACTTCACCCTCCAAACCTCCATCCTTACTCATCACACTATCCAAGTACTTAACGTACATTTTCCAATTCCTCACCATTCAACATTGCTGTACATTCACTGACTACACCTCTCTCAAAGACCATCACTTTACTCTTCCCTACATTCACCTTTACGTTCCGTTTTTTACAGTCCCAAACTCATCCACCAAGCATTGCAGCTCTCTTTCGTCTTCATTCAACAACACGGTATCATCTGCAGACAACAGTACTGGGAGTTTCCAAACACTACCCTCTCCCACCAGGGCCTCTCCAACATCCACTAACTTGTACCTCTTTTATTATTCCATCCAGTTACAGATTGAACAACCATGGAGACATGACACATCCTTGTTTCAACCCAATCTTCAAAGAGAAAAATTGACTCAGTTCACCATCCACACGCACAACAGCCTTAGCACTCTTCACAGCAATCAACAACTTCCAAGCTACTCCATATAGTCTTAATACTTCCCACAATTCTTGTCTATCCACCCTGCCATATGCTTTCTCCAATCCATGAAAGCCGCATACAACTTTTTTCCCTTCTCTAGAAACTTTTCCAATAAAGATCTAAGAATGAATATCTGATCTACACAACCTCTTCCCTTCCTAAAGCCTCCCTGTTCTTCTCCAACTAATTCCTCTGTTCTTTCTCTGTCTGTCAATAAGTATCCTACCATACACTTCCTATTATTCTAAGAAGACAAATGCCCCTACGATTACCACACACTTTTTTTCCCCCTTTTCCTTTGTACAAGGGAATAATTATTCCTGACTTCCAATCCTCTGGGACTCTACCTTCCTCCCAGGCCAATCTGCACATTTTCCACATCCATTCTACTATTATCTCTCCCCTATACTTCATCATTTCACCACACATTCCTTGGGTTTTCCCCAATTTAACATTCTTCATTGCTTCCACAACTTCTACTCTATTGATTTCTTCCAGTCTTCTCACCTCCCTCCTTCTCCCAGCCATTCCCCAACCACTTATACTCGCATTACTTCCTGTATATTCAACAATTCCTTAAAGTGTTCTCACCGTCGGCTCACTTTTTCTCCCTTCACTAGTAATCTACCATTTTTATCTTTCACTCCTCTGCTAACTTCACTTCCACCGTCTTACTCTTTCCTCTTCCCAGAACATATTCTTACAGTCCCTCTTTACGCTCAAGTTCCATCCAAATTCCTCATCCACTCTCTTCTTACTCTCTCATACTAATCTTCTCACCTCTTTCTACATATAACTCTTCCGCCTCTCAACTTCTTCCACGCCCCTATTTCTCATCCATTCATTGTGCTTTCTTCTTTTGTGCCACGGCCTGTCTCATCTCTTCATTCCACCACGCTGTTCCTTGCACATCCCTCCGTCTTCTCTTCATGCCACACACCACATCACAGGCTGCACATATTTCTTCTTTAAATATCCTGCATACACCTCCCACGTCCCCCATCAGTTCCAGTTCATATTTGCCCGATAGTTTCTCCACTTGTCTTTTATACTCTGCCTTTTTCTCATCCTCTTGCAACCTTTCCACTCTCCCTACTAATACTCCTTCCCTTCTATCTCTCCATCGTAATTGGACCTTGATTCTGGCCACCACCAAGTAGTGGTCAGAAAGTCTAGTCCCCCAAACTCTATAAGCTCCTGCATCCATTACACATTTTCGCATCCTTTCATCCACACACACAATCAATCATTCAGGAAGGCAATGCCACCCACCCTTCTCATCACTCGCCATCTATATCTTTGGATAAATTTGTGCCTGAAGATGGTAATGGCTTTCTCCAACCCGAACTAATGATTTTTCAAGAAAATTGTTTACGTATTGGTTATCATCTATTATTAGGAAAAAGGAAACATAGCCGTGATAAGGTATACAGTTAACCAACAATACATGGTTCCATATATACGCAGATTTTTTATTCATGATGGGTCTTAAATATATCAGGTTATATGAGCGTCGACGTGAAATGATGTATCCATCTAGCTGAGATTAAAATAATTTAAAATTTCCAGTGATGAGTCCATTGGCATTCATTTTTTTTTTTTTTTTTATGCTCATCTAACTCATCACTTCACGGACAAAAAGTTCCAACCGCTATCGAGGTAATCCAGAGCTATTTTACTAAAATGATGGCCGTGCATTTTTTGACAAAAATGGTTAAATAAGCGACTTCCAGGCATGTACTAAAATTTGAATGATAGACCTATTTATTTTTGAAACAATACATTTGTGAAAAAAAAATCACAGGAATATACACAGATATCGATTGACACTCGTATATGGAGATGGAATTTGAGGTGTATAACAATATAAGTGATTTGAAGTTTAGGTCACCTAAACAGGTGACAAACGTCAAATGAGGATTCTTTGTAGTCTGCAGAGGGTGCAACTGAAAATTACATCGACTCTAATAAAAAAATATATTTGAACATGATGAATGATGGTTCTACAATATATCATTTCCTTACGTAAAATCTGTCGAAACAGTGATACCTCGTGAGAAGGAATGTTGATGACCTATTGACTCACCTAGAAATTCATACAAGAAAATATAAACACTAAGGCAATACGGAGATATAAAGTCAAATACAATTAGCAAGGTGAAAAGATTAGTAAGAGTAAGAAGAGAGTGGATGAGGAATTTGGAAGGAATTTGAGTGTAAAGTGGAGGGACTAAGAAAATGTTCTGGAAAGAGGTGAAGAGAGTAAGACATGGAAGTGAGGTTACCAGGGGAGTGAAGGATAAAAATGGTAGATCACTAGTGAAGGGAGAAAAAGGGAGCAGATGGAGAGAACACTTTAAGGAATTGTTGAACATAGAGGATGGAAGTAATGCGAGTATAAGTGGCTGGGGAATGGCTGGGAGAAGGAGGTGAAAAGACACGAAGAAATCAGTGGGATAGAAGTTGTGGAAGCAATGAAGAAAGTTAAATTATGGAAATATCCAGGAGTTGATGGAATGTGTGGTGAAATGCTGAAGCATGGGGGAGAGATAGTGATAGAATGGATGTGGAAGATGTGCAGATTGGGCTGGGAGGAAGGTAGAGTCCCGGAGGATTGGAAGTCAGGTATAATTATTCCCTTGTACACCCGAAAGCACTAATCTCTCCCCCCTAATACCCGGAGTCGCGGCCAGTGAGCGACCAGGCGATCGAACACCCCACATCCACCACCCCTACCCCAACCCCAAAGCGTTGTTGGATATATGTGGGACGGCCAGAGCTGGTGATGTTACAATGTGTCATGACTGTTTTTATATACAATCAAAACCAGTAGGGGTAAGTGTATAAATGCTGGTATCCACAACATACGAAAAAGGCACGAAAATGAAAGAAGACATACGACGTATTATGTTATTGACTCTACTTACTATATTATAACGTAACTACAGATAAGTATAGTATAGCATCTGATGAAAGATGTGATGTCGTTTCTTATACATTCTCACTCCCACCTCCATCACCCTTCTCTCTGACTTGCTGTCTCCACCAAACGCCTCTCATACCCTGTCATCCCCCATCCCCATCCATTGTTAACCAACATAAAGATAATGATAAAATAATCTGTAAAGTATTAATCATATTGTATTATCACACGCTTCTACATTATCACCAACAAATATAAAACCTACAATACTCCGGTATACCTGCCAACCATTTCATCCTGTTGTAAGATGTTACATGACATACACACTGCAAGTTGGACCTTGTGTTACAATGACATACGGTTGTTTATCGTTAACACAGGTTGTGTGGCTTTGGACGTCCATTAATCCATATGAGCGTGGTAATTTAAGCCTTACATTATAAACTCTTAAGGATTATGTTCCTGTCGTTATTGGATGAACGAAACGTATCAAGGATCGGCTCTGACGAACCACGAACTCTGTTTTAACAAAAATATTCCGACCACTTGTCACAATAGTGACACAGTGTCATTATGTATATGACTGAATGTGTCAATCGTATACATAACGACATTGTGTCACTTGTGTTAAAGCAGAGTTCGTGGTTCGTCAGAGCCGATCCCTGATTCGTTTCGTTCATCCAATAATGACAGGAACATAATCCTTAAGAGTTTATAATGTAAGGCTTAAATTACCAAGCTCATATGGATTAATGGACGTCCAAAGCCACACAACCTGTGTTAACGATAAACAACCGTATGTCATTGTAACACAAGGTCCAACTTGCAGTGTGTATGTCATGTAACATCTTACAACAGGATGAAATGGTTGGCAGGTATACCGGAGTATTGTAGGTTTTATATTTGTTGGTGATAATGTAGAAGCGTGTGATAATACAATATGATTAATACTTTACAGATTATTTTATCATTATCTTTATGTTGGTTAACAATGGATGGGGATGGGGGATGACAGGGTATGAGAGGCGTTTGGTGGAGACAGCAAGTCAGAGAGAAGGGTGATGGAGGTGGGAGTGAGAATGTATAAGAAACGACATCACATCTTTCATCAGATGCTATACTATACTTATCTGTAGTTACATTATAATATAGTATGTAAGTATATAGTCAATAACACATAATACGTCGTATGTCTTCTTTCATTTTCGTGCCTTTTTCGTATGTTGTGGATACCAGCATAGTATTATACATTAATTGCCTTTATATACTTACCCCTACTGGTTCTGATTGTATATAAAAACAGTCATGACACATTGTAACATCACCAGCTCTGGCCGTCCCACATATATCCAACAACGCTTTGGGGTTGGGTTAGGGGTGGTGGATGTGGGGTGTTCGATCGCCTGGTCGCTCACTTGTCGCGACTCCGGCTAACAGGGGGGAGAGATTAGTGCTTTCGGGTGTACAAAGGAAAAGGGGAAAAAGAAGTGTGGTAATCATAGGGGCATTTGTCTTTAGTATAATAGGAAAAGTGTTTCGTAGGATACTTATTGACGGTGTTAGAGAAAGAACAGAAGAATTAGTTGGAGAAGAACAGGGAGGCTTTAGGAAGGGAAGAGGTTTTGTAGATCAGATATTCATTCTTAGACCTTTAGTGGAAAAGTTTCTAGAGAAGGGAGAGAAATTGTATGCGGCTTTCATGGGTGGATAGACAAGGATTGTGGAAAGTATTAAGAATATATGGAGTAGATGGGAAGTTGTTGAATGCTATGAAGAGTATGTATGATGGTGCTAAGGCTGCAGTGCGTGTGGATGAACTAAGTGAATTTTTCTCTTTGAAGATTGTTGTTGAGCTGCAAGGCTTGGTGGATGAGTTTGGGAGAGTAAGAAACGGAATCTAAAGGTGAATGTCGGTAAGTGTAAAGTGATGGTCTTTGAGAGAGGTGGTCAGTGAATGTACACTACCTCAAAAAGTATCCGAACACATTTGTGAGGAAACAAACTGAAAACTGAACGAAAGATCTGAAAGACGACTGTGGCCTTGCCGCAAGTGCTAGTAGCCCTGAGGACTCCAGTTGCCATTGATATATTTATACTGTTATCATTGGCATTTTCGATAGCTGACAGGCTAATTATTCTCATACATGTATTATTATAATTTAACCCTCTTCAATACTGGTATGCATTTTGTGGTCTATTTTTCCTACCTCATGATTTTATTCAGAGAGAGAGAGAGAATACGCGACGTCTCGGTATAGAAGGGGTTAAGGGTAAATGAATGACCACACAAGTAGTCTTCTTGACTATTCATTGATTCAGTATAGGCCACTATTTGCCTGTCACCTCCGTATATCATAGGTAACTGACCTAACGACAGTAACTGTTATGCCCATAGTTGATTGGTTGCATGATACAGCACATCATTTTAATACAACCTGAGAGACTCCATGATAACCCATGACATGTTTTGTAGGCGTTTTATTAACGAAACTTTTACTAACGAAAACACATATTTTTGTGTGATAGGCTGCAGGTGAATACGGGTCACACACATAGGACGGCATACACTAAATGCGTGCCATTATTTTATTAGTATTTGGTATAGCCACCTCCAGCCTCTATTACACTGTTCAGCCTCCTTGGCATGGATGTCACGACCTCCTGAGAAGGATTACTACCTCTACTCGGACACACTTCAGTGGAGATAATTGAACAGTAACTAGTACCGTAACGGGACTGCTACACTGGGAGGCTACAGAATGACACTAGTTCGTTCATTGCAATCAGTTCATATATCCGTGTATGGCAACGCTGACTTCGTTTGCTTAAAGGTTGATTTTTAGAATAGGTTATGCTAAATATGGCTGCCTAATACTGTTACTGATAATGTATCATGTTATGATATAACATTCTTGCCGTATTTTGGTAACCTTACACACACTGTGAAAGTGATAATACAAACCATTATTAGCAACCTTGGATGTCGACTACATGCTTACCAACCTTGCCGAAACCGCCTGCATGATCAACAACTTACGTTTTCGGAACTATCTATCCTCGAGTGAGGATACTTTTTTGAGGTACTGTACAGCGAGGTTGGATGGTGAGGAATTGGAAAATGTGAGTACATTTAAGTACTTGGGTTGTGTGATGAGTAAGGATGGAGGTTTGGAGGGTGAAGTGCTTGAAAGGGTACAGCAGGGAAGAAAGGTTGCTTGTTCTTTGAAAGCAGTGATAAGAAACAGGGAAGTGAGCATGGAAGTGAAAAAGTTACTACATGACAGTATTGTGA
The DNA here is from genome assembly GCF_032717465.1 of Coenobita brevimanus. Taxonomy (NCBI): domain Eukaryota; kingdom Metazoa; phylum Arthropoda; class Malacostraca; order Decapoda; family Coenobitidae; genus Coenobita; species Coenobita brevimanus. Next base: position 26,840,041 of record NC_137045.1, on the reverse strand, counting down.
TACCAACTATAACGTAGGGAAGTGAAGCTTGGTCGTTGATGGAAGGACACAAGTTAAGAGTGAGAGCAGTGGAAATGAGTTATTTAAGAGAAGCTTGTGGGACAGTCACATGGAGAGACAGGCTGATCAATGAGGATATAAAGGAGCGACGTGATGTGGATGTGGATGTGATAGGAATCGTTAGGAGGAACACACTGAGGTGGTTTGGCCATGTGGAGAGGATGGAGGGTGAGAGACTGACGAAGAGAATGTATGAGTTAGGTGGAGGGGGGAAGATGGAGGTGGAGGCCGAGGATGAGATGGAGGGATGGGGTGGAGAGGTATATGAGAGAGGGGGGTGTGAGTTGGGAGCAGGGCAGTGAAATGGCGGGGGACAGGGCGACGTGGAGGCGATTTGTTTTTGGCCATCCCAAACGGGATTGAGGCGTCTGGCAATAGATAGATAGATAGATAGAACTTGTTTCCTCATCGCCGTAGACATATGGTCGAAGTGTATGACAGCTTAGAGAATGTGGAAGTTGAAAGAATACTGAATTAACTCTAATAATGTCCTCTGGAGATTGTTTCTATTTTTTCGTTACGAAAAGGGTCATTTTTTTCTATCATCATTTGAAGTTAAAAAAAATTGTTGTGTTTTGTTACAGTAATAGCACCCTCTTCAGCCATAATTCAAAACTATTATACTTGTGATCCTTAAAACCGCATAATTGAGGGCCAAAACACCAAATATGCAATTTCCACATATGTACTCTAAATTAGCTGGGAAACTAACAATTGCATCTACAATTTAGAAAATATTTCTGATGGTGAGAAAATTCAGTTGTAAAAAAAAGGTTAGGAACAATTCCAAATGAGGTGACACGTACGATGAAATGCACTCAATGGCAAAGAAGGATGAAATTCCCCAAAAGTTTTGTTTCATTAGAGATGTGTATAAAACTTCTAAAATTTGGAAATAAAAGGGATATTATTTTCATCTACATTAGTATCGTTTTAAAGCGGCCTCTTGAGCCTTCTGGTCAAACTTAAAAAATGGAATATTTTCGCGTGTGATAACATTGTCCATATTTACCAAGGTAAAATGTCTCGGAAAGGCAATAAATCTTTTACGAGAGGCTTGTTTAGGTGTTGGTTATGAGATATATATTATTAGGAAAACGAAATATTTAGCCGTAAAAATTATCAGCAATACTTGGTTCGTCATATCAGGTTACAGGAGAGTGGACGTGAACTGACGTGTCTTCCTTGCAGAGAGTAACTTATGCTATAATATTTGATGAGTTCATTGGCATTTTTTTTTTTTTTTTTTTTTTTTTACTCGTAGTACCCGTGACTTCACGGATAAATGGTAGTTCCAACTGTGAACTAGATACTACTGATAGCATTCGCTATGGGGGTAGTTCAGAACTATTTTACTGAAATGAAGGATGTATAGACTTATTTTTTGTCAAAATCGCTAAATATGCGACTTCCACAAATTTTCCTGAAATTTGAATGCTAGAAATTCCCAAGTATTTGCAAATCTCATTTCAGAGGGTGAAAAAATTACATTTAAAAACATAAAAGATATCGATTGACACGTAAACGGAACTGGAATATGAGGTGAATAAAAACAATATATTTGAATTGATTTGTAGGTCTCCAAAACAAGCGAGAAACGTCAAATGAGTGTTCTTTGTTGTGCAGTGAAAGCACATTAAAATTACATATACCCAACTAAGTGTTAAAAAAATAAATATGAGGGTTCGTGCTAGACCATTAAAAACATATCCTTAGGTAAAATCTATCAAAACTGTTATATCTGAGCTTTTAACTCACAAAAATTCATACAAGAAAATATAAACAATAATGGAATCCTGAGATATATGGTTAATTACCATTTAAAACTTTATTCCTCATCGCCGTAGACATATACTTGAAGTGTTATGACAGCTAGAAAATGTGAAAGTTGAAGAAACACTGAAAGAATAAAGTCTTATGGAGATTATTTGAACACATCGAGAAAGAAAAACAAAAACAAACGAAGAGTGAGACACGACTCACAACTCTCACCCTCCTCTCTCTGCTATCCAACCTCCACCGCTGACGCAGGAGTGAAGAGGTCAAGACGAAGCAAATACCAAGCCCATATTCACAACTCACCATACTCACTGATCTTCACTCGTTACTCGTCGCTACTCATGAAGTCGACGTCATCATACGTGTTTGCTGAGACGACGCCAAACCTATCAACGTGTGTCTGACACCCCACAACACGTCAATCAACCCGTGAAGAACGACGCTATCACCACGTGCAGCACCACTCACACCATTCCCAACACGGTAAAAACTAGTGAGTTACATACTTCATTTATACAATACACAGTGATAGACAACACATTTTGCACAAACATAAAAAGTGCTGTATAGTTACAACTTACGTACACATACTTCATTTATCTGCATAATTCAATCACAAAATAATATCCAACAATAAATATTCTACACTCTATATATTCAATCATTTTATTATATCATCTATTTACTACTAACGAGTGTTACCATTTATACCTATATAAAATACGTGTTTCATACATACAGCTATACATTATTACATCTACAACGTAATGAGGAAAATATACCATCACAGTTACTCAGTGAGCGATCAAAAGAACTGTATTAAACATTTATTAATTAAAGCTACCTAGTGGAAACAGATAAATTAAGTTACAAGGAAAACCAGAAAAAAAAATGGCCAACACAAATGACGTTAGCAAGAATGAACATCAACACAATCGTGAAGACAAAGATTTCCACAGTGCTGACAATTGTATTGCCCACGATAGGTAAAAGGGAACAACAAGTCAGTGTACAGTATATAGTTAATACTGTCTATAGTGTATATATATTTTTTTATAAGAAATAAAATATGGGGCTATATAATATCATTTTCAGTAATATCTGTGCAGTATAAACTAAACCTTCAAAAAGGGTCCCAAGAAAATTAGCCAGCAATTATGCAACCTCTAACAACACCGAAAAAGCGTAAACAAACTATAGAAAATCAATACATACAAAACAAAAGAAAAAGAAATAGAGTAAGATCACATAACAAACAAATGAAAGTCGGTGTGTGTTACTACAAATGCCAAAATACCACATAAACTATAAACAAAAAAGCAAATTGTTGTCTCCACAAGCTAGTGGCATGGCACGTCATCACTATCATCGACCGCATGACCGGATTCGATGTCAGGACTGCAATTATTACAATTATGTAACTACAAACTATATGTAACAATTATGTAACGAAGAGTGAAGAGTGAAGAGAGAAACCTGTATTTTACACAAGAAAAAATCATCAGAGAAATTACCAATATGCCGGGAATCGAACCCGGGACTCTCAGGTGAGAGCCAGGCAACATACCACTACACCACGACTAGATAAATCGCTCACGTTGTCACAATCTTGTAACCAACGTCCCTCCGCCCCCACTGTGGGCCTGAAGACGGTGAGTTAACCCCCTGGCACTCGGGCAAGTAGATGCTTTTTAATCTATCCCAAGCACTTACGGCAAGACAAACGATTACATTATGTTACACTTGCTACAATTATGTAACGACAAACGATATGTAACAGTTATGTAACGACAAACGATTGCATTGTGTTACACTTGTAACAATTATTTAACTACAAACAATATGTAACAATTATGTAACGACAAACGATTGCATTATATTACACTTCCTACAATTAACTGCAAAAAATATATAAAATATATAACAATATATAACAAGTATGTAACTTTTATGTAACTTTAACTACAATTATAAGGCCAACACAATTATGTAACAGTTGCATTAACAAAATGTAACTACAATGATAAGGCCAACACAATTATACATTACTCCAATATTATGTAATAATTCATACAATGTTACAATTATTACTACAATGTTAATACAATATTATGTAACGTCATACAATTTTACCACAATTCTGTATTACCAGAATCATCATACAAGTTAGGTGAAGTAGACATTACTAAAGGGACAACTCCATATGTAATGTAATGACCTACCAGTATTACCATTGAACAATTATATGTGTATGTCTGTTATACATGCACATATTACAAAATGTCATACAATAACCAATCTAATCATATTGTTTTTTGTTCAGTTATGTATACAACTTGTTTAACATATAATATTACCGAACCATTACAATATTAACATGAATGTTAAATGTATACAATATTATAATCAATATTATGTACTAATAGATTAGCATATGTCAGTGATGATTGCTGTCGGAGGACCTCCAGCTACGTGACCGAGCGATGTCAAGACTCCAAATTATAATAACAAATCATAATAGCATGATGAATAGACAGACATAGATAGATATATAAATAGATAGATAGAAGCGGCATGTCAGGGTATGAGATAGGTAGTGTGTCAGCGAGAATCGAACAATGGTAAACATGCTTATACACTCTAACTCAAGGAATGCTTGATAGGCACACGACAGCGCCTAGTGACCATACACACACACACACACACACACACACACACACAGGCTTCTAGAAACTTCACATCAGTATATTCCACGTGACACGACCCCTGCTAAAATAGGAATTTAGGAAGCAGAGCTCAGAAGGAGGTTAGCCATAGACCCGACAGGTAGTGGAGAGAGTGAATAAGAAGAGGGGTCCAACTAGACTTAGTATATTAAGTCTCTGTAATACACACGCTGCTCAACTTAGACTTTCTCTGAAGATAATAAATCAAGATCAACTCCATGTATTCATCTTTAACTCCCCCTACTCTTCAATTAACTCGACTCACCTATTACAAGAATTAAGAGTTACATATATAAAAATGTTGGCTACAAAGCTTTAACAGAATTTTTTCGTTACGTAGAGGGCCTTGTTTGTCTTTCTTCATTTGTAGTTATAACTTCAGATGAAAATAATGGTCAAGTTATTTGTTACGGCAATAGCATTCAAAACTATTACACTTGAGTGATCCTAAAAACCGTATAATTGAGTGCGAGAACACGAAATATGACACCTGCACATATGTAATCTAAATTAGCTGGGAACACTCTCAATTGCATCCACAATTTAGAAAACATTTCTGAAGGTGAGAAAACGTGGATTTGTAATAAATATCAGGAACAAGCCTAAATGAGGTAACACGATTAAATGGACTCGCTCGTAAAGAAGGCTGACATTCCCCTAAAGTATCGTTTCATTAGAGATGTGTAAAAAACTTCTATGTTTAGAGATGAAAAGGATATTATTTTATCTACATAGGTAGGGTTTAGAGAGGCATCTTAAGCCTCCTGATCAAATTTAAAAGGATTTTTTTCTCATCCTGATGGATCGTGTGATATCATTGTCCATATTTACCAAAAGTAAAATGACTCGGGAAGGCAATAAATTTTTTCGAAGATCATTTATTGTTCATGATGGGTCGTAAACATATCAGGTCATAGGAACATCGACGTGAACTGATGGCCCAGACCATGCTGAGATTAACTTGTTATAATTTCCGATAAGTCTATTGGCCTCTTTTCTTTTTTTATTACTCCTCTCTTTTTTTTAAATACTAATCTAACTCCTCATTTCGCGGACAAAAGAAAGTTCCAACCGCTATCGATGTAGTTCAGAACTATTTTACTAAAGTGAAGGCCGTGCAAACATTTTTTGGGCCAAAATCGCTAAATATGCGGCTTTCAGACATGTACTCAAATTACAATGATAGGCACTTCCAATTATTTCCAAAATTCAGAATACATTTCTGAGGGTGAAAAATTAGCAATTAGGAAACATGTACACAGATATCGACTGACACGTGTATGGAGATGGCAATTGAGGTGTATAACAACAATATATATGATTTGAAGTGGATATAACCTAAACAGGCGACAAACGTCGAATGAGTTTTCTTTGTAGTCTGCAGAGGATGCACCTTAAAATTACATACCTCCTGACTAATTTAAAAAAAATATATATATATTTGAACATGATGAATGATGGTGCTACACCATAAACAACATTTCCTTAGGTAAAATCTGTCGAAACTGTGATACCTCGTGAGAGAGAATATGGATCTTTTGACAAAAATTCATACAATATAAATATTAATTCAATACCGAGATATATAGATAATTTCCATTTATGACTATTCCTCATCGCCGTAGAAATATACTTGTAGTGTATGACAGCTACAGAATGTGCTGGTTGAAGGAACACTAGATGACCTCTTAATGTCCTTGGGTGATTATTTGGATTTCTTCTTTAGGAAGAGTGTCATTTTTGTCTTTCTTCATTTGTAGTTATAACGTCAGATAAAACAAATGAAGTTTCTTGTTACGGTAGTAGCTTCTGGTTTATGGCATGCTGGTGATAGGGAGAGCTGGAGCTCCCGTTTCACCAGTCCTCCTGACCATCTCCCTTTGCTGAACATTTTCAGTGCATTCATTTACACAGAGAGTAGGCCAGCATGATCTCATAATGCCTCTACCTTCAACTGTCTACACGACACTACATGCGCATAACATATCACACCTTCTATTCACGTCTTTAGTAATGGCCGCTGCACTCTTACTATTGTTACATAGCCAATGATTTCATCATCCTTTGTGTAATTTTAACGCACAGTATGCTGCATGTTTGATCACGAGCGTGTTCTGCCTAAGTTCCCCCCTTCTACCGTTAAGTAGAGTAAGTAGTCCTTTCTGTTGTTCATGGCTTCATTTGCGCGTCCTTCTTACAAGTTGTATCAAGCTCTGCCGGCCCCTATATAATGAGCTCAGTTTCTGCATCATTGCCACTTAGATCTACTCCTCAATTTGTTCACATCTCTGTCCTCCCCTGTACAGTTATTGTTGTGAGTGCTCAGGAAGTCTCCAACCATCTAGCAGCTGTGTAATTTGAGTATAACTGTTATTGCAATTTTTCCTTGTACTGTATAGCATAAGGTGTTGATTTAAATGAAGAGAGAACCTGTATTTTTTACACAGGAAAAATCATCAGAGAAATTACCAATATGCCGGGAATCGAACCCGGGACTCTCAGGTGAGAGCCAGGCAGCATACCACTACACCACGACTAGGTAAAAGTTAACTCACATTGTCACAATCTTGTAACCAACGTCCCTCCGCCCCCACTGTGGGCATGAAGAGGATGAGTTAACCCCCTGGCACTCGGGCAAGTAGATGCTTTTAATCTATCCCAAACACTTACGGCAAGTCAGAATGAAGAGAGAACCTGTATTTTTTACACAGGAAAAATCATCAGAGAAATTACCAATATGCCGGGAATCGAAACCGGGACTCTCAGGTGAGAGCCAGGCAGCATACCACTACACCACGACCAGGTAAAAGTTAACTCACGTTGTCACAATCTTGTAACCAACGTCCCTCCGCCCCCACTGTGGGCATGAAGAGGATGAGTTAACCCCCTGGCACTCGGGCAAGCTTGTTTAATGTAACTCCTCCAAATGAGCAAATGCAGATTGAATTAGCTAAGTTACAGCTAGCCCTGCAGGAGTCTCGTGCTAAGGAGGCGGAGGCTCGTATTCGGGAGGCACAGATACACGCATAAGTTGAACTTGCCAGGATTCAGCCAGACCATGAGTATCGCATGAAACAAGGTGGAACTGGATCATCTAGCTCTGATGATTTTGATGTGGCTAAAAATGTTAAACTTGTCTCTCCTTCTAATGAATCTGATTTAACAAAGTATTTTCAGTTGTTTGAGAGGGTAGCTACAGGTTTTAAATGGCCCAAAAAGTATTGGCCAGTACTCCTTCAAACTGTTCTCACCGGTAAAGCTCAAGTAACATATGCATCTTTGCCTCAGGATGAATGTGATAATTATGATGTAGTTAAGAGCTTGATTCTTAAGGCCTATGTGCTTGTTCCTGAAGCTTATAGAGTAAAATTTAGGACAACTTACAAGCAAGATAAGCAATCCCATGTTGAGTATGCAAAAATCAAAGAAGATCTGTTAGAGCAGTGGTTAAATTCTAAGAATGTGGATTCTGATTTTCGTAAATTTAAACAGACGATTTTGTTGGAGGACTTCAAAAGGTGTATTTATAAAGATGTAAGCCTGTATCTTGATGAGAAAAGAATAGATAATTTGTCTGATGCTGCAGTTTTAGCTGATGTGTATGTCCTCACTCACAAGAGATATTCTAAAGAAAAAGGGAAAGCTGAGAGTAAGTACTTTGCCTCTACTCAGAGTACAGGTAACAGAAAAGAGAATAAGGATGATGTTTCTCAGGAAGTAAATACCAGCTTCACCTCTAGATTTCAGAAAAGTAAATGTACTTATTGTAGTAAGCTTGGTCATACTACGGAGAGATGTTTCAGGAGACAGCGTGATGTGAACAAAAAGGAGTCTTTAAATATTCAGTCAATTGGTCTAGTGTCCACTCTTGAGAGTTCCCAGAATTCTTTAACTGAGTTAACTGAACCTGCTTTGAGGGGTAACTTAAATTCTCATGATGAAGCTCCTCTTTTGAGCAGTAAAGTGGGTGACACTCTCAAGAGTTCATGTGCTAATTTCCTGTCTGATGGTTTTGTCAGTCCTTCGGACAGTAATGACAGGAAATCAGTTAAAATATATCGTGATACAGGTGCTTGCCAATCCCTAATGCTGACCAGTGTTCTAGGCTCTAATGTTAATTCCTCTGATGAAACTGTATTCTTACAAGGTGTTGGGAATAATTACTTCTGTCCCTCTGTGCAGAGTGAATTTAGAGTGGTTTTGCTAATGGTTCCGTTATGGTTGGGTTGGTTGAGACACTCCCAATGTCAGGTGTAACACTCTTACTTGGAAATGATATTGGTGGAAGCCAAGTGTGTCCAGCTCCTCAGTTGTCTGGTGAGCCAGTGGCTGCGGCCCAGGATTGTGGTGCCCCTGATGTGTTCCCTGCATGTGCTGTCACTAGGGCTGTCTACAGTTACTGGTGATTTAGAGGATAATGATGATGTTATCCTAGCTGACACTTTTCTTGCTAATTTGGACCACTCACCAGATAAGGCAGTACCCCGTAGTGTTGATAATTTGTCTCGTCAAGAGTTGGTTGAGTTGCAGGTTGCTGACCTTGAGTTGAAAGGTCTAGCTAACTCCGCTTGCAGAGGAAGAGTCAGCTGGTGCTTCTATCTATTATATAAAGTCAGGAGTACTTATGAGGAAGTGCAGACCCCCAACAACATCAGCCGACTGTGAATGGGAGGTTGTACATCAAGTTGTCATCCCTCGTGTTTGTAGGCATGATATCATTAGAGTGGCTCATGATTCCAGTTTGGCAGGACACCTTGGAGTCAGGAAGACTGTGCAACGCATTTTGAAACACTTCTACTGGCTAGGTATCATCAGGGATGTTTCCTGGCATTGTAAGTCTTGTCACACCTGTCAAGTTGTGGGGAAGTGTAATCAGACCGAAAAGGTTGCACCTCTAGTTTCCATTCCTCCTTTTAAGGCGCCTTTCACCCGTGTGTTGGTGGATATTGTGGGCCCTCTTCCTAAGACTTCTTCAGGATTTTCTTATGTGTTGACCCTGATTGATATGGCTACTCGTTATCCTGAAGCCATTCCACTTGGAAATAGCAAAGAACGTGGTTAAGGAAATGCTAGGGTTCTTCACAAAGTTTAGTCTGCCCAAGGAGGTACAGTCAGACCGGGAAAGTAATTTCATATCAAATGTTTTCAAGGAGTCTCTGAAAGAGTTGGGCATCACCCAGATCACGTCTTCAGCTTACCATCCCCAGACCCAGGGAGCGTTGGAGAGATATCATCAAACACTCAAATCGATGCTCAAGAAATACTGTTTGGAACATCAGAAAGACTGGGATAAAGGTCTTCCATTCGTTGTGTTTGCTGCAAGAGAATCACCAAATGAATCACTGGGCTTCTCACCATGAAGTAAGAGGACCCCTTAAGCTACTCAAGGAATGCTGGCTGTCGGAGGAAGATGACGTCAACCTGCTGGAGTATGTGATGAAGTTCAAAGAACGGCTGTCCACTGCTTTACAGCTGGCGAGAGAGAATTTAGGAGCTGCTCAGAAGATGAAGACTTGGTATGATAAGAAATCCAGGTTACGCCACTTTCAGCCAGGAGATCAGGTTTTGATTCTGCTACCGGTGCATGGGCAACCTCTTCAAGCCAAGTTTAGTGGTCCTTATTTCGTGGAGAAGAAACTCAGTGGTCAACTATGTCATCGCCACACCAGATCGTAGAAAGAACAAGCAACTTTGTCACATCAACATGCTAAAGTTATATCACAGGCGGGACGAAAATAATCCAGTCTGCACTGTAGCTGTTCCACCCGAGTCTGCAAGTGAAGTTCTCCCATGCAGCATGAGCCTGAGTGATAGTTTGGGGAAGAATCCTGATATCATGAATGATCTCCAGACTAAGCTTTCTCATCTACCTCCCGAGGAAAGGCAGGAGTTTTCGGCATTACTGCAGGAGTACCCGCAAGTGTTCCGTGCCACTCCAGGAAGAACCCATGTGTTGATGCATGATGTCGATGTTGGAGACGAAAAGCCAATTAAATTGCCTCCTTACAGTGTGAACCCAGTGAAAGTTCATCTCATCCAGAAGGAGCTTGGCTACCTGTTGGACCACAAGATGATTGAGCCCTGTCAGAGCGAGTGGAGTTCTCCTGTCACTCTAGTCCCTAAGCCAGGTGGGTCACAGCGGCTTTGCATCGACCACAGACGTGTTAATCAGATAACCAAAACAGACATTTACCCTCTCCCTCGTGTGGAAGATTGCATAGACAAGATCGGAAAGGCTAGGTACATAAGTTTGATTTGTTAAAGGGATACTGGCAAGTACCTATGACTGAACGTGCTATGGAGATCTCATGTTTTGTAACACTAGGAAAGACTTTTGCATGTTCCGTAATGCCATTTGGTATGAAGAATGCACCAGCCACATTTCAGAAGCTCATGAATGTTGTAACAGAGGGTTTGGCAGGGTGTGTTGTTTATATTGATGTATTAATCTTCAGTGACAACTGGAAAGATCACCTATGCCATGTCAGCAAATTTCTTGAGCGTTTAGTTCAGACTAATCTTGTAGCTAATTTATCAAAGTGTGAGTTTGGTCAAGCTAAAGTTCAGTACCTTGGGTACGTAATTGGTGATGGACACGTTGCATCACCAGGAGCTAAGGTTCAGGTTTTAAGTGATCTTCCCAGACCTAAAAGTAGGAAGGAGCTACAAAGATTTTTGGGAATGGTGGGTTATTACTGGAGATTTGTTCTTAACTTTTCAATTCTTGTATCACCACTTACAGACCTACTGAAAAAGGGAGTTAAATTTGTCTGGACCGATAACTCTGAAACCTCTTTCAACAAACTTAAAGCTATCCTATTAAGTCAGCCAGTGCTTGCTACTCCAAATTTTGCTAAGCCTTTTAAGATGACTGTTGATGCAAGTGATACAGGAGCTGGGGCTGTTTTGCTGCAAGAGGATGATCAGGGTGTTGAGCACCCTGTATCTTATTACAGTAAGAAGTTCACTCCACCTCAAAAGAACTACTCCACTATTGAGAAAGAGCTTTTGGCCTTGATTTTGGGTTTACAGCATTTTTAATTTTATTTGTGTTCTGGTTTTGACCCCATAGTCATTTATACCGATCATAACCCACTGAAATTCCTTAGTAAGTTTAAAGATAAAAATCAGAGATTGACAAGGTGGAGTCTACTTCTTCAGGAGTATTCATTAGACATACAACATGTCAAGGGGAAAGAAAATGTTATTGCAGATTGCTTATCTAGACTTTAGACAGATTGTTTTAGAGTAATAAGAAATTTCCTTTGTAAATTTCTTTTTTCTTTGTGGGGAGGTGTTACATAGCCTATGATTTCATCATCCTTTGTGTAATTTTAACGCACAGTATGCTGCATGTTTGATCACGAGCGTGTTCTGCCTCAGTTCCCCCCTTCTACCGTTATAGTAGAGTAAGTCGTCCTTTCTGTTGTTCAGAGTGGGATTGTCAACTCTTTGTCCCCATAGCTTCATTTGCGCGTCCTTCTTACAAGTTGTATCAAGCTCTGCCGGCCCCTATATAATGAGCTCAGTCTCTGCATCATTGCCACTTAGATCTACTCCTCATTTTGTTCACATCTCTGTCCTCCCCTGTACAGTTATTGTTGTGAGTACTCAGGAAGTCTCCAACCATCTAGTAGCTGTGTAATTTGAGTATAACTGTTATTGCATTTTTTTCCTTTTACTCTATAGCATAAGGTGTTGATTTGTAGGCCTAGTGAGTTTTTTTTGTAATTTATGCAGGATTCACTTTATCAGCCAGTTTTAATATTATTTTGTATCTGTAATAATTTATCTTGTATTAACTGAGCATTACCCAGTGTATTTTCATTTTATCAGGGCTGACTTAGATAAATTTACTCTTGCTAATTTTGTGTTAATAGAGGCCATTTGCAGTTAACCATCTATTTAATTGTTTTTGCCATTACATTATCCTTATGAGTCCTGAATGTTTTGTTGTTAGTTTGAGCATTAAACTTTAACTTGTAATTTTACCTAACTCTTTTATTTTGAACCTGGAACTTTACGGGACAGTAGTGATTTTTAGTATTCTCACTTAAAGTGTTCATTATCTTTCTCTGTTCCGTAACACTATCAAATGAGGTGGTACCTCGGATTGCCACCACCGGCAGGGTAGGGCTGGCGGCACAGGGTCCTCCCGGTCTCCATCAAGAGACTGTGCCGGCAGCGACTGTTGCTATTTCCGGGAATGCTCGTCAGCGAAGAGATGATAGTGCGGCCTTATTCTTTACCAAAATCCGCTGCCTTACCTCAAATTTAAACTCAGTTCATTTTTTCCTTCAGTCCATATCCCCTATGGCCCTTTTCCTCACAGAACCACAAATCTCACCGTCTACCGATATATATCCGTTGTGTTTTCCCGGTTACCGTCTCCTTACTAACTTCCGTAACAAGGGCGGCACCTGTTGTTATAGCAAATCCTAATATAAAGTTGACATTATTATAAACTTCACTTCATCCAGTTTTGATTACTTATTATTTAAATTAAATTGTCAAAACATAACCAAATATATTTGTGTAGTTTATCGTTCCCCCAATGCTTCTTCGGAACCCAGTGTATTTGATTCCATATCCACTCAGTTGAGTAACTTTGACATTGCCCTTGGCACCGAAATTACCATTTTGGGTGATTTTAACATACACAATGTTCAATGGTTATTGCGTTCTGCCCGGACTGACGACGCTGGTCTAGAGTGCGTACTGTTTGCGGAATCGTTCAATCTCACCCAGTTGGTAAAGCAACCAACCAGAAAACCTGATAATCCTTTCCATAATGCCCATCTCTTGGATTTATTCTTGATAATCCAGATCAAAACAGGATAGAGGTACTGTCACCACTTGGATCCTCTAACCAAAATCTCATCAAAGCCTCATTAGTTAACCCTCCCACACCTCACCATTCTGAACCTGTCAGGGTGACCCGATGGCACTTTGACAGGGCAGACTGATGGATTTAGAAATTATCTTGCTGACATTCCATGGCAGTCTTTCTTCTCTAGTGATCCCAATTTTACCCAGTCCCAAATTTGCGTCTTAATACTAGCTGGTATGGATTTATTCATACCAAGTCAACAGTTCACTAAAAGATCAAACTCTCCAAAATGGTTTAATGGCAATTGTGCCCAAAAGTCATTAGCATATAACTCTTACTTAAAATCAAAAACATCTGGATCACTCCCAATTTAAAATTGTTAGAAATCATGCAAAAGCTGTAAAGCTATCCAAATCAAACTTTCTTCAAAAGCAAGCATCAAAATTACTTAACAACCCTAATGACAATAGAATATTCTGGTCAACTCAATTCTTTCAAAAGTAACTTTAACGTCATCTTCCATTCCCCCACTAAAATCTTCAGATGGCATCATTACAAATGACCCACGTGGGAAAGCAGATATCTTTGCCAGTACCTTTGCCAGAAACTATACCATAGACGATACCAGCCGGAATGTCCCAGTACTGGAACTTGATTCTCCCGAAATTGCCCCACTTAAAATACAGATCCGGAAAATCCATCCTAGACAATTTACCTACCAAGAAAGCTCCAGGCCCAGATGGAATTCCGCCAATTGTTTTGAAAAGGTGTTCCCCTGAACTTGCCTCTGTCCCAGCTAAATTATTCAGACTATTCCCAAATTCATGGAAAGAAGCCAATATCCACCCAGTTCCGAAGAAAGGAAGTTCGTCTGACCCCTCCAATTACAGACCAATAGCTGTCACATCTCTTGGTAATTAATAAGCACATTGTTAAACATCTTGAATCCACCAACTTGATTAATGATAGACAATACGGTTTTCGCCACGAAAGATCCACCATTGACACAATCTCTTAACTCATACCATTGATCTTTTAGGAGAGCAGTAGCTCTTGATATGGCACCGTTCCCTGCTGTCCAAACTCTTTTGTTCCTTTGAATTCTTCATATCTTAGTGACAGGAAAATAAGAGCATAAGTAGTTGTATACTCCAATTTCCACTCAATTAACGCCAGCGTGCTGCAGGGATCAGTTTTGGCGCCAACCCTATTTCTGGTTTATATTAATGATCTCTTGTCACCCACAATCCCATTCACTCATATGCAGATGACTCAACACTACATAGTTCATTCACTCTCAGACATCCATCTAAAAAGTCTATCTCTACCTCTCAACTCAGGACAGCCATCTCCATAAATCAAGATCCATCTACAATCAGTGAATGGGGACAAAACAATCTTGTCTCTTTTAATGCTAGTAAAACTAAATACACTACTCAAAACAATTAAGGGAACGAGATTTTGATCTGTGATATATCCGAATCTATGCTTTGTTTGGCTTCAGAAAGTGTTGTGAGCTGAGCAATGATTGAGGAACCGAATACATCTGTGTGAGTTTTGTCCTTTCTGGGTATGTCAATAAAAATGGGAGTGTCACCCTACCTCTAAATAAAGAGTGAAAATTTCATTTTTCATTGAGTAGAATTGGTCAAAATCAGCATCAACATGAGGTGTTTCTAGCTTTGGGCGATTTTGTTGTGTTTCCCTGTCATCACTGAGTGTGTGCGGCGGTATTTGTCCATAGTTGAGGCGGCTCGAGCATTACAGATGCTCGAGGAAGGACACACCCAAAGAAGGGTTGCCCAAGGCCTTGGAGTGTCTCCTAGCGTCATCAACCGGCTTTGGAGACGATACCAAGATGACGGGCTGTACACCAGAAGACCTGGGCAAGGTCGTAGACGCGTGACATCCGCATGACAAGACCGCTACCCGCGAGTGCTGGCCACCCGGAATCGACAGAGTACTGCCCGGGCACTGCAAAACGACTTCTAACGGGCCACTGGGGTCAGTGTCTCAAACCAGACAGTGTGCAACCGGCTTCACGAGGACGGCCTTCGGGCTAGACGACCTGTTGTGGCCCCAGTTTTGACCCCAGCTCACCGAAGAGTACGTCTGGAGTTCGCCCGAGATCACGTACAGTGGCAGGTACGCCACTGGACCCCAGTACTGTTCTCAGATGAAAGCAGATTCAGTGTTTTGACCAACTACCACCGTATCAGAGTGTGGAGACATGCTGGAGAGCGTTACGCACCGTGCAACATTGTGGAACATGATCGGTATGGTGGAGGTTCCGTAATGGTCTGGGGGGCATATGCATTGAGGGACGCACAGACCTCATTGTGCTGAATGGCGGTACCCTGACAGCTGCACGATGTGGAACAGATACTGGACCATATGGTAAGGCCTTTTGCTGGAGCTGTGGGAGAGGAGTTCCTTTTCATGCAGGACAATGCTCGCCCTCACACTGCACGTGTCTCGATGAACTTCCTCCAGGAGCAAGGGATTGACATAATGGAATGGCCAGCACGCTCACCAGACCTCAATCCCATCGAGCATGTCTGGGACATGCTGGGACGGAGGGAAGATGCTCGCCAACCTCGGCCTGATAGCGTTCCAGCAATTACCGAGGCTTTGGTGACAGAGTGGGGGAACATCCCCCAGGACGCCATACGACGCGTGATTCGGAGCATGACTCGTTGTTATCGGGAGTGCATCCAGGCAAAAGGAGGTTACACTCATTATTAGAGACTTCAGAATCAGTTTTTAGGAAAATTCTGAGGCATTCCGTGGCTGAGCCTATCTCTTGTTCATTTCTGTTTTGGGGGTTATCTGGTACTCGCTTGTTCCAACAATAAAACAAAGCATAGATTCTGAAATATCACAATTCAAAATCTTCCCTTAATTGTTTTGAGTAGTGTATATATACAATTTACTAATAGACAGATATTGCCAGATTCGTACATTACCTTCAGTGCTACTAATATTTCCATCTCCAAAAGTATTGAAATTCTTGGTGTCTCACTTAACAGTGCCCTCAGCTGGACCTCTCATGTGAGATCACTTGCTAAAACCGCCTCAAAGAAACTTGGATTATTGTACAGTCCGTAACTTCTTCGCCGATGAGCAGTTAGCTATAATTTATGAGTCATGTGCTCTCTCAGCTGGAATATTGCTCACCCTTGTGGAATGGTTGTGGAGAGGTCGCATTAAGACAACTAGACAAAATTCAGAACAAAGCTGTTAGAATCATTAACAACCCTGCCATTACATATAAACTACCTCCCCTGCAAGTAGGAAGGAATCTTGCCTCCCTTGCATTATTTTACAGATATTTTTTTGGCAAATGCTAAGACGAAGTTGCGTCCATGGTGCCACCGCTCCATGCCTTCCCTCGTGGTACAAGAGCATCTGGTAGAGCTCATGACTGGAATGTCACAGCCATATTGCAGAACTTCTGCCTATCAGAAATTTTCATTCCCCGAACTGCATCTCTCTGGAACTCGCTTCCCCAGAGTTGTTTTCCTCCAAATATCAACCTACAATCTTACAGATATTTTACGAACAGAGGAAACCGGTAATCTGGAGTATGGATTATTTTTTTTTTACTCATTTGTTTTTCCTTCCTCCGTTGTTATAAAAAAAAAATAATTCAAAACTATTATACTTGAGTGATTCCAAAAACCGCATGATTGAGGGAAAAACACCAAATATGCAACTTGCACGTATGTACTCAAAATTTGCTTGGAGACACTCAAAATTGTATCTACAATTTAGAAAACATTTCTGAGGGTGAGAAAATTTGTATCAAAAAGTCAGGAACAAGTGTAAATGAGGTAATACGTACAATGAAATGGACTTACTGGTAAAGAAAGCTGGCATTCACAAAACTTTTCGTTTCTTCGATGTGTAAAAAAAACTTCTTAATTTAGAGATAAAAAGGATATTATTTTTATCTACACAGGCATGGTTTTAAAGAGGAATATTGAGCCTCCTGAGAAAATTTAAAAAATGGAATATTGTCGCAGCATGATGGATCGTGTGATATTGTCCATACTTCTATCTATCTATTGCCAGACGCCTCAATCCCGTTCGGGGTGGCCGCAAACAAATCGCCTCCACGTCGCCCTGTCCCCCACCATTTCATTGCCCCGCTCCCAACGCACACCCCCTCTCTCATATACCTCTCCACCCCATCCCTCCATCTCATCCTCGGCCTCCCCCTCCCTCTTCCTCCCTCCACCTCACTCACATGCACTCTCTTCGTCAGCTCCTCTCCACATCCACACAACAACGCTCCTTTATATTCTCATTTGTCAGCCTGTCTCCATGTGACTCCACAGGCTCCTCTTAAATAACTCATTTCCACTGCTCTCGAGAACTCTTGACTTGTGTCCTTCCATCAAAGTCCAAGCTTCACTTCCATATGTTAGAGGTGGTATCACAATACTGTCGTAACTTTTTCACATCCATGCTCACTTCCCTGCTTCTTATCACTGCTTTCAAGGAACCAGCAACCTTTCTTCCCTGCTGTATCCTTTCAAGCACTTCACCCTCCAAACCTCCATCCTTACTCACCACACTACCCAAGTACTTAAACGTACATTTTCCAATTCCTCACCATTCAACATTGCTGTACATTCACTGACTACACCTCTCTCAAAGACCATCACTTTACTCTTCCCTACATTCACCTTTAGATTCCGTTTCTTACTCTCCCAAACTCATCCACCAAGTCTTGCAGCTCCCCTTCGTCTTCTCTCAACAACACAGTAACATCTGCAAACAAGAGTACAGGGAGTTTCCAAACACTAACCTCTCTCACTAGGGCCACACTACTTTACCTTGTACCACTTTTATTACCCCATCCAGATACAGACTGAACAACCATGGAGACATGACACATCACTGTTTCAACCCAATCTTCAAAGATAAAAATTCACTTAGTGCACCATCCACACGCACTGCAGCCTTAGCACCATCATACACTCTCTTCACAGCATTCAACTTCCCATGTACATATATTCTTAATACTTTCCACAATCCTTGTCTATCCACCCTGTCATATGCTTTCTCCAAATCCATGAAAGCCGCATGCAATTTCTTTCCCTTCTCTAGAAACCTTTCCACTAAAGATCTATGAATGAATATCTGATCTACACAACCTCTTTCCTTCCTAAAGCCTCTCTGTTCTTCTCCAACTGATTTCTCTGTTCTTTTTCTGATTGTCAATAAGTATCCTACCTTACACTTTTCCTATTATACTAAGAAGACAAATGCCCCTATGATTACCACACTTCTTTTTCCCCTTTCCCTTTGTACAAAGGAATGATTATACCTGACTTCCAATCCTCCGGTACTTTACCTTCCTCTCAGGCCAATCTGCACATTTTCCACATCCATTCTACTACTATCTCTCCCCCATACTTCATCATTTCTCCACACACTCCTTCAATTCCTCGGGCTTTCCCTAATTTAACATTTTTCATTGCTTCCACAACTTCTATCCTACTGATTTCTTCCTGTCTTCTCACCTCCCTCCTTCTCCCAGCCATTCCCCAGCCACTTATACTCGCATTACTTCCATCCTCTGTTCAACAATTCCTTAAAGTGCTCTCTCCATTTGCTCACTTTTTCTCCGTTCTCCACTAGTAATCTACCATTTTTATCTTTCACTCCCATGCTAACTTCACTTCCACCCTGTCTTACTCTTTTCGCCTCTTCCCAGATCATTTTCTTAGTCCCCCCACTTTACACTCAAGTTTCTTCCAAATTCCTCATCCACTCTTCTTTCTCTTTCTTTCTACATATAACTCTTCCGCCTCTCAACTTCTTCCACGCCCCTATTTCTCATCCATTCATTGTATGCTTTCTTCTTTTGTGCCACAGCCTGCTCACCTCTTCATTCCACCTCGGTGTTCCTTGCACACCCCTCCGTCTTCTCTTCACGCCACACACCACATCACATGCTGCACATATTTCTTCTGTAAATTATCCTGCATAAACCTCCCACGTCCCCCATCTCTACTCAAATTCATATTTGCCCAATCGTTGCTCCACTTCTCTCTTATACTCTGCCTTTTTCTCATCCTGTTATAACCTTTCCACTCTCCTTACAAATGCTCCTTCCCGTCCTTCCCTTCTTCTATTTCTCCATCCTTATTGGATCTTGATTCTGGCCACCACCAAGTAATGGTCAGAAAGTCCACTCTCCCAACCTCTATATGCTCTTGCATCCATTACACATTTTCGCATCCTTTCATCCACACATAATCAATCATTGCCTTCCTTTCATTCAGTTCACCACCCAACCCTTCTCATCACTCGCCATGTATACATGTGGATCGTTTTGTGACTGAAAAGGGTATTGGCTATCATCAACCCCATCCCATACTTACCAAGAAGCACTAATTTTTTACAAGAAAATTATTCAATTATCAAATATATATCATTAGGAAAAAGGAAATACAGAACCGTGGTAAATTTACAGTTTACCAACAATACTTGGTTTTCTATATACGCAGATTTTTTATTCATACTAGGTCTTACAACTACCAGGTTACACGAGCGTCGACGTGAAATGATGTCTATAGTTGAGATTAACATAATTTAAAATTTTCCGATGATTCCTTTGGCATTCTTTTCCTATTTTTTTTTATATACTCATCTAACTACACTTCACGCACAAAGTTCCAACCGCTGTCGAGATAGTTCGGAGCTATTTTACTAAAATGATGCCCGTGCAAACATTTTTTGGGCCAAAATCGCTAAATATGCAACTTCCAGTCATGTACTCAAATTTGAATGATAGACACTTGCAATTATTTAAAAAACACAACATACTCTTCTGAGGGTGAAAAAATCACAATCAAGAAACAAAGACACAGATATAGAGATGGCATTTGATGTATATAAGAATATATATGATTTGAAGTGGTCACCTTAACAGGCGACGAACGTCGAATGGGTTTTCTTTGTAGTCTGCAGAGGTACATCGGACCTCCTGAATAAAAAAATATATACATATATTTTCACATAATGAATGATGGTGCTACACAATAAACAGCATTTCCTTAGGTTAAATCTGTCGAAACGGTGATACCTCCAGTACCGAGATATGTAGATAATTTCCATTTGACTATTTCTCATCGCCCTAGAAACATACCTGCAGTGTATGACAGCTACAAAATGATGTCATCTGACGATTATTTGGATTTCTTAGTCATTTTTGTCTTTTCAGATAAAAAAAACTGGATTCTTGTTACGGTAATAGCTTCCGATCTAAATGTAATTTAAAATTATTATACTTAAGTAGTCTTAAAAACAGCACAATTCACGGCGAAAACACCAAATATGGCACTTCCAAATATGTACTCAAAATTTTTATGGGAGCTCTCTCAATTGTATCTACAATTTAGACATTTCTTAGGGTGAGAAAATTTGTATCAAATAAAAAGTCAGGAACAAGTGTAAATGAGGTATCACCTACAATAAAATGGACTCACCTGTATTCACAAAACGTTTCGTTTCATTGGAGATGTGTAAAAAAAACTAAATTTAAAGATAAAACGATACATTGGTATGATTTTAAAGAGGAATCATTAGCCTCCTGATGAAATTTAATAAATTAGAATATTTCGGAGCATGCTTGTTCGTGTGATATCATTGTCCATACTTACCAAGATAAAATGACTCTGAAAAGCGCTAGTGATTTTACAAGAACATTGTTTAGGTATTTGTTATCAGATATATGTTATTAGGAAAAAGGAAATACATAGTAGTACTGAGATATACAATTTATAACAATGCTTCTTTCGTTATATACTAATATTATCTTAAAAATATCAGGTTACAGGAGAAGCTATGTGAAATGTGTCTATCTGCTGAGATTAACAATTTATAATTTCCCATGATTTTATTGGCATACTCTTTTCTCTTTTTAATTCTCATGTAACTCATAAATTCACGGAGATAAGGTAGTTAGAACTGTGAACTAGATACTGTTATCATCCGATATGGAGGTAGCTTGGAACTTTCTTACTGGAATGATGGATGTATAAATTTATTATTGGTGAAAAGCCATAAATATTCTACTTCAACAAAATGCAATCAAATTTGAATGAGACACACTCGCTGATTTCCAGAAATCATGACATTTTTTAGGATGAAAAATATTACATTTAGCAAACATATTAAAAGATATCGATGGAGGCTCTCATATGAGGTGAATAAGAAAAATATAATTGAACTGATTTGTAGGTCATCAAAACAATCGAGAAAAGTTGAATGAGTATTCTTTGTTGTCTGCAGTATGAGCACTTTAAAATTACATAATGCTCCAGTCTAATCTAAAAAAAAAATATATTATGAAGGTTGGTGCAACACCATAAACAATATTTACTTGGGTAAAATGTCAAAACTGTGATACCTCTTGAGAAGAAATATTGATGACCTTTTTACTCTCACCTAGAAATTCATACAAGAAAATATATACACTAAAGAAATTCCGAGATATATCTCGTAATTTCTTTAGTATATAGTTAATTACAATTTATAATTTTATTCCCCATCGCAGTAGACATATGCTCGTTAAAACGTGCAGGATGAAAGAATACTGAATCATCCTCTAGAGATTGTTTGGATTTTTTCGTTATGAAAAGGGTCAGTTTTTTTCTATCATTTGTAGTTATAACAAGTTAAAAAAAATTAAGAATTTTGTTACCGTCATAGCACCCTCTTCCTCTATAATTCAAAACTATTATACTTGAGTTATACTTACAACCGCATAATTGAGAACCAAAACACCAAATATGCAATTTTCACATATGTACAGTCACGCGTACTAATTTCTGCTCAGGGGTTACCCCTTCCTTCCCCCCTCTACCCTGGACAGAGGGAAGGGGAGAATCGCGAACAAGTCTACGCCTTTTGCCCCCAACTCCCCCACCCTCCACCTCCAGCTGCCAGTTACTGATTAGACGCAAATATTCTCATGTCCTGTAAACATGACTGTCGTCGCACACGCTTTCAAAGGCCAAGATTTGGACTATATTTTTAGAATAAATTATTGCCGTATTGAACTGCATTCTCAAACTGAAAATATTCACCATCATTGTAATCCAGTGTCGTCCGCTGCACAATCCTGGGTTCCAATGCTTACCTTTTCACTTCCCCCAACTGTCTCTCTCTCTCTCTCTCTCTGAATTTACTTTTCCCACTCCTTTTTAAATTTATATAACTTTGCTTCTCTCCCCCTCTCCCCCTTCTCTCTTGTTCTTTGTCTTAAGTCTTCCCCGCCTCTCACCCCTCCCCTCCCCCCACCTTAGGCCTGATCAGCAGTGATACCGTCACCGCTCCTTCGTATATCGTGTGCAGGCAACATTTATCACACACAGGTCAGATGTATGGAAAACTATTTTTTTTTTTTATATATGTATAATTGTATTTCTCATTGTGCCAAGTTCAAATAGAGAACAGACCAAAATTCGTAATTTTTATTAATGACCGTTCCACTTGACATGGATATTATTTTTATTTACATTAGTATCGTTTTAAAGCTTCCTCGAACTTTCTCGTCAAATTTAAAAAATGAAATATTTTCGCATCATGATGGATCGTGTGATATCATTGTCCATATTTACCAAGGTAAAATGTCTCGGAAAGGCAATAGATCTTTAACGAGAGAATTGTTCAGATATATATTTTTAGGAAAACGTAAGGTATATAATTTATCAACAATACTTGGTTCGTAATATTAGCAGATTCATTGTTCATAATTGGCCTTAAAAATACCAGGTTACAGGAGCGTGGACGTGATCTGATGTGTCTTCCATGATGAGATTAACATGTTATAATATTCGATTTCATTGGCATTTTCTTTTTTGAATTGATTTGTAGGTCACCAAAACAAGCGAGAAATGTCAAATGAGTGTTCTTTTTTGTGCAGTGGAAGCTCATTAAATTATATATAGCCTATTAAATGTAAAAAAATAAATTCTTTTTGCATAATATGAGGGTTCGTGCTAGACCATAAGAAACATTTCCTTAGATAAAATTCTAACAAAAGTGTGATCGCACCTAAAAATTCATGCAAGAAAATATAAACTACTGCAATACCATTTAAAACTTTATTCCTCATCGCCGTGGTGTATGACAGCTACAAAATGTGAAGGTTGAAGGAACATTGAACTCTATTAATATCCTTTTGTGATTATTTGAAATTTTTCGTTACAATAATGGTCGTTACTTTTTACGTAATAGAATTCAAAACTATAATACATGAGTGATCTTAAAAACCGCATAATTGAGTGCGAGAACACGAAAGATGTACAGACGTCGGAATAAGTTCGTTTCCTTTTCCGTGTTTGTAACACTGCTCGATGGAGAGGTATCCCCTCCCCCTCCCATCCTCATAGTCCCAAACACCCACCCAACCCCCCCACTTTTCTCTCCGACCCCATGACCCCACCCGGTACCCTCCATACTCTCGCTCACAGTCAGCTAGGGATTTCTGTACTTCAAGCACCTCTCTGATTACGTGGTCCGAACAACAAATAAAGGAATAGTACACTATATATCATAAACCACACACACAAAAAAATCTGCTGTGATTAAATGTAGTAGACACCCCTTTTACACACACACACACACACACACACACACACACACACACACACACACACACACACACACACACACAATCCTTGAGTCAAGGTTACCTGATATTTAGAAGAAAGCAAATATTGTCCCCTTATTCAAGAAAGGGAATAGACAAAATCCACTCAACTACTGACCAGTATCACTGACCAGTGTTGTAAGCAAGGTATTAGAAAAGCTTATAAGAAAAGCTTGGGTAAATCATCTGGAAGAACACAATATGATAACGGAGAGACAGTTTGGTTTTAGAAAAGGAAAATCATGTTGAGCTACTATGACAGAGTAACAGACACAATACAGGAAAGAGAAGGATGGATGGACAGTATCTATTTAGATTTCAAGAAAGCATTTGACACTACTTTTATGGAAACTGTACCATCAAGGAGGAATTCGAGGCAAACTGTTTTGTTGGATGCAAGATTTTCTCATAAAAAGAGAAATGAGAACAGTACTAAGGGGAAACTACTCATCATGGAAAGAAGTGACTAGTGGAGTACCACAGGGCTCAGTGCTGTCACCAATCATGTTTTTAGTGTATATAAATGATAGAGAATAACAGTGGAAATGAAAGCCATCTAAATATGTTTGCAGATGATGCAAAAATACAAAGGAGAATTACTAACACAGACTCTTGTAAAGAGCTACAAGAAGAATTAAATAAACTTCATGAATTGAGCAATACATGGCAAATGGAATTCAATGTGGACAAGTGTCATGTAATCAAGTTTGGTAAAAGTGGAAAAAGACCTGATTGGGATTATACGTTAGGAAATAAAACCCTATACACATCAGAAAGAGAGAAGGACCTAGGTGTGATTATCAATAACAGACTATCTCCGGCTGACCACATCAATGAGAAGGTACGGAAGATGTATATACTGCTTGCAAATATGAAGACATGCTAAGAAGGTTAATAACATCATTCATCAGACCAACCCTGGAGTATGCACCAGTAGTCTGGAGAAATCATCTCAAGAAACACATAGACAAGATTGAAAAAGTTCAAAGAGCCACTACAAGATGGATACCAAGCTTAAGGGATCTAAGCTATGAAGAAAGACTAAATAATCTGAATCTACCAACACTACAGGAGAGAAGGAAAAGAGGTGACATGATAATGCTATATAAATGCATATCAAGGAAGGAGAAAATAGACAAATGATTGCCTAACATATGGGGAAGCATCAGCAAGAGGACACTGCAAAAAGCTGCATAAGGAGATTTGATAAAGACGTAAGGAAATTAAGTTTCCCAAACAGAGCAATTGATCAGTGGAATGCCCTAGCGAATGAAATAGTGTGTGCCAAAACAATTCACAAATTTAAGGATATGTACGATAAATATGGTTTAAGACACGGGACTACGAGCTTGACTCATTCCTGTAAAGATACAATTACGTAAGAATAGGTAACAACACACACACAGAATTAGTCTGTTGTGATTAAATGTTGCGGTAGTAGACACCTGTTTTACACACACACACACACACACACACACACACACACACACACACACACACACACACACAATAAATCTATCTATCTATCTATTGCCAGACGCCTCAATCCCGTTTGGGGTGGCCTCAAACAAATCGCCTCCAAGTCGCCCTGTCCCCCGCCATTTCACTACCCCGCTTCCAACTCACACCCCCCTCTCTCATATACCTCTCCACTCCCATCCCTCCATCTCATCCTCGGCCTCCACCTCCATCTTCCCCCCTCCACCTCACTCACATACACTCTCTTCGTCAGTCTTTCACCCTCCATCCTCTCCACATGGCCAAACCACCTCAGTGTGTTCCTCATAACGCTTCCTATCACATCCACATCCACACCACAACACTCCTTTATATCCTCATTCGTCAGCCTGTCCACGTGACTCCACAGGCTCCTCTTAAATAACTCATTTCCACTGCTCTCACTCTTGACTTGTGTCCTTCCAACAATGTCTAAGCTTCACTTCCGTACGTTAGAGTTGGTATCACAATTCTGTCATGTAGTAACTTTTTCACTTCCATGCTCACTTCCCTGTTTCTTATCACTGCTTTCAAAGAACCAGCAACCTTTCTTCCCTGCTGTACCCTTTCAAGCACTTCACCCTCCAAACCTCCATCCTTACTCATCACACTACCCAAGTACTTAAACGTACTCACATTTTCCAATTCCTCACCATCCAACCTCGCTGTACATTCACTAACTTCACCTCTCTCAAAGACCATCACTTTTCCCTACATTCACCTTTAGATTCCGTTTCTTACTGTCTCAAACTCATCCACCAAGCCTTGCAGCTTCCCCTTCGTCTTCACTCAACAACACAGTATCATCTGCAAACTACAGTACAGGGAGTTTCCAAACACTATCCTCTCTCACCAGGGCCACTCCAACATCCACTACCCTACCTTGTACCTCTTTTATTACCCCATCCATGTACAGATTGAACAACCATGGAGACATGACACATCCCTGTTTCAAACCAACTTTCAAAGAGAAAAATTCACAGTTCACCATTCACACGCACTGCAGCCTTAGCATCCACATACACAGCATTCAACAACTTCCCATCTATTCCATATATTCTTAATACTTTCCACAAACCTTGTCTATTAACTCTGTCATATGCTTTCTCCAAATCCATGAAAGACGCATACTTCTTTCCCTTCTCTAGAAACTTTTCCACTAAAGATCTAAGAATGAATATCTGTTCTTCTCCAACTAACTCCTCTGTTCTTTCTCTAAGTCTGTCAATAAGTATCCTACAATACACTTTTCCTATGATTACCACACACATCTTTTTCCCCTTTTCCTGTGTACAAGGGAATACTTATACCTGATTTCCAATCCTCCTGGACTCTACCTTCCTCCCAGGCCAATCTGCACATTTTCCACATCCATTCTACTACTATCTCTCCTCCATACTTCAGCATTTCACCGCACACTCCATCAATTCCTGAGGCTTTCCCCAATTAAACTTCCTTCATTGCTTCCACAACTTCTATCCTCTCACCTCCCTCCTCCTCCCAATCATTCCCAAGCTTTCCATCCTCTATGTTCAACAATTCCTTAAAGTGTTCTCCCCATCTGCTCACTTTTTCTTCTTTCTCCACTAGTAATCTACCACATTTATCTTTCACTCCCCTGTTAAATTCACTTCCACTCTGTCTTACTCTTTTCACCTCTTTCCAGAACATTTTCTTACAGTCCCTCTACACTTCCACATCCAAATTCCTCATCCGCATTCTTTTTACTCTAATCTTTTCACCTCTTTCTTTCTACATATAACTCTCTCTTTTCCTCTCAACTTCTTCCACTATACAATGAATGGATCTTTTGTGCCTCAGTCTTTCTCATCTCTTCATTCCACCTTTTAATTTATAATTTCCTATGAGTATTTTTTTTAATACTTATGACCACGGATAAAAGGTAGTTCTAACCGCTATCGAGGTAGTTCAGAGCAGTTTTACTGGAATGATGGCTGTGTAAACCTTATTTTGGGCAAAATCGCTAAATATCCCATATCCTAAAATGTACTCAAATCTGAATGCTAGGCACTATAAACTCGAAAACGCAGAATGCATTTCTGAGGGTGAAACAATCACATTGGCAAACAAATAAAAGATATCGATTGACACGTAAATGGAACTGGCATCGGAGGTGTATAAGAACAATGTATATGAATTGATGTGGTCACAAAAAAAAAAAAAAAAAAAAAAAAAGATACGTCGAATGAGTATTTTTTGTTGTCTGCAGGTGCACTTTAAAATTACATCTATCCTCCTGAATTAAAAAAAAATATTTGCACATTATGATCGTTTGTGTTACATAAACATTTCCTTGGGTAAAATGTCAAAACTGTGATGCCTCGTGAGAAAGAACACTGATGAGCTTTTGACACCTAAAATAAAATATAACTATATTCCTAATCGCCGTAGACATATACTTGTAGTGTATGACAGCTACAAAATGCGCATGTTGAAGGATCACTGAAAGAACTCTATTGATGACCTCGATACTTCTTTACGAAATGTCATTTTTGTTCTTGATTTATAGTTAGAACTGGTTACTAATAGTATCCCCGTTAAACATAATTCAAAACGATTATACTTGAATGATCATAAAAACCGCTTAATTAAGGGCGAAAACAATAAATATGCAACATCCACATATGTACTCTAAATTGGCTGGGAATCACTCCCATTTGTATCTACAATTTAAAAACATTTCTGAACGTGAGAAAGTTTGTCTCCGAGAAAAAAGTCAGGAACATCTATAAATGAGGTAACGTACGATGAAATGGACTCTATTAAAGAATGCTGGCATTCTGCAAAAGTATCGTTTCATTAGAGATGTGTAAAAAAAACTTCTGAAGTTAGAGACAAAAGGGATGTTATTTTTATATACATAAGTATGATTTTAAAGAGGCATCTAAAGTCAGATCAAATTTAAAAAATGGATTATTTCTTTCGTGGGATATCATTATCCATATTTACCAAGATAAAATGACTTTGAATGGCACTAAAGGTTTTACAAGAAAATTGTGTAGGTATTGGTAATCAGATATATATTATTAAAAAAAAAAAATACCCGTACTGAGGTATACAATTTATCAACAATTCTTGGTTCCTTATGTAAGCAGATTTATTGTTCATGATGGGTCAAAAATATCAGGTTACATGAGCGTCGACGTGGACTGATTAACTTAATTTATAAATTCCGAGGAGTCTGTTGGCAAATCGTCTTATTTTTTTTACTAATCTTTATCGTGACCACGGATAAAAGGTGGTTCCAACTGTGAACTACATACGACTGATAGCATCGGCTATGGGGGTAGTTCAGAACTATTTTACTGGAGTGATGGCTGTATAAACTTATTTTTGGTCAAAATCGCTAAATATGCGACTTCCATGAATACACTGTTTTGATTGCGAGACACTCCCAGTTATTTCCAAAACTCAGAAGACATTTCTGAGGGTGAAAAAATTTTATTTAGGAAACGTATAAAAAGATGTGGGTTGAAAAGAAAATGGAGGTGCCATCTGAGGTGTATAAGAACAATATATTTGAATTGATGTTGTCACCTAAAGAAGCGAGAAACTTCGAATGAGTATTCTTTGTTGACTGCAGTACAAGCACTTTAAAATTACATATAACTTCCTAATTGTAAAAAAAAAATAATATTTGCACATTATGAAGGTTCGTGCTACACCATAAACATTTCCTTAAATAAAATCTACCACACCTTTCGGAGAGAATTTATGTCGGTAAATATAGATAATTGTAACAAACGAACAGTCATACTTAGAAAATACTTCATTTGTTATAATCTGAATAGGAGGCCCAGGAATCCACTTTAAAGGTCTTATGAAGATAAAAATGATACCCATTATATCTAATTTTCCTAGTTGCTTTCTCGTCTCCGATCAGACAAAACTCTTTAGGCTTTAACCCCTTCTTTACCTGTGAATCGATATCATCCTACGAATTACCTGATTTAGCGTTGTTACCAATTTTTTTTTTTTCCAAGTGGCCTTTTTTCACCTGTTTTTTCTTATTTTTAGATACAACTTGGAGTTTCCCCACTAATTTATAGTACAATTAACGAAGTTGTATTTTTGGCGTTTTCGCCCACAATTATGCGGTTTTTATGATCACTCAGGTTTAATTGTTTTGGATACCTAATGCTGATGCTTTTGCCATGATAAAGCAACTTGACATTTTTTTTTAACTGTAGGGATGGATTTAGAAATTATCTTGCTGACATTCCATGGCAATCTTTCTTCTCTACCGGTCCCAATTCTATCCAGTCCCACCCAAATTTGGTATGGATTTATTCATACCAAGTCAACAGTTCAGTAAAAGATCGCACTCTCCAAAATGGATTGATGTCAACTGTGCCAGAGCAACAGCCCAAAAATCATTAGCATATAACTCTTACTTAAAATCAAAAGCATCTAAATCACTCTCCCATTTTAAAATTGTTAGAAATCATGCAAAAGCTGTATTAAATCTATCTAAATCAAACTTTCTTCAAAAGCATCAAAATTACTTAACAACCCTAATGACAATAGAATATTCTGGTCAACTCTTAATGCTTTCAATAATAACCTTAACAAGTCATCTTCCATTCCCCCACTAAAATCTTCAGATGGCACCATTACAAATTACCCATGTGGGAAAACAGATATTTTTGCCAGTACATTTGCCAGAAATTCTACCTTAGAGGATGCCAGTCAGAATATCCCAGTACTAGAACTTGACTCCCCGAAATTGTTCCACTTAAAATACAGACAAGATACGTAAAATCCATCAGACAATTTACCTACCAATAAAGCTCCAGGTCTTGATGGAATTCCGCCAATTGTTTTGAAAGTGTTCCCCAGAACTTGCCTCTGTTCTAGCTAAATTATTCAGACTAATCACACGGACATTCTCATTCCCAAATTCATGGAAAGAAGCCAATATCCACCCTATTCCGAAGAAAGGAAGTTCCTCTGACCCCTCTGATTACAGACCAACAGCTGTCACATCTTCCCTTGGTAAGGTATTTGAAACTTTAATTAATAAGCACATTGTTAAACATCTTGAATCCACCAACTTAATTAGTGATAGACAATATGGTTTTCGCCAAGAAAGATCCACCATTGACATTCTAACTCATACCATCCATCGATCAATTGACCTACATGAAGAAACTCATGCAGTAGCCCTTGATATTTCTAAAGCTTTCGATAGAGTATGGCACCGTTCCCTGCTGTCCAAACTCCCGTCTTTTGTTCCTTTGAGTTCCTATCTCAGTGAAAGGAAAATAAGAGTAAAAGTAGATGATGTATATTCCAATTTCACTCAATCAACGCCTGCGTGCCTCAGGGATTCGTTCTGTCGCCAACCTTGTTCCTGGTTCATATTAATGATCTCTTATCTATCACCCACAATCCCATCCACTCAAATACAGATGACTCAACCCTACATAGTTCATTCACACTCAGACACCCATGTACAGTCGTCAGCACAAATTCGCTGCAAGCCTGCTCGTGTGATGTGGTTGTTTTGTCTGGCAACAGTGTATAGGAACTAGTTGCCACACAGGCTTTTATACGCTTTAAAGACGTGTTTGTAAGAGTTAGTGCTATAAATCGCCCAGAAAGCAATAGTCTTTATATCTGATTAGCATAAAAATGAGCAAAAGACGACAGAAGAATGTTGTAGAGTGATAAAACCTGCTCTCGCTCGTACCCACCCCGTGTCCCTCCCCACCCTACCTCTCAACCCCCCCATGCCCCTTCATTTCCACCCCCCTCTCTCTGCACCCTGTCTACCTTAACCACGGCGCAGATCTACGTAAAGAACTGCACTCTTCTCCATTTCCTGTCTATTCCTGTAACCTTTTGGCTCCTTACATTCGAGAGTATCGCCTCAGTCTTTTTCACCCACACTTTACTCCAAACGTGATACAGTAGTTCGAAACGTGATGGGTTCTGATCCTGCTTCATGAATTAGTGAACAGTACGAGCGTGTTCTACCTCACTCCCCCCGTCCTCCCTTATAGTAGAGTAAGTCGTTCTTTCTGTTGTTCAGAGCAGGATTGTCAACTCTTTGTCCCCATGGGTTCATTTGCGCGTCCTTCTTACAAGTTGTATCAAGCTCTGCCGGCCCCTATATAATGAGCTCAGTCTCTGCATTATTTCCACTTAGATCTACTCCTCATTTTGTTCACATCTCTGTCCTCCCCTGTACAGTTATCATTGTGAGTGATCAGGAAGTGTCCAACCATCTAGCAGCTGTGTAACTTGAGTATAAGTGTTATTGCATTTTTTCTTGTACTGTATAGCATAAGGTGTTAATTCTTAGGCCTAGTGAGGTTTTTGTAATTCATGTAAGGTTCTTATTGTCAGCCATCATTACTAATATTTTGTATCTGTAATAATATATCTTGCGTTCACTGAGTATTATCTAGTATTTTCATTTTATCAGGGCTGACTTAGATAAATTTACTCTTGCTAATTTCGTGTTAATAGAGGCTATTGCAGTTAACCATATATTTAACCTTTTTTGATATTACATTATCCTTATGAGTCCTGAATGTTTTGTTGTTAGTTTGAGCATTAAACTTTAACTTGTAATTTTACCTAACTCTTTTGTTTTGAACCGGGAACTTTACGGGACAGTAGTGATTTTTAGTATTCTCACTTAAGGTGTACATTATCTTTCTCTGTTCCGTAACAATGGACAAATGTTTTTTTTTTTTTTACATTCAGTTAGAAAGCGAGATTTAATTTTAAACTGCTTTTACTGGGGCTAAAAAAGAATACTCATTCAAAGTTTCTTGCTCGTTTAGTTGAACCCCACATAAATTCAAACTTATTTTTCTTAACACTTCAGATGCCAACTCTACTTCTCGATCGGCTTCTTGTTTTATATTTCATAAATGTGATCTCTCACAGTGTTCTGTGTTTTGGAAAATTGGGAGTTTTTCGTAATCAAATTTGAGTACATTAGCGGAAGTTGCATATTTAGCAATTTCGACCAAAACTAACTATACAGAAATAACTCCAGCAAAATAGTTTTGAATTATCCAGAAAGTGGATGCCATCAGCTGTATCTAGTTCACAATTGGTTCTACCTTTAATCCGTGGTCACCTCTAAAATGAAATGAAAGAAACAGATCGGAAATTAAAAATCCAGTTAATCTTTACACCGCGGACACAACAGTTTAAGTCGACTCTCCTGGAACCTTATTTTTCTTAGACCCATCATCAGCAGTAGAACTATGTATATGAGGAACCAAGTAATGTTTAAAAATTGAATATCTCGGTACGGCTATACATTTACTTTTGCCTAATAATATATATCTGATAATCTATACCTAAACAATTTTCTTGTAAACGATTTGCCTTTCGGAGTGTTTTAGCCTTTGTAAATAAGGATAATCATACGAGTCGTCATACTGGGAAAATATACATTTGATCAGAAGGCTCAATATGCCACTTTAAAGCCCTGCATATAATGATAAAAATAATTTATTTCTAAATTTCGAAATTGTTTACACGTCTATCATCAGAAGAAACCCTTAGGGCTTTAACCACTCAAATGCCAGCCTTGTTTAACCTGTCAATCGATTTCATTCGTCACGTTACTTCATGAAGCCTTGTTACAGATTTTTTTTTTTTTGCACCCCCAGATATTTGTGTATTTTAAATAAGATTGGGAGTGTTTGAAAGCAAATTTGAGTGCACTTGTAGAAGTTTCATTTTTGGTGTTTTCACTCTCATTTATGTGAGTTTTAGAATCATTCAAATATAATAGTTTTAAAGTATTTCTAAAGCGGATGCTTTTACAGTAATGAAAAACTTGACCATTTTTTATCTGGTTACAACTACAAATGAAAAACGTCTCAAATGACCCACTTACGTAAAACTACAAAATCTTACCAGACGAAATTAATAAGGTTCATTCGGTGTTCCTTCAACTACTATATATCTATGGAGATTATGAGTAAAGTTATAAATAGTAAATCAAATATCTCGGTATATCTGTAGCGTTTATAATTTCTTGTATAAATTTATAGGTGAGAATCTAGACATCATTAATATTCCTTATCACGAATTTTATTTATTTTTTATATGGCTTATGGTATAACATGAACATACATAATGTACAAATATTTTTTTTTTAATTGTCATAAAGCTAGATCTAACCTTAAACTGCTTCGACTGCAGATTAAAAAAAAAAAAATATTCGACGTTTCACACTTGTTTAGGTGACCCGTACATTAATTCAAACATTTTAAACACCAGATGCCAACTACCTTTACTTCTGAATCGACTAGTTATATTTTCCAAAATGTGATTTATTCACCCTCAGAAATGTGTTTTGTGCTTTGGAAATAATTGTTTCGCATTCAATTTTCAGGACATTTGTGCAATCTGCATAATTAGCGATTACGACCAAAAATAAGTTTATAAAACATTCACTCCAGTATAACACCTTTGAATTATCCCCAATGTGGATGTTATTGGCCGTAACTAGTGCACGATTGGAATTACCTTTTATCCGTTAAATCTGACATTATTTTCTTAGACACATTATGAACAACAGAACTGCGTACATGAGGAACCAAGTAATGTTTTTATGTTGATTATCTCAGGCTATGTATATCTCAAAGTCGATATTTAAAAAAATTTCTTGTAAACGATTTATTGCCTTTCGGAGATGATTTTAGGCGGGTAAATATGGACAATGATATCACACGAAACTGGGAAAATAGTATATTTATTAAATTTGATCACGTGTCTAAAGATGCCGCTTTAAAGCCCTGCTTATAAACAGAAAAATAATATACGCTTTATCTCTAAATATAAAACTTGTTTACACGTCTCTGATGAAATAAAACTCTTTGAGCCTTAACCCAATAAATGTCACCCTTCTTTACATGTGAATCGATTTCATCCTACGTGTTACCTTATTTTGCCCTCTGATTTTTTTTTCCCAGGTGGACTTTTTTCACCCTCAGACATGTTTTCTGATTTTTAGATAACTGGAAGTGTTTCGCAGGTAATTTATAGGACAACTGTGGAATTTTCATTTTCGGTGTTTTCGCCTTCAATATACGGTCTTTAGGATCGCTCAAGTATAATATTTTTGAAGTATTCCTAACGCGTTTCATTTTACCGTGAAAAAACAGCTTGACATTTTTCTTATCTGGTTACCGCTATAAATGAAATGTCAACTAAACCTCTTCATAATGTAAAAATCCACACAATCTCTTAACGACATACAGTTCATTGTGTTCCTTCAACCTGCATTTCTCTTAGCTGTCATGCACTACATGTGTATGTATGTAAGGAATAAAGTTATATGGCAGTTAATTATATATCTCGGTATTGGCATGATGTTTATACTCTACAAATTTTTAGGTGAGAGTCCAGAGCTCGTTAATATTCCTTCAAACGAGTTTTACATTCATGAAAGATTTTACCTTGGGAAACGTAGCTAATTGTGTAACACGGACCTTCATAATGTGCAAATATTCATTTTTCTTTTTCTCACATTCAGCCACGACGCTAGATATAATGTCAAAGTGCTTCTATTGCAAATAAAAGAGTTTTCATTCGAACTTTCTCGCATGTTTCGGTAACCCCCACATGAATTCAAACTTACTGCTCTTAAACACCTCAGATGCCAACTCTCCTTACTTGTGAAAATGTTCTGTGTTTTGGATATAGTTGGGAGTGTTTCGTAATCAGTTTTAAGTACATCTGCGGAAGTTGCATATTCAGCTGTTTTGTCCAAAAATAAGATAATACAGCAATCACTTCAGTAAAATAGTTTTGAAAGTACTCCCAAATGGGATCAGCCGTAACTAGTTCACAATTGGGACTACCTTTTTTACATGAAGTCATTGCTATTATGAATTAAAAAAAAAAAAATATCGGAAAATAAAAATCTATTTAATCTTAACACGGTAGGCAAAACAGTTCATTCGACGTTTCTGCAACGTGATTTTTCTTAGACCCATTATGGACAGCAGAACTGCGTATATGAAGAATCAAGTAATGTTTATGAATTGAATTTCTTGGTACGGCTATGTGTCTACTTTTTCTGAATACTATATATATGATAATCGATTCCTAAGCAATATTCTTGTAAACGATTTATTCTTTCGAAGTGATTTTAGGTTTGTAAATATAGATAAGGATATCACACGAACGGTCATACTGGGAAAATATTCCATTTTTAAAGTTCTCAACAGAAGGCCTGATTATAAGGAGAAAAATAATATCTTTCATCTGTATAATTCCAAGTTGTTTTCACGTCTATGATCAAAATTCTTTGGGCTTTAACTCAAATAGCAGCCATCTTTACCTGTGAATCGATTTTATCCTACGTGTTACCTCATTTAACCTTGTTGCTGATTTTTTTTTATCCATCCATCCATCATCCAATCCTACATTTCCCCATGAGATGCGTAGGAGCCCGGGGCTAGGCAGTTGGCCCCGACATTTAAGATGAAAGTTACCAGCCCGAGTCATTCCTGAGTGACATTACGTGAGCAATCAGCCCCAACCACCCTTGGATATAAACCCTCACCGGCTCAATCCAATTGGAGCGCAATAATTACCCACTAAACCACCAGGCGCCAAAATTTGGTTATATGGTTACCACCCAGCGTAGTGTCACCCACAGGCTGAAGGAAGTGAAAAGAATGAAGGAAAGACAGAAGAGGGAGTGTAAAGTCACCCGTAGGCAGGAGGACAAGCAAAGAAGGAAGGAAAGAAAGACAGAAGAGAATGGAAGGAAAGAAGGATGGAGAGGAAATGCCAGACACCCTAGGTCAGCACTACAACGAGTGAAGGGATGGTGAGCGCCCCCACCTCCATGTGGATTTTTTCAGCCACAGATTTTTTTAAATTTTTTTTTTGCATCTGGATGTGTTTCTCAGCTAATTTATAGGACAATCGTGGAATTTTCATTTTCGGTGTTTTCGCCTTCAATTATACGGTCTGTAGGATTACTCAAGTATAATATTTTTGAAGTATTCCTAACATGGATTCATTTGCCGTGAAAAAAACGACCTTTTTCTCATAAATGAACAAACTCACAAATAAATATCTTCATAACGTAAAAATCCATATAGTCTCTTGACGACATACAGTTCATTGTTCCTTCAACCTGCACTTCTCAGCTGTTATGCACTACATGTGTATGTATATAAGAAATTTATAAATGGCAATTGATTATATATCTCGGTAATGGCATGATGTTCGTACTTTCTCTACAAGTTTTTAGGTGAGAGTCTAGAGCTCCTTAATGTTGCTTCTCACGACGTTTTACATTCCTGAAAGATTTTACCTAGAGAAACATGGCTTATTGTGTAACACGGACGTTCACAATGTGCAAAAATTCGTTTTTTTTGTTTTTTCACGTTGACACGAAGCTTGATTTAATTTTAAAGTTCTTCTATTGCAGATAAAAGAGAGTATTCATTCTATATTTCTCGCATGTTTCGGTAACCCAACATGAATTCAAACTTACTGTTCTTTAACACCTCAGAACAATTCTCCTTAATTTTTTTTTTATATAATTGGGAGTGGTTTGCAAATAGTTTTGAGGACTTCTGCAGAAGTTGCATATTTAGCTATTTTGTCAAAGAATAATACAGCAATCACTCCCGTAAACTAGTTTTGAAAGTACCCCCAAACTATACACATAGTTTTGATGTAGCCCCAAAGTGGATGCTATCAGCCGTAACTAGTTCACAACTGGCACTACCTTTCATCCGTAAGGTAAAGGCTGATAAATAAAAAAAATGACATCGGAAATTAAAAATTCAGTTAATCTCTACACGGCAGACACAACAGTTCCAGTCGGCGCTCCTGCAGTCTGATTTTTGCTAGACCCATTATGAACAATAGAACTGCGTATATGAGGAACCAAGTAATCCTTATAAATTGGATTTCTCAGTACGGCTATGTATTTACCTTTTCCTAATAATATATGATAATCGATTTGTGTTAGGTGGGAGTGCTCGCCATCCACTCACTCGATGTAGTGCTGCTCTCGAGTGTATGTCCTTTCCCTTTCCATCGTTCTTTCCTTCTATCCATCCTCTTCTGTCTCTTTCCTTCACTCTTTCCTCGTGCTTCTGCCTGTCGGTGACTCTACACTGAGTGACAAGACAAATGGTTTCCTGTACACCAGGAAACCATTTACTACACTGAGTGGTAACCATATAACCAATCGGATTGGGCTGGTGAAGGTTTATATCCAAGGGATGGTTGGGATTTATTGCTCACGTAATGCCACTCAGGGATGAATGAAACTGATCACTCATCTTAAATGTCGGGACAATCTTGCATCGTTCCGGCTCCTACTGTCTTGATGGGGCAATATAGGATTGGATGATGATAATCGATAGCTAAACAGATTTGTACTAAACTATTTATTGCATTTCTTAGTGATTTTACCATGGAAAATATGCTTAATGATACCACACCGTCATACTGGAAAAATATTTCATTTTTTAAAATTTGATTGGGAGACTCAAGAACCCACTTTAAAACAGGACTTCTTTACATGTGAGTTGATTTCATCTTATGTAATACCTCATTTAGCATTTTTCCTTTTTTTTTTTCGAATTGGATTTTTTCACCCTCAGATATGTTTTCTGATTTTCAAATAAAATTGGGGATATTTCCCAGCTA
Organism: Coenobita brevimanus; assembly: GCF_032717465.1. Taxonomy (NCBI): domain Eukaryota; kingdom Metazoa; phylum Arthropoda; class Malacostraca; order Decapoda; family Coenobitidae; genus Coenobita; species Coenobita brevimanus. Next base: position 26,801,796 of record NC_137045.1, on the reverse strand, counting down.
ATGTAGTGTATAATTGTGGAGGTTGCATTTTTGGTGTTTTCTCTCTGAGTTTTGCGGTTCTTAGCATGACTCAAGTATAATAGTTTTGAAGTATATCTTAAGCGGATGCTTTTACTATAACAAAACTTGATTGTTTTTTGTCTGAAGTTACCACTGCAAATGAAAAAAAAAAAAAAGCAATTGACCCTCTTCCTAACGTACTACCCCAAACAACCTTCAAACGACTTTAATACAGTTCATTCAATGTTCCTTGTCTGCAATTTTTGTAGCTGTCGTGCACTATTTGGGAGAGGAATAAAGTTATAAATGGTAATCATTTATATAATTTTATTTTGGTATTGCAAGTGTTTTTACTAACGAATATGTTTTTAGATGAGAGTCCAGAGCTCACTAATATTCCTTCTCACGAGATTTTATATTTTTGAGATTTTACCTAAGGTGTAACATGAAGTTTCATAATGTGCAAGTATTCGTTTCTACATTCACTCAGACGCTAGATGTGATTTTTAACTGATTGTACTGCAGGTGAAAAATACTCTTTCGAAGTATCTCGATTGTTTAGAAAAGCCCCTGGCTCTCACCTGAGAGTCCCGGGTTCGATTCCCGGCATATTGGTAATTTCTCTGATGATTTTTCCCGTGTAAAAAATATCAAGGAGGAATTCGAGGCAAACTGTTTTGTTGGATGCAAGATTTTCTCATAAAAAGAGAAATGAGAACAGTACTAAGGGGAAACTACTCATCATGGAAAGAAGTGACTAGTGGAGTACCACAGGGCTCAGTGCTGTCACCAATCATGTTTTTAGTGTATATAAATGATAGAGAATAACAGTGGAAATGAAAGGTATCTAAATATGTTTGCAGATGATGCAAAAATACAAAGGAGAATTACTAACACAGACTCTTGTAAAGAGCTACAAGAAGAATTAAATAAACTTCATGAATTGAGCAATACATGGCAAATGGAATTCAATGTGGACAAGTGTCATGTAATCAAGTTTGGTAAAAGTGGAAAAAGACCTGATTGGGATTATACGTTAGGAAATAAAACCCTATACACATCAGAAAGAGAGAAGGACCTAGGTGTGATTATCAATAACAGACTATCTCCGGCTGACCACATCAATGAGAAGGTACGGAAGATGTATATACTGCTTGCAAATATGAAGACATGCTAAGAAGGTTAATAACATCATTCATCAGACCAACCCTGGAGTATGCACCAGTAGTCTGGAGAAATCATCTCAAGAAACACATAGACAAGATTGAAAAAGTTCAAAGAGCCACTACAAGATGGATACCAAGCTTAAGGGATCTAAGCTATGAAGAAAGACTAAATAATCTGAATCTACCAACACTACAGGAGAGAAGGAAAAGAGGTGACATGATAATGCTATATAAATGCATATCAAGGAAGGAGAAAATAGACAAATGATTGCCTAACATATGGGGAAGCATCAGCAAGAGGACACTGCAAAAAGCTGCATAAGGAGATTTGATAAAGACGTAAGGAAATTAAGTTTCCCAAACAGAGCAATTGATCAGTGGAATGCCCTAGCGAATGAAATAGTGTGTGCCAAAACAATTCACAAATTTAAGGATATGTACGATAAATATGGTTTAAGACACGGGACTACGAGCTTGACTCATTCCTGTAAAGATACAATTACGTAAGAATAGGTAACAACACACACACAGAATTAGTCTGTTGTGATTAAATGTTGCGGTAGTAGACACCTGTTTTACACACACACACACACACACACACACACACACACACACACACACACACACACACACACAATAAATCTATCTATCTATCTATTGCCAGACGCCTCAATCCCGTTTGGGGTGGCCTCAAACAAATCGCCTCCAAGTCGCCCTGTCCCCCGCCATTTCACTACCCCGCTTCCAACTCACACCCCCCTCTCTCATATACCTCTCCACTCCCATCCCTCCATCTCATCCTCGGCCTCCACCTCCATCTTCCCCCCTCCACCTCACTCACATACACTCTCTTCGTCAGTCTTTCACCCTCCATCCTCTCCACATGGCCAAACCACCTCAGTGTGTTCCTCATAACGCTTCCTATCACATCCACATCCACACCACAACACTCCTTTATATCCTCATTCGTCAGCCTGTCCACGTGACTCCACAGGCTCCTCTTAAATAACTCATTTCCACTGCTCTCACTCTTGACTTGTGTCCTTCCAACAATGTCTAAGCTTCACTTCCGTACGTTAGAGTTGGTATCACAATTCTGTCATGTAGTAACTTTTTCACTTCCATCCTCACTTCCCTGTTTCTTATCACTGCTTTCAAAGAACCAGCAACCTTTCTTCCCTGCTGTACCCTTTCAAGCACTTCACCCTCCAAACCTCCATCCTTACTCATCACACTACCCAAGTACTTAAACGTACTCACATTTTCCAATTCCTCACCATCCAACCTCGCTGTACATTCACTAACTTCACCTCTCTCAAAGACCATCACTTTTCCCTACATTCACCTTTAGATTCCGTTTCTTACTGTCTCAAACTCATCCACCAAGCCTTGCAGCTTCCCCTTCGTCTTCACTCAACAACACAGTATCATCTGCAAACTACAGTACAGGGAGTTTCCAAACACTATCCTCTCTCACCAGGGCCACTCCAACATCCACTACCCTACCTTGTACCTCTTTTATTACCCCATCCATGTACAGATTGAACAACCATGGAGACATGACACATCCCTGTTTCAAACCAACTTTCAAAGAGAAAAATTCACAGTTCACCATTCACACGCACTGCAGCCTTAGCATCCACATACACAGCATTCAACAACTTCCCATCTATTCCATATATTCTTAATACTTTCCACAAACCTTGTCTATTAACTCTGTCATATGCTTTCTCCAAATCCATGAAAGACGCATACTTCTTTCCCTTCTCTAGAAACTTTTCCACTAAAGATCTAAGAATGAATATCTGTTCTTCTCCAACTAACTCCTCTGTTCTTTCTCTAAGTCTGTCAATAAGTATCCTACAATACACTTTTCCTATGATTACCACACACATCTTTTTCCCCTTTTCCTGTGTACAAGGGAATACTTATACCTGATTTCCAATCCTCCTGGACTCTACCTTCCTCCCAGGCCAATCTGCACATTTTCCACATCCATTCTACTACTATCTCTCCTCCATACTTCAGCATTTCACCGCACACTCCATCAATTCCTGAGGCTTTCCCCAATTAAACTTCCTTCATTGCTTCCACAACTTCTATCCTCTCACCTCCCTCCTCCTCCCAATCATTCCCAAGCTTTCCATCCTCTATGTTCAACAATTCCTTAAAGTGTTCTCCCCATCTGCTCACTTTTTCTTCTTTCTCCACTAGTAATCTACCACATTTATCTTTCACTCCCCTGTTAAATTCACTTCCACTCTGTCTTACTCTTTTCACCTCTTTCCAGAACATTTTCTTACAGTCCCTCTACACTTCCACATCCAAATTCCTCATCCGCATTCTTTTTACTCTAATCTTTTCACCTCTTTCTTTCTACATATAACTCTCTCTTTTCCTCTCAACTTCTTCCACTATACAATGAATGGATCTTTTGTGCCTCAGTCTTTCTCATCTCTTCATTCCACCTTTTAATTTATAATTTCCTATGAGTATTTTTTTTAATACTTATGACCACGGATAAAAGGTAGTTCTAACCGCTATCGAGGTAGTTCAGAGCAGTTTTACTGGAATGATGGCTGTGTAAACCTTATTTTGGGCAAAATCGCTAAATATCCCATATCCTAAAATGTACTCAAATCTGAATGCTAGGCACTATAAACTCGAAAACGCAGAATGCATTTCTGAGGGTGAAACAATCACATTGGCAAACAAATAAAAGATATCGATTGACACGTAAATGGAACTGGCATCGGAGGTGTATAAGAACAATGTATATGAATTGATGTGGTCACAAAAAAAAAAAAAAAAAAGATACGTCGAATGAGTATTTTTTGTTGTCTGCAGGTGCACTTTAAAATTACATCTATCCTCCTGAATTAAAAAAAATATTTGCACATTATGATCGTTTGTGTTACATAAACATTTCCTTGGGTAAAATGTCAAAACTGTGATGCCTCGTGAGAAAGAACACTGATGAGCTTTTGACACCTAAAATAAAATATAACTATATTCCTAATCGCCGTAGACATATACTTGTAGTGTATGACAGCTACAAAATGCGCATGTTGAAGGATCACTGAAAGAACTCTATTGATGACCTCGATACTTCTTTACGAAATGTCATTTTTGTTCTTGATTTATAGTTAGAACTGAAAAACAAATGAAATTTTTTTGTTACTAATAGTATCCCCGTTAAACATAATTCAAAACGATTATACTTGAATGATCATAAAAACCGCTTAATTAAGGGCGAAAACAATAAATATGCAACATCCACATATGTACTCTAAATTGGCTGGGAATCACTCCCATTTGTATCTACAATTTAAAAACATTTCTGAACGTGAGAAAGTTTGTCTCCGAGAAAAAAGTCAGGAACATCTATAAATGAGGTAACGTACGATGAAATGGACTCTATTAAAGAATGCTGGCATTCTGCAAAAGTATCGTTTCATTAGAGATGTGTAAAAAAAACTTCTGAAGTTAGAGACAAAAGGGATGTTATTTTTATATACATAAGTATGATTTTAAAGAGGCATCTAAAGTCAGATCAAATTTAAAAAATGGATTATTTCTTTCGTGGGATATCATTATCCATATTTACCAAGATAAAATGACTTTGAATGGCACTAAAGGTTTTACAAGAAAATTGTGTAGGTATTGGTAATCAGATATATATTATTAAAAAAAAAAATACCCGTACTGAGGTATACAATTTATCAACAATTCTTGGTTCCTTATGTAAGCAGATTTATTGTTCATGATGGGTCAAAAATATCAGGTTACATGAGCGTCGACGTGGACTGATTAACTTAATTTATAAATTCCGAGGAGTCTGTTGGCAAATCGTCTTATTTTTTTTACTAATCTTTATCGTGACCACGGATAAAAGGTGGTTCCAACTGTGAACTACATACGACTGATAGCATCGGCTATGGGGGTAGTTCAGAACTATTTTACTGGAGTGATGGCTGTATAAACTTATTTTTGGTCAAAATCGCTAAATATGCGACTTCCATGAATACACTGTTTTGATTGCGAGACACTCCCAGTTATTTCCAAAACTCAGAAGACATTTCTGAGGGTGAAAATTTTTTTTTTAGGAAACGTATAAAAAGATGTGGGTTGAAAAGAAAATGGAGGTGCCATCTGAGGTGTATAAGAACAATATATTTGAATTGATGTTGTCACCTAAAGAAGCGAGAAACTTCGAATGAGTATTCTTTGTTGACTGCAGTACAAGCACTTTAAAATTACATATAACTTCCTAATTGTAAAAAAAAAAATAATATTTGCACATTATGAAGGTTCGTGCTACACCATAAACATTTCCTTAAATAAAATCTACCACACCTTTCGGAGAGAATTTATGTCGGTAAATATAGATAATTGTAACAAACGAACAGTCATACTTAGAAAATACTTCATTTGTTATAATCTGAATAGGAGGCCCAGGAATCCACTTTAAAGGTCTTATGAAGATAAAAATGATACCCATTATATCTAATTTTCCTAGTTGCTTTCTCGTCTCCGATCAGACAAAACTCTTTAGGCTTTAACCCCTTCTTTACCTGTGAATCGATATCATCCTACGAATTACCTGATTTAGCGTTGTTACCAATTTTTTTTTTTCCAAGTGGCCTTTTTTCACCTGTTTTTTCTTATTTTTAGATACAACTTGGAGTTTCCCCACTAATTTATAGTACAATTAACGAAGTTGTATTTTTGGCGTTTTCGCCCACAATTATGCGGTTTTTATGATCACTCAGGTTTAATTGTTTTGGATACCTAATGCTGATGCTTTTGCCATGATAAAGCAACTTGACATTTTTTTTTTTAACTGTAGGGATGGATTTAGAAATTATCTTGCTGACATTCCATGGCAATCTTTCTTCTCTACCGGTCCCAATTCTATCCAGTCCCACCCAAATTTGGTATGGATTTATTCATACCAAGTCAACAGTTCAGTAAAAGATCGCACTCTCCAAAATGGATTGATGTCAACTGTGCCAGAGCAACAGCCCAAAAATCATTAGCATATAACTCTTACTTAAAATCAAAAGCATCTAAATCACTCTCCCATTTTAAAATTGTTAGAAATCATGCAAAAGCTGTATTAAATCTATCTAAATCAAACTTTCTTCAAAAGCATCAAAATTACTTAACAACCCTAATGACAATAGAATATTCTGGTCAACTCTTAATGCTTTCAATAATAACCTTAACAAGTCATCTTCCATTCCCCCACTAAAATCTTCAGATGGCACCATTACAAATTACCCATGTGGGAAAACAGATATTTTTGCCAGTACATTTGCCAGAAATTCTACCTTAGAGGATGCCAGTCAGAATATCCCAGTACTAGAACTTGACTCCCCCGAAATTGTTCCACTTAAAATACAGACAAGATACGTAAAATCCATCAGACAATTTACCTACCAATAAAGCTCCAGGTCTTGATGGAATTCCGCCAATTGTTTTGAAAGTGTTCCCCAGAACTTGCCTCTGTTCTAGCTAAATTATTCAGACTAATCACACGGACATTCTCATTCCCAAATTCATGGAAAGAAGCCAATATCCACCCTATTCCGAAGAAAGGAAGTTCCTCTGACCCCTCTGATTACAGACCAACAGCTGTCACATCTTCCCTTGGTAAGGTATTTGAAACTTTAATTAATAAGCACATTGTTAAACATCTTGAATCCACCAACTTAATTAGTGATAGACAATATGGTTTTCGCCAAGAAAGATCCACCATTGACATTCTAACTCATACCATCCATCGATCAATTGACCTACATGAAGAAACTCATGCAGTAGCCCTTGATATTTCTAAAGCTTTCGATAGAGTATGGCACCGTTCCCTGCTGTCCAAACTCCCGTCTTTTGTTCCTTTGAGTTCCTATCTCAGTGAAAGGAAAATAAGAGTAAAAGTAGATGATGTATATTCCAATTTCACTCAATCAACGCCTGCGTGCCTCAGGGATTCGTTCTGTCGCCAACCTTGTTCCTGGTTCATATTAATGATCTCTTATCTATCACCCACAATCCCATCCACTCAAATACAGATGACTCAACCCTACATAGTTCATTCACACTCAGACACCCATGTACAGTCGTCAGCACAAATTCGCTGCAAGCCTGCTCGTGTGATGTGGTTGTTTTGTCTGGCAACAGTGTATAGGAACTAGTTGCCACACAGGCTTTTATACGCTTTAAAGACGTGTTTGTAAGAGTTAGTGCTATAAATCGCCCAGAAAGCAATAGTCTTTATATCTGATTAGCATAAAAATGAGCAAAAGACGACAGAAGAATGTTGTAGAGTGATAAAACCTGCTCTCGCTCGTACCCACCCCGTGTCCCTCCCCACCCTACCTCTCAACCCCCCCCATGCCCCTTCATTTCCACCCCCCCCTCTCTGCACCCTGTCTACCTTAACCACGGCGCAGATCTACGTAAAGAACTGCACTCTTCTCCATTTCCTGTCTATTCCTGTAACCTTTTGGCTCCTTACATTCGAGAGTATCGCCTCAGTCTTTTTCACCCACACTTTACTCCAAACGTGATACAGTAGTTCGAAACGTGATGGGTTCTGATCCTGCTTCATGAATTAGTGAACAGTACGAGCGTGTTCTACCTCACTCCCCCCGTCCTCCCTTATAGTAGAGTAAGTCGTTCTTTCTGTTGTTCAGAGCAGGATTGTCAACTCTTTGTCCCCATGGGTTCATTTGCGCGTCCTTCTTACAAGTTGTATCAAGCTCTGCCGGCCCCTATATAATGAGCTCAGTCTCTGCATTATTTCCACTTAGATCTACTCCTCATTTTGTTCACATCTCTGTCCTCCCCTGTACAGTTATCATTGTGAGTGATCAGGAAGTGTCCAACCATCTAGCAGCTGTGTAACTTGAGTATAAGTGTTATTGCATTTTTTCTTGTACTGTATAGCATAAGGTGTTAATTCTTAGGCCTAGTGAGGTTTTTGTAATTCATGTAAGGTTCTTATTGTCAGCCATCATTACTAATATTTTGTATCTGTAATAATATATCTTGCGTTCACTGAGTATTATCTAGTATTTTCATTTTATCAGGGCTGACTTAGATAAATTTACTCTTGCTAATTTCGTGTTAATAGAGGCTATTGCAGTTAACCATATATTTAACCTTTTTTGATATTACATTATCCTTATGAGTCCTGAATGTTTTGTTGTTAGTTTGAGCATTAAACTTTAACTTGTAATTTTACCTAACTCTTTTGTTTTGAACCGGGAACTTTACGGGACAGTAGTGATTTTTAGTATTCTCACTTAAGGTGTACATTATCTTTCTCTGTTCCGTAACAATGGACAAATGTTTTTTTTTTTTTTTTACATTCAGTTAGAAAGCGAGATTTAATTTTAAACTGCTTTTACTGGGGCTAAAAAAGAATACTCATTCAAAGTTTCTTGCTCGTTTAGTTGAACCCCACATAAATTCAAACTTATTTTTCTTAACACTTCAGATGCCAACTCTACTTCTCGATCGGCTTCTTGTTTTATATTTCATAAATGTGATCTCTCACAGTGTTCTGTGTTTTGGAAAATTGGGAGTTTTTCGTAATCAAATTTGAGTACATTAGCGGAAGTTGCATATTTAGCAATTTCGACCAAAACTAACTATACAGAAATAACTCCAGCAAAATAGTTTTGAATTATCCAGAAAGTGGATGCCATCAGCTGTATCTAGTTCACAATTGGTTCTACCTTTAATCCGTGGTCACCTCTAAAATGAAATGAAAGAAACAGATCGGAAATTAAAAATCCAGTTAATCTTTACACCGCGGACACAACAGTTTAAGTCGACTCTCCTGGAACCTTATTTTTCTTAGACCCATCATCAGCAGTAGAACTATGTATATGAGGAACCAAGTAATGTTTAAAAATTGAATATCTCGGTACGGCTATACATTTACTTTTGCCTAATAATATATATCTGATAATCTATACCTAAACAATTTTCTTGTAAACGATTTGCCTTTCGGAGTGTTTTAGCCTTTGTAAATAAGGATAATCATACGAGTCGTCATACTGGGAAAATATACATTTGATCAGAAGGCTCAATATGCCACTTTAAAGCCCTGCATATAATGATAAAAATAATTTATTTCTAAATTTCGAAATTGTTTACACGTCTATCATCAGAAGAAACCCTTAGGGCTTTAACCACTCAAATGCCAGCCTTGTTTAACCTGTCAATCGATTTCATTCGTCACGTTACTTCATGAAGCCTTGTTACAGATTTTTTTTTTTTTGCACCCCCAGATATTTGTGTATTTTAAATAAGATTGGGAGTGTTTGAAAGCAAATTTGAGTGCACTTGTAGAAGTTTCATTTTTGGTGTTTTCACTCTCATTTATGTGAGTTTTAGAATCATTCAAATATAATAGTTTTAAAGTATTTCTAAAGCGGATGCTTTTACAGTAATGAAAAACTTGACCATTTTTTATCTGGTTACAACTACAAATGAAAAACGTCTCAAATGACCCACTTACGTAAAACTACAAAATCTTACCAGACGAAATTAATAAGGTTCATTCGGTGTTCCTTCAACTACTATATATCTATGGAGATTATGAGTAAAGTTATAAATAGTAAATCAAATATCTCGGTATATCTGTAGCGTTTATAATTTCTTGTATAAATTTATAGGTGAGAATCTAGACATCATTAATATTCCTTATCACGAATTTTATTTATTTTTTATATGGCTTATGGTATAACATGAACATACATAATGTACAAATATTTTTTTTTTAATTGTCATAAAGCTAGATCTAACCTTAATCTGCTTCGACTGCAGATTTAAAAAAAAAAAAATATTCGACGTTTCACACTTGTTTAGGTGACCCGTACATTAATTCAAACATTTTAAACACCAGATGCCAACTACCTTTACTTCTGAATCGACTAGTTATATCTTCCAAAATGTGATTTTTTCACCCTCAGAAATGTGTTTTGTGCTTTGGAAATAATTGTTTCGCATTCAATTTTCAGGACATTTGTGCAATCTGCATAATTAGCGATTACGACCAAAAATAAGTTTATAAAACATTCACTCCAGTATAACACCTTTGAATTATCCCCAATGTGGATGTTATTGGCCGTAACTAGTGCACGATTGGAATTACCTTTTATCCGTTAAATCTGACATTATTTTCTTAGACACATTATGAACAACAGAACTGCGTACATGAGGAACCAAGTAATGTTTTTATGTTGATTATCTCAGGCTATGTATATCTCAAAGTCGATATTTAAAAAAATTTCTTGTAAACGATTTATTGCCTTTCGGAGATGATTTTAGGCGGGTAAATATGGACAATGATATCACACGAAACTGGGAAAATAGTATATTTATTAAATTTGATCACGTGTCTAAAGATGCCGCTTTAAAGCCCTGCTTATAAACAGAAAAATAATATACGCTTTATCTCTAAATATAAAACTTGTTTACACGTCTCTGATGAAATAAAACTCTTTGAGCCTTAACCCAATAAATGTCACCCTTCTTTACATGTGAATCGATTTCATCCTACGTGTTACCTTATTTTGCCCTCTGATTTTTTTTTTCCCAGGTGGACTTTTTTCACCCTCAGACATGTTTTCTGATTTTTAGATAACTGGAAGTGTTTCGCAGGTAATTTATAGGACAACTGTGGAATTTTCATTTTCGGTGTTTTCGCCTTCAATATACGGTCTTTAGGATCGCTCAAGTATAATATTTTTGAAGTATTCCTAACGCGTTTCATTTTACCGTGAAAAAACAGCTTGACATTTTTCTTATCTGGTTACCGCTATAAATGAAATGTCAACTAAACCTCTTCATAATGTAAAAATCCACACAATCTCTTAACGACATACAGTTCATTGTGTTCCTTCAACCTGCATTTCTCTTAGCTGTCATGCACTACATGTGTATGTATGTAAGGAATAAAGTTATATGGCAGTTAATTATATATCTCGGTATTGGCATGATGTTTATACTCTACAAATTTTTAGGTGAGAGTCCAGAGCTCGTTAATATTCCTTCAAACGAGTTTTACATTCATGAAAGATTTTACCTTGGGAAACGTAGCTAATTGTGTAACACGGACCTTCATAATGTGCAAATATTCATTTTTCTTTTTCTCACATTCAGCCACGACGCTAGATATAATGTCAAAGTGCTTCTATTGCAAATAAAAGAGTTTTCATTCGAACTTTCTCGCATGTTTCGGTAACCCCCACATGAATTCAAACTTACTGCTCTTAAACACCTCAGATGCCAACTCTCCTTACTTGTGAAAATGTTCTGTGTTTTGGATATAGTTGGGAGTGTTTCGTAATCAGTTTTAAGTACATCTGCGGAAGTTGCATATTCAGCTGTTTTGTCCAAAAATAAGATAATACAGCAATCACTTCAGTAAAATAGTTTTGAAAGTACTCCCAAATGGGATCAGCCGTAACTAGTTCACAATTGGGACTACCTTTTTTACATGAAGTCATTGCTATTATGAATTAAAAAAAAATATATATCGGAAAATAAAAATCTATTTAATCTTAACACGGTAGGCAAAACAGTTCATTCGACGTTTCTGCAACGTGATTTTTCTTAGACCCATTATGGACAGCAGAACTGCGTATATGAAGAATCAAGTAATGTTTATGAATTGAATTTCTTGGTACGGCTATGTGTCTACTTTTTCTGAATACTATATATATGATAATCGATTCCTAAGCAATATTCTTGTAAACGATTTATTCTTTCGAAGTGATTTTAGGTTTGTAAATATAGATAAGGATATCACACGAACGGTCATACTGGGAAAATATTCCATTTTTAAAGTTCTCAACAGAAGGCCTGATTATAAGGAGAAAAATAATATCTTTCATCTGTATAATTCCAAGTTGTTTTCACGTCTATGATCAAAATTCTTTGGGCTTTAACTCAAATAGCAGCCATCTTTACCTGTGAATCGATTTTATCCTACGTGTTACCTCATTTAACCTTGTTGCTGATTTTTTTTTTTTATCCATCCATCCATCATCCAATCCTACATTTCCCCATGAGATGCGTAGGAGCCCGGGGCTAGGCAGTTGGCCCCGACATTTAAGATGAAAGTTACCAGCCCGAGTCATTCCTGAGTGACATTACGTGAGCAATCAGCCCCAACCACCCTTGGATATAAACCCTCACCGGCTCAATCCAATTGGAGCGCAATAATTACCCACTAAACCACCAGGCGCCAAAATTTGGTTATATGGTTACCACCCAGCGTAGTGTCACCCACAGGCTGAAGGAAGTGAAAAGAATGAAGGAAAGACAGAAGAGGGAGTGTAAAGTCACCCGTAGGCAGGAGGACAAGCAAAGAAGGAAGGAAAGAAAGACAGAAGAGAATGGAAGGAAAGAAGGATGGAGAGGAAATGCCAGACACCCTAGGTCAGCACTACAACGAGTGAAGGGATGGTGAGCGCCCCCACCTCCATGTGGATTTTTTCAGCCACAGATTTTTTTAAATTTTTTTTTGCATCTGGATGTGTTTCTCAGCTAATTTATAGGACAATCGTGGAATTTTCATTTTCGGTGTTTTCGCCTTCAATTATACGGTCTGTAGGATTACTCAAGTATAATATTTTTGAAGTATTCCTAACATGGATTCATTTGCCGTGAAAAAAACGACCTTTTTCTCATAAATGAACAAACTCACAAATAAATATCTTCATAACGTAAAAATCCATATAGTCTCTTGACGACATACAGTTCATTGTTCCTTCAACCTGCACTTCTCAGCTGTTATGCACTACATGTGTATGTATATAAGAAATTTATAAATGGCAATTGATTATATATCTCGGTAATGGCATGATGTTCGTACTTTCTCTACAAGTTTTTAGGTGAGAGTCTAGAGCTCCTTAATGTTGCTTCTCACGACGTTTTACATTCCTGAAAGATTTTACCTAGAGAAACATGGCTTATTGTGTAACACGGACGTTCACAATGTGCAAAAATTCGTTTTTTTTGTTTTTTCACGTTGACACGAAGCTTGATTTAATTTTAAAGTTCTTCTATTGCAGATAAAAGAGAGTATTCATTCTATATTTCTCGCATGTTTCGGTAACCCAACATGAATTCAAACTTACTGTTCTTTAACACCTCAGAACAATTCTCCTTAATTTTTTTTTTTTTTTATATAATTGGGAGTGGTTTGCAAATAGTTTTGAGGACTTCTGCAGAAGTTGCATATTTAGCTATTTTGTCAAAGAATAATACAGCAATCACTCCCGTAAACTAGTTTTGAAAGTACCCCCAAACTATACACATAGTTTTGATGTAGCCCCAAAGTGGATGCTATCAGCCGTAACTAGTTCACAACTGGCACTACCTTTCATCCGTAAGGTAAAGGCTGATAAATAAAAAAAATGACATCGGAAATTAAAAATTCAGTTAATCTCTACACGGCAGACACAACAGTTCCAGTCGGCGCTCCTGCAGTCTGATTTTTGCTAGACCCATTATGAACAATAGAACTGCGTATATGAGGAACCAAGTAATCCTTATAAATTGGATTTCTCAGTACGGCTATGTATTTACCTTTTCCTAATAATATATGATAATCGATTTGTGTTAGGTGGGAGTGCTCGCCATCCACTCACTCGATGTAGTGCTGCTCTCGAGTGTATGTCCTTTCCCTTTCCATCGTTCTTTCCTTCTATCCATCCTCTTCTGTCTCTTTCCTTCACTCTTTCCTCGTGCTTCTGCCTGTCGGTGACTCTACACTGAGTGACAAGACAAATGGTTTCCTGTACACCAGGAAACCATTTACTACACTGAGTGGTAACCATATAACCAATCGGATTGGGCTGGTGAAGGTTTATATCCAAGGGATGGTTGGGATTTATTGCTCACGTAATGCCACTCAGGGATGAATGAAACTGATCACTCATCTTAAATGTCGGGACAATCTTGCATCGTTCCGGCTCCTACTGTCTTGATGGGGCAATATAGGATTGGATGATGATAATCGATAGCTAAACAGATTTGTACTAAACTATTTATTGCATTTCTTAGTGATTTTACCATGGAAAATATGCTTAATGATACCACACCGTCATACTGGAAAAATATTTCATTTTTTAAAATTTGATTGGGAGACTCAAGAACCCACTTTAAAACAGGACTTCTTTACATGTGAGTTGATTTCATCTTATGTAATACCTCATTTAGCATTTTTCCTTTTTTTTTTTTTCGAATTGGATTTTTTATCACCCTCAGATATGTTTTCTGATTTTCAAATAAAATTGGGGATATTTCCCAGCTAATGTAGTGTATAATTGTGGAGGTTGCATTTTTGGTGTTTTCTCTCTGAGTTTTGCGGTTCTTAGCATGACTCAAGTATAATAGTTTTGAAGTATATCTTAAGCGGATGCTTTTACTATAACAAAACTTGATTGTTTTTTGTCTGAAGTTACCACTGCAAATGAAAAAAAAAAAAAAAAGCAATTGACCCTCTTCCTAACGTACTACCCCAAACAACCTTCAAACGACTTTAATACAGTTCATTCAATGTTCCTTGTCTGCAATTTTTGTAGCTGTCGTGCACTATTTGGGAGAGGAATAAAGTTATAAATGGTAATCATTTATATAATTTTATTTTGGTATTGCAAGTGTTTTTACTAACGAATATGTTTTTAGATGAGAGTCCAGAGCTCACTAATATTCCTTCTCACGAGATTTTATATTTTTGAGATTTTACCTAAGGTGTAACATGAAGTTTCATAATGTGCAAGTATTCGTTTCTACATTCACTCAGACGCTAGATGTGATTTTTAACTGATTGTACTGCAGGTGAAAAATACTCTTTCGAAGTATCTCGATTGTTTAGAAAAGCCCCTGGCTCTCACCTGAGAGTCCCGGGTTCGATTCCCGGCATATTGGTAATTTCTCTGATGATTTTTCCCGTGTAAAAAATATCAAGGAGGAATTCGAGGCAAACTGTTTTGTTGGATGCAAGATTTTCTCATAAAAAGAGAAATGAGAACAGTACTAAGGGGAAACTACTCATCATGGAAAGAAGTGACTAGTGGAGTACCACAGGGCTCAGTGTGCTGTCACCAATCAGAGAATAACAGTGTAAATAAATGATCTAGATATGTTTGCAGATGATGCATCTAAATATGTTTGCAGAGAATTACAATACAAAGAGAATTACAACACAGAATCTTGTAAATAAACTACATGAAACTTCATGAATTGAGCAATACATGGCAAATGGAATTCAATGTGGACAAGTGTCATGTAATCAAGTTTGGTAAAAGTGGAAAAAGACCTGATTGAAAACCCTATACACGTTAGAAGAGAGAAGGACCTAGGTGTGATTATCAATAACAGACTATCTCCGGCTGACCACATCAATGAGAAGGTACGGAAGATGTATATACTGCTTGCAAATATGAAGACATGCTAAGAAGGTTAATAACATCATTCATCAGACCAACCCTGGAGTATGCACCAGTAGTCTGGAGAAATCATCTCAAGAAACACATAGACAAGATTGAAAAAGTTCAAAGAGCCACTACAAGATGGATACCAAGCTTAAGGGATCTAAGCTATGAAGAAAGACTAAATAATCTGAATCTACCAACACTACAGGAGAGAAGGAAAAGAGGTGACATGATAATGCTATATAAATGCATATCAAGGAAGGAGAAAATAGACAAATGATTGCCTAACATATGGGGAAGCATCAGCAAGAGGACACTGGAAAAAGCTGCATAAGGAGATTTGATAAAGACGTAAGGAAATTAAGTTTCCCAAACAGAGCAATTGATCAGTGGAATGCCCTAGCGAATGAAATAGTGTGTGCCAAAACAATTCACAAATTTAAGGATATGTACGATAAATATGGTTTAAGACACGGGACTACGAGCTTGACTCATTCCTGTAAAGATACAATTACGTAAGAATAGGTAACAACACACACACAGAATTAGTCTGTTGTGATTAAATGTTGCGGTAGTAGACACCTGTTTTACACACACACACACACACACACACACACACACACACACACAATAAATCTATCTATCTATCTATTGCCAGACGCCTCAATCCCGTTTGGGGTGGCCTCAAACAAATCGCCTCCAAGTCGCCCTGTCCCCCGCCATTTCACTACCCCGCTTCCAACTCACACCCCCCTCTCTCATATACCTCTCCACTCCCATCCCTCCATCTCATCCTCGGCCTCCACCTCCATCTTCCCCCCTCCACCTCACTCACATACACTCTCTTCGTCAGTCTTTCACCCTCCATCCTCTCCACATGGCCAAACCACCTCAGTGTGTTCCTCATAACGCTTCCTATCACATCCACATCCACACCACAACACTCCTTTATATCCTCATTCGTCAGCCTGTCCACGTGACTCCACAGGCTCCTCTTAAATAACTCATTTCCACTGCTCTCACTCTTGACTTGTGTCCTTCCAACAATGTCTAAGCTTCACTTCCGTACGTTAGAGTTGGTATCACAATTCTGTCATGTAGTAACTTTTTCACTTCCATCCTCACTTCCCTGTTTCTTATCACTGCTTTCAAAGAACCAGCAACCTTTCTTCCCTGCTGTACCCTTTCAAGCACTTCACCCTCCAAACCTCCATCCTTACTCATCACACTACCCAAGTACTTAAACGTACTCACATTTTCCAATTCCTCACCATCCAACCTCGCTGTACATTCACTAACTTCACCTCTCTCAAAGACCATCACTTTTCCCTACATTCACCTTTAGATTCCGTTTCTTACTGTCTCAAACTCATCCACCAAGCCTTGCAGCTTCCCCTTCGTCTTCACTCAACAACACAGTATCATCTGCAAACTACAGTACAGGGAGTTTCCAAACACTATCCTCTCTCACCAGGGCCACTCCAACATCCACTACCCTACCTTGTACCTCTTTTATTACCCCATCCATGTACAGATTGAACAACCATGGAGACATGACACATCCCTGTTTCAAACCAACTTTCAAAGAGAAAAATTCACAGTTCACCATTCACACGCACTGCAGCCTTAGCATCCACATACACAGCATTCAACAACTTCCCATCTATTCCATATATTCTTAATACTTTCCACAAACCTTGTCTATTAACTCTGTCATATGCTTTCTCCAAATCCATGAAAGACGCATACTTCTTTCCCTTCTCTAGAAACTTTTCCACTAAAGATCTAAGAATGAATATCTGTTCTTCTCCAACTAACTCCTCTGTTCTTTCTCTAAGTCTGTCAATAAGTATCCTACAATACACTTTTCCTATGATTACCACACACATCTTTTTCCCCTTTTCCTGTGTACAAGGGAATACTTATACCTGATTTCCAATCCTCCTGGACTCTACCTTCCTCCCAGGCCAATCTGCACATTTTCCACATCCATTCTACTACTATCTCTCCTCCATACTTCAGCATTTCACCGCACACTCCATCAATTCCTGAGGCTTTCCCCAATTAAACTTCCTTCATTGCTTCCACAACTTCTATCCTCTCACCTCCCTCCTCCTCCCAATCATTCCCAAGCTTTCCATCCTCTATGTTCAACAATTCCTTAAAGTGTTCTCCCCATCTGCTCACTTTTTCTTCTTTCTCCACTAGTAATCTACCACATTTATCTTTCACTCCCCTGTTAAATTCACTTCCACTCTGTCTTACTCTTTTCACCTCTTTCCAGAACATTTTCTTACAGTCCCTCTACACTTCCACATCCAAATTCCTCATCCGCATTCTTTTTACTCTAATCTTTTCACCTCTTTCTTTCTACATATAACTCTCTCTTTTCCTCTCAACTTCTTCCACTATACAATGAATGGATCTTTTGTGCCTCAGTCTTTCTTATCTCTTCATTCCACCTTTTAATTTATAATTCCCTATGAGTATTTTTTTAATACTTATGACCACGGATAAAAGGTAGTTCTAACCGCTATCGAGGTAGTTCAGAGCAGTTTTACTGGAATGATGGCTGTGTAAACCTTATTTTGGGCAAAATCGCTAAATATCCCATATCCTAAAATGTACTCAAATCTGAATGCTAGGCACTATAAACTCGAAAACGCAGAATGCATTTCTGAGGGTGAAACAATCACATTGGCAAACAAATAAAAGATATCGATTGACACGTAAATGGAACTGGCATCGGAGGTGTATAAGAACAATGTATATGAATTGATGTGGTCACAAAAAAAAAAAAAAAAAAGATACGTCGAATGAGTATTTTTTGTTGTCTGCAGGTGCACTTTAAAATTACATCTATCCTCCTGAATTAAAAAAAAATATTTGCACATTATGATCGTTTGTGTTACATAAACATTTCCTTGGGTAAAATGTCAAAACTGTGATGCCTCGTGAGAAAGAACACTGATGAGCTTTTGACACCTAAAATAAAATATAACTATATTCCTAATCGCCGTAGACATATACTTGTAGTGTATGACAGCTACAAAATGCGCATGTTGAAGGATCACTGAAAGAACTCTATTGATGACCTCGATACTTCTTTACGAAATGTCATTTTTGTTCTTGATTTATAGTTAGAACTGAAAAACAAATGAAATTTTTTTGTTACTAATAGTATCCCCGTTAAACATAATTCAAAACGATTATACTTGAATGATCATAAAAACCGCTTAATTAAGGGCGAAAACAATAAATATGCAACATCCACATATGTACTCTAAATTGGCTGGGAATCACTCCCATTTGTATCTACAATTTAAAAACATTTCTGAACGTGAGAAAGTTTGTCTCCGAGAAAAAAGTCAGGAACATCTATAAATGAGGTAACGTACGATGAAATGGACTCTATTAAAGAATGCTGGCATTCTGCAAAAGTATCGTTTCATTAGAGATGTGTAAAAAAAAACTTCTGAAGTTAGAGACAAAAGGGATGTTATTTTTATATACATAAGTATGATTTTAAAGAGGCATCTAAAGTCAGATCAAATTTAAAAAATGGATTATTTCTTTCGTGGGATATCATTATCCATATTTACCAAGATAAAATGACTTTGAATGGCACTAAAGGTTTTACAAGAAAATTGTGTAGGTATTGGTAATCAGATATATATTATTAAAAAAAAAAAATACCCGTACTGAGGTATACAATTTATCAACAATTCTTGGTTCCTTATGTAAGCAGATTTATTGTTCATGATGGGTCAAAAATATCAGGTTACATGAGCGTCGACGTGGACTGATTAACTTAATTTATAAATTCCGAGGAGTCTGTTGGCAAATCGTCTTATTTTTTTTACTAATCTTTATCGTGACCACGGATAAAAGGTGGTTCCAACTGTGAACTACATACGACTGATAGCATCGGCTATGGGGGTAGTTCAGAACTATTTTACTGGAGTGATGGCTGTATAAACTTATTTTTGGTCAAAATCGCTAAATATGCGACTTCCATGAATACACTGTTTTTGATTGCGAGACACTCCCAGTTATTTCCAAAACTCAGAAGACATTTCTGAGGGTGAAAAAAATTTATTTAGGAAACGTATAAAAAGATGTGGGTTGAAAAGAAAATGGAGGTGCCATCTGAGGTGTATAAGAACAATATATTTGAATTGATGTTGTCACCTAAAGAAGCGAGAAACTTCGAATGAGTATTCTTTGTTGTCTGCAGTAGAAGCACTTTAAAATTACATATAACTTCCTAATTGTAAAAAAAGAGAATAATATATGCACATTGTGAAGGTTCGTGCTACACCATGAACATTTCCTTACGTAAAATCTACCACACCTTCGGAGAGAATTTATGTCGGTAAATATAGATAATTGTAACAAACGAACAGTCATACTTAGAAAATACTTCATTTGTTATAATCTGAATAGTCCGCAATCTCCCATTTTAAAATGACTTCATATACATAGTTCATTTACTGCTGATGATGGGTCTAAGAAAAGTCGTCAGCACAAAGAGTCGACTTAAACTGTTGCTCCGCGGTGTAAAGATTAACTGAATTCGATCTTAGTTTTTTTCATTTCATTTTAGAGACGTGTTTGTATTAGTGAAATCGCCCAGAAAGCAATAGTCTTTATATTTCTGATTTTGTAGAGTTATTTCTAGTTTTGGTCGAAATTGCTAAATATGCAACACAGAACACTCGAGAGATCACATTTATGTGAATGAGTATTCTTTTTTAGCCCCAGTAAAAGCAGTTTAAAATTAAATCTCGCTTTCTAACTGAATGTAAAAAAAAAAAAAAAAACATTTGTCCATTGTTACGGAACAGAGAAAGATAATGTACACCTTAAGTGAGAATACTAAAAATCACTACTGTCCCGTAAAGTTCCCGGTTCAAAACAAAAGAGTTAGGTAAAATTACAAGTTAAAGTTTAATGCTCAAACTAACAACAAAACATTCAGGACTCATAAGGGGAGGACAGAGATGTGAACAAAATGAGGAGTAGATCTAAGTGGAAATAATGCAGAGACTGAGCTCATTATATAGGGGCCGGCAGAGCTTGATACAACTTGTAAGAAGGACGCGCAAATGAACCCATGGGGACAAAGAGTTGACAATCCTGCTCTGAACAACAGAAAGAACGACTTACTCTACTATAAGGGAGGACGGGGGGAGTGAGGTAGAACACGCTCGTACTGTTCACTAATTCATGAAGCAGGATCAGAACCCATCACGTTTCGAACTACTGTATCACGTTTGGAGTAAAGTGTGGGTGAAAAAGACTGAGGCGATACTCTCGAATGTAAGGAGCCAAAAGGTTACAGGAATAGACAGGAAATGGAGAAGAGTGCAGTTCTTTACGTAGATCTGCGCCGTGGTTAAGGTAGACAGGGTGCAGAGAGAGGGGGGGGTGGAAATGAAGGGGCATGGGGGGGGTTGAGAGGTAGGGTGGGGAGGGACACGGGGTGGGTACGAGCGAGAGCAGGTTTTATCACTCTACAACATTCTTCTGTCGTCTTTTGCTCATTTTTATGCTAATCAGATATAAAGACTATTGCTTTCTGGGCGATTTATAGCACTAACTCTTACAAACACGTCTTTAAAGCGTATAAAAGCCTGTGTGGCAACTAGTTCCTATACACTGTTGCCAGACAAAACAACCACATCACACGAGCAGGCTTGCAGCGAATTTGTGCTGACGACTGTACATGGGTGTCTGAGTGTGAATGAACTATGTAGGGTTGAGTCATCTGTATTTGAGTGGATGGGATTGTGGGTGATAGATAAGAGATCATTAATATGAACCAGGAACAAGGTTGGCGACAGAACGAATCCCTGAGGCACGCAGGCGTTGATTGAGTGAAATTGGAATATACATCATCTACTTTTACTCTTATTTTCCTTTCACTGAGATAGGAACTCAAAGGAACAAAAGACGGGAGTTTGGACAGCAGGGAACGGTGCCATACTCTATCGAAAGCTTTAGAAATATCAAGGGCTACTGCATGAGTTTCTTCATGTAGGTCAATTGATCGATGGATGGTATGAGTTAGAATGTCAATGGTGGATCTTTCTTGGCGAAAACCATATTGTCTATCACTAATTAAGTTGGTGGATTCAAGATGTTTAACAATGTGCTTATTAATTAAAGTTTCAAATACCTTACCAAGGGAAGATGTGACAGCTGTTGGTCTGTAATCAGAGGGGTCAGAGGAACTTCCTTTCTTCGGAATAGGGTGGATATTGGCTTCTTTCCATGAATTTGGGAATGAGAATGTCCGTGTGATTAGTCTGAATAATTTAGCTAGAACAGAGGCAAGTTCTGGGGAACACTTTCAAAACAATTGGCGGAATTCCATCAAGACCTGGAGCTTTATTGGTAGGTAAATTGTCTGATGGATTTTACGTATCTTGTCTGTATTTTAAGTGGAACAATTTCGGGGGAGTCAAGTTCTAGTACTGGGATATTCTGACTGGCATCCTCTAAGGTAGAATTTCTGGCAAATGTACTGGCAAAAATATCTGTTTTCCCACATGGGTAATTTGTAATGGTGCCATCTGAAGATTTTAGTGGGGGAATGGAAGATGACTTGTTAAGGTTATTATTGAAAGCATTAAGAGTTGACCAGAATATTCTATTGTCATTAGGGTTGTTAAGTAATTTTGATGCTTTTGAAGAAAGTTTGATTTAGATAGATTTAATACAGCTTTTGCATGATTTCTAACAATTTTAAAATGGGAGAGTGATTTAGATGCTTTTGATTTTAAGTAAGAGTTATATGCTAATGATTTTTGGGCTGTTGCTCTGGCACAGTTGACATCAATCCATTTTGGAGAGTGCGATCTTTTACTGAACTGTTGACTTGGTATGAATAAATCCATACCAAATTTGGGTGGGACTGGATAGAATTGGGACCGGTAGAGAAGAAAGATTGCCATGGAATGTCAGCAAGATAATTTCTAAATCCATCCCTACAGTTAAAAAAAAAAAAAATGTCAAGTTGCTTTATCATGGCAAAAGCATCAGCATTAGGTATCCAAAACAATTAAACCTGAGTGATCATAAAAACCGCATAATTGTGGGCGAAAACGCCAAAAATACAACTTCGTTAATTGTACTATAAATTAGTGGGGAAACTCCAAGTTGTATCTAAAAATAAGAAAAAACAGGTGAAAAAAGGCCACTTGGAAAAAAAAAAAATTGGTAACAACGCTAAATCAGGTAATTCGTAGGATGATATCGATTCACAGGTAAAGAAGGGGTTAAAGCCTAAAGAGTTTTGTCTGATCGGAGACGAGAAAGCAACTAGGAAAATTAGATATAATGGGTATCATTTTTATCTTCATAAGACCTTTAAAGTGGATTCCTGGGCCTCCTATTCAGATTATAACAAATGAAGTATTTTCTAAGTATGACTGTTCGTTTGTTACAATTATCTATATTTACCGACATAAATTCTCTCCGAAAGGTGTGGTAGATTTTATTTAAGGAAATGTTTATGGTGTAGCACGAACCTTCATAATGTGCAAATATTATTTTTTTTTTACAATTAGGAAGTTATATGTAATTTTAAAGTGCTTGTACTGCAGTCAACAAAGAATACTCATTCGAAGTTTCTCGCTTCTTTAGGTGACAACATCAATTCAAATATATTGTTCTTATACACCTCAGATGGCACCTCCATTTTCTTTTCAACCCACATCTTTTTATACGTTTCCTAAATAAATTTTTTTCACCCTCAGAAATGTCTTCTGAGTTTTGGAAATAACTGGGAGTGTTTCGCAATCAAAACAGTGTATTCATGGAAGTCGCATATTTAGCGATTTTGACCAAAAATAAGTTTATACAGCCATCACTCCAGTAAAATAGTTCTGAACTACCCCCATAGCCGATGCTATCAGTCGTATGTAGTTCACAGTTGGAACCACCTTTTATCCGTGGTCACGATAAAGATTAGTAAAAAAAATAAGACGATTTGCCAACAGACTCCTCGGAATTTATAAATTAAGTTAATCAGTCCACGTCGACGCTCATGTATCCTGATATTTTTGACCCATCATGAACAATAAATCTGCTTACATAAGGAACCAAGAATTGTTGATAAATTGTATACCTCAGTACGGGTATTTTTTTTTTTAATAATATATATCTGATTACCAATACCTACACAATTTTCTTGTAAAACCTTTAGTGCCATTCAAAGTCATTTTATCTTGGTAAATATGGATAATGATATCCCACGAAAGAAATAATCCATTTTTTAAATTTGATCTGACTTTAGATGCCTCTTTAAAATCATACTTATGTATATAAAAATAACATCCCTTTTGTCTCTAACTTCAGAAGTTTTTTTACACATCTCTAATGAAACGATACTTTTGCAGAATGCCAGCATTCTTTAATAGAGTCCATTTCATCGTACGTTACCTCATTTATAGATGTTCCTGACTTTTTTCTCGGAGACAAACTTTCTCACGTTCAGAAATGTTTTTAAATTGTAGATACAAATGGGAGTGATTCCCAGCCAATTTAGAGTACATATGTGGATGTTGCATATTTATTGTTTTCGCCCTTAATTAAGCGGTTTTTATGATCATTCAAGTATAATCGTTTTGAATTATGTTTAACGGGGATACTATTAGTAACAAAAAAATTTCATTTGTTTTTCAGTTCTAACTATAAATCAAGAACAAAAATGACATTTCGTAAAGAAGTATCGAGGTCATCAATAGAGTTCTTTCAGTGATCCTTCAACATGCGCATTTTGTAGCTGTCATACACTACAAGTATATGTCTACGGCGATTAGGAATATAGTTATATTTTATTTTAGGTGTCAAAAGCTCATCAGTGTTCTTTCTCACGAGGCATCACAGTTTTGACATTTTACCCAAGGAAATGTTTATGTAACACAAACGATCATAATGTGCAAATATTTTTTTTTAATTCAGGAGGATAGATGTAATTTTAAAGTGCACCTGCAGACAACAAAAAATACTCATTCGACGTATCTTTTTTTTTTTTTTTTTTTTTTTTGTGACCACATCAATTCATATACATTGTTCTTATACACCTCCGATGCCAGTTCCATTTACGTGTCAATCGATATCTTTTATTTGTTTGCCAATGTGATTGTTTCACCCTCAGAAATGCATTCTGCGTTTTCGAGTTTATAGTGCCTAGCATTCAGATTTGAGTACATTTTAGGATATGGGATATTTAGCGATTTTGCCCAAAATAAGGTTTACACAGCCATCATTCCAGTAAAACTGCTCTGAACTACCTCGATAGCGGTTAGAACTACCTTTTATCCGTGGTCATAAGTATTAAAAAAAATACTCATAGGGAATTATAAATTAAAAGGTGGAATGAAGAGATGAGAAAGACTGAGGCACAAAAGATCCATTCATTGTATAGTGGAAGAAGTTGAGAGGAAAAGAGAGAGTTATATGTAGAAAGAAAGAGGTGAAAAGATTAGAGTAAAAAGAATGCGGATGAGGAATTTGGATGTGGAAGTGTAGAGGGACTGTAAGAAAATGTTCTGGAAAGAGGTGAAAAGAGTAAGACAGAGTGGAAGTGAATTTAACAGGGGAGTGAAAGATAAATGTGGTAGATTACTAGTGGAGAAAGAAGAAAAAGTGAGCAGATGGGGAGAACACTTTAAGGAATTGTTGAACATAGAGGATGGAAAGCTTGGGAATGATTGGGAGGAGGAGGGAGGTGAGAGGATAGAAGTTGTGGAAGCAATGAAGGAAGTTTAATTGGGGAAAGCCTCAGGAATTGATGGAGTGTGCGGTGAAATGCTGAAGTATGGAGGAGAGATAGTAGTAGAATGGATGTGGAAAATGTGCAGATTGGCCTGGGAGGAAGGTAGAGTCCAGGAGGATTGGAAATCAGGTATAAGTATTCCCTTGTACACAGGAAAAGGGGAAAAAGATGTGTGTGGTAATCATAGGAAAAGTGTATTGTAGGATACTTATTGACAGACTTAGAGAAAGAACAGAGGAGTTAGTTGGAGAAGAACAGATATTCATTCTTAGATCTTTAGTGGAAAAGTTTCTAGAGAAGGGAAAGAAGTATGCGTCTTTCATGGATTTGGAGAAAGCATATGACAGAGTTAATAGACAAGGTTTGTGGAAAGTATTAAGAATATATGGAATAGATGGGAAGTTGTTGAATGCTGTGTATGTGGATGCTAAGGCTGCAGTGCGTGTGAATGGTGAACTGTGAATTTTTCTCTTTGAAAGTTGGTTTGAAACAGGGATGTGTCATGTCTCCATGGTTGTTCAATCTGTACATGGATGGGGTAATAAAAGAGGTACAAGGTAGGGTAGTGGATGTTGGAGTGGCCCTGGTGAGAGAGGATAGTGTTTGGAAACTCCCTGTACTGTAGTTTGCAGATGATACTGTGTTGTTGAGTGAAGACGAAGGGGAAGCTGCAAGGCTTGGTGGATGAGTTTGAGACAGTAAGAAACGGAATCTAAAGGTGAATGTAGGGAAAAGTGATGGTCTTTGAGAGAGGTGAAGTTAGTGAATGTACAGCGAGGTTGGATGGTGAGGAATTGGAAAATGTGAGTACGTTTAAGTACTTGGGTAGTGTGATGAGTAAGGATGGAGGTTTGGAGGGTGAAGTGCTTGAAAGGGTACAGCAGGGAAGAAAGGTTGCTGGTTCTTTGAAAGCAGTGATAAGAAACAGGGAAGTGAGGATGGAAGTGAAAAAGTTACTACATGACAGAATTGTGATACCAACTCTAACGTACGGAAGTGAAGCTTAGACATTGTTGGAAGGACACAAGTCAAGAGTGAGAGCAGTGGAAATGAGTTATTTAAGAGGAGCCTGTGGAGTCACGTGGACAGGCTGACGAATGAGGATATAAAGGAGTGTTGTGGTGTGGATGTGGATGTGATAGGAAGCGTTATGAGGAACACACTGAGGTGGTTTGGCCATGTGGAGAGGATGGAGGGTGAAAGACTGACGAAGAGAGTGTATGTGAGTGAGGTGGAGGGGGGAAGATGGAGGTGGAGGCCGAGGATGAGATGGAGGGATGGGAGTGGAGAGGTATATGAGAGAGGGGGGTGTGAGTTGGAAGCGGGGTAGTGAAATGGCGGGGGACAGGGCGACTTGGAGGCGATTTGTTTGAGGCCACCCCAAACGGGATTGAGGCGTCTGGCAATAGATAGATAGATAGATTTATTGTGTGTGTGTGTGTGTGTGTGTGTGTGTGTGTGTGTGTGTGTGTGTGTGTGTGTGTGTGTGTAAAACAGGTGTCTACTACCGCAACATTTAATCACAACAGACTAATTCTGTGTGTGTGTTGTTACCTATTCTTACGTAATTGTATCTTTACAGGAATGAGTCAAGCTCGTAGTCCCGTGTCTTAAACCATATTTATCGTACATATCCTTAAATTTGTGAATTGTTTTGGCACACACTATTTCATTCGCTAGGGCATTCCACTGATCAATTGCTCTGTTTGGGAAACTTAATTTCCTTACGTCTTTATCAAATCTCCTTATGCAGCTTTTTGCAGTGTCCTCTTGCTGATGCTTCCCCATATGTTAGGCAATCATTTGTCTATTTTCTCCTTCCTTGATATGCATTTATATAGCATTATCATGTCACCTCTTTTCCTTCTCTCCTGTAGTGTTGGTAGATTCAGATTATTTAGTCTTTCTTCATAGCTTAGATCCCTTAAGCTTGGTATCCATCTTGTAGTGGCTCTTTGAACTTTTTCAATCTTGTCTATGTGTTTCTTGAGATGATTTCTCCAGACTACTGGTGCATACTCCAGGGTTGGTCTGATGAATGATGTTATTAACCTTCTTAGCATGTCTTCATATTTGCAAGCAGTATATACATCTTCCGTACCTTCTCATTGATGTGGTCAGCCGGAGATAGTCTGTTATTGATAATCACACCTAGGTCCTTCTCTCTTTCTGATGTGTATAGGGTTTTATTTCCTAACGTATAATCCCAATCAGGTCTTTTTCCACTTTTACCAAACTTGATTACATGACACTTGTCCACATTGAATTCCATTTGCCATGTATTGCTCAATTCATGAAGTTTATTTAATTCTTCTTGTAGCTCTTTACAAGAGTCTGTGTTAGTAATTCTCCTTTGTATTTTTGCATCATCTGCAAACATATTTAGATACCTTTCATTTCCACTGTTATTCTCTATCATTTATATACACTAAAAACATGATTGGTGACAGCACTGAGCCCTGTGGTACTCCACTAGTCACTTCTTTCCATGATGAGTAGTTTCCCCTTAGTACTGTTCTCATTTCTCTTTTTATGAGAAAATCTTGCATCCAACAAAACAGTTTGCCTCGAATTCCTCCTTGATATTTTTTACACGGGAAAAATCATCAGAGAAATTACCAATATGCCGGGAATCGAACCCGGGACTCTCAGGTGAGAGCCAGGGGCTTTTCTAAACAATCGAGATACTTCGAAAGAGTATTTTTCACCTGCAGTACAATCAGTTAAAAATCACATCTAGCGTCTGAGTGAATGTAGAAACGAATACTTGCACATTATGAAACTTCATGTTACACCTTAGGTAAAATCTCAAAAATATAAAATCTCGTGAGAAGGAATATTAGTGAGCTCTGGACTCTCATCTAAAAACATATTCGTTAGTAAAAACACTTGCAATACCAAAATAAAATTATATAAATGATTACCATTTATAACTTTATTCCTCTCCCAAATAGTGCACGACAGCTACAAAAATTGCAGACAAGGAACATTGAATGAACTGTATTAAAGTCGTTTGAAGGTTGTTTGGGGTAGTACGTTAGGAAGAGGGTCAATTGCTTTTTTTTTTTTTTTTTTTTTTTCATTTGCAGTGGTAACTTCAGACAAAAAACAATCAAGTTTTGTTATAGTAAAAGCATCCGCTTAAGATATACTTCAAAACTATTATACTTGAGTCATGCTAAGAACCGCAAAACTCAGAGAGAAAACACCAAAAATGCAACCTCCACAATTATACACTACATTAGCTGGGAAATATCCCCAATTTTATTTGAAAATCAGAAAA
Source organism: Coenobita brevimanus (assembly GCF_032717465.1). NCBI lineage: Eukaryota > Metazoa > Arthropoda > Malacostraca > Decapoda > Coenobitidae > Coenobita > Coenobita brevimanus. The sequence continues at coordinate 26,773,101 of NC_137045.1, read as the reverse complement.
CATATCTGAGGGTGAAAAAAAATCCAATTCGAAAAAAAAAAAAAAAAGGAAAAATGCTAAATGAGGTATTACATAAGATGAAATCAACTCACATGTAAAGAAGTCCTGTTTTAAAGTGGGTTCTTGAGTCTCCCAATCAAATTTTAAAAAATGAAATATTTTTCCAGTATGACGGTGTGGTATCATTAAGCATATTTTCCATGGTAAAATCACTAAGAAATGCAATAAATAGTTTAGTACAAATCTGTTTAGCTATCGATTATCATCATCCAATCCTATATTGCCCCATCAAGACAGTAGGAGCCGGAACGATGCAAGATTGTCCCGACATTTAAGATGAGTGATCAGTTTCATTCATCCCTGAGTGGCATTACGTGAGCAATAAATCCCAACCATCCCTTGGATATAAACCTTCACCAGCCCAATCCGATTGGTTATATGGTTACCACTCAGTGTAGTAAATGGTTTCCTGGTGTACAGGAAACCATTTGTCTTGTCACTCAGTGTAGAGTCACCGACAGGCAGAAGCACGAGGAAAGAGTGAAGGAAAGAGACAGAAGAGGATGGATAGAAGGAAAGAACGATGGAAAGGGAAAGGACATACACTCGAGAGCAGCACTACATCGAGTGAGTGGATGGCGAGCACTCCCACCTAACACAAATCGATTATCATATATTATTAGGAAAAGGTAAATACATAGCCGTACTGAGAAATCCAATTTATAAGGATTACTTGGTTCCTCATATACGCAGTTCTATTGTTCATAATGGGTCTAGCAAAAATCAGACTGCAGGAGCGCCGACTGGAACTGTTGTGTCTGCCGTGTAGAGATTAACTGAATTTTTAATTTCCGATGTCATTTTTTTTATTTATCAGCCTTTACCTTACGGATGAAAGGTAGTGCCAGTTGTGAACTAGTTACGGCTGATAGCATCCACTTTGGGGCTACATCAAAACTATGTGTATAGTTTGGGGGTACTTTCAAAACTAGTTTACGGGAGTGATTGCTGTATTATTCTTTGACAAAATAGCTAAATATGCAACTTCTGCAGAAGTCCTCAAAACTATTTGCAAACCACTCCCAATTATATAAAAAAAAAAAAATTAAGGAGAATTGTTCTGAGGTGTTAAAGAACAGTAAGTTTGAATTCATGTTGGGTTACCGAAACATGCGAGAAATATAGAATGAATACTCTCTTTTATCTGCAATAGAAGAACTTTAAAATTAAATCAAGCTTCGTGTCAACGTGAAAAAACAAAAAAAAACGAATTTTTGCACATTGTGAACGTCCGTGTTACACAATAAGCCATGTTTCTCTAGGTAAAATCTTTCAGGAATGTAAAACGTCGTGAGAAGCAACATTAAGGAGCTCTAGACTCTCACCTAAAAACTTGTAGAGAAAGTACGAACATCATGCCATTACCGAGATATATAATCAATTGCCATTTATAAATTTCTTATATACATACACATGTAGTGCATAACAGCTGAGAAGTGCAGGTTGAAGGAACAATGAACTGTATGTCGTCAAGAGACTATATGGATTTTTACGTTATGAAGATATTTATTTGTGAGTTTGTTCATTTATGAGAAAAAGGTCGTTTTTTTCACGGCAAATGAATCCATGTTAGGAATACTTCAAAAATATTATACTTGAGTAATCCTACAGACCGTATAATTGAAGGCGAAAACACCGAAAATGAAAATTCCACGATTGTCCTATAAATTAGCTGAGAAACACATCCAGATGCAAAAAAAAAATTTAAAAAAATCTGTGGCTGAAAAAATCCACATGGAGGTGGGGGCGCTCACCATCCCTTCACTCGTTGTAGTGCTGACCTAGGGTGTCTGGCATTTCCTCTCCATCCTTCTTTCCTTCCATTCTCTTCTGTCTTTCTTTCCTTCCTTCTTTGCTTGTCCTCCTGCCTACGGGTGACTTTACACTCCCTCTTCTGTCTTTCCTTCATTCTTTTCACTTCCTTCAGCCTGTGGGTGACACTACGCTGGGTGGTAACCATATAACCAAATTTTGGCGCCTGGTGGTTTAGTGGGTAATTATTGCGCTCCAATTGGATTGAGCCGGTGAGGGTTTATATCCAAGGGTGGTTGGGGCTGATTGCTCACGTAATGTCACTCAGGAATGACTCGGGCTGGTAACTTTCATCTTAAATGTCGGGGCCAACTGCCTAGCCCCGGGCTCCTACGCATCTCATGGGGAAATGTAGGATTGGATGATGGATGGATGGATAAAAAAAAAAATCAGCAACAAGGTTAAATGAGGTAACACGTAGGATAAAATCGATTCACAGGTAAAGATGGCTGCTATTTGAGTTAAAGCCCAAAGAATTTTGATCATAGACGTGAAAACAACTTGGAATTATACAGATGAAAGATATTATTTTTCTCCTTATAATCAGGCCTTCTGTTGAGAACTTTAAAAATGGAATATTTTCCCAGTATGACCGTTCGTGTGATATCCTTATCTATATTTACAAACCTAAAATCACTTCGAAAGAATAAATCGTTTACAAGAATATTGCTTAGGAATCGATTATCATATATATAGTATTCAGAAAAAGTAGACACATAGCCGTACCAAGAAATTCAATTCATAAACATTACTTGATTCTTCATATACGCAGTTCTGCTGTCCATAATGGGTCTAAGAAAAATCACGTTGCAGAAACGTCGAATGAACTGTTTTGCCTACCGTGTTAAGATTAAATAGATTTTTATTTTCCGATATATTTTTTTTTTAATTCATAATAGCAATGACTTCATGTAAAAAAGGTAGTCCCAATTGTGAACTAGTTACGGCTGATCCCATTTGGGAGTACTTTCAAAACTATTTTACTGAAGTGATTGCTGTATTATCTTATTTTTGGACAAAACAGCTGAATATGCAACTTCCGCAGATGTACTTAAAACTGATTACGAAACACTCCCAACTATATCCAAAACACAGAACATTTTCACAAGTAAGGAGAGTTGGCATCTGAGGTGTTTAAGAGCAGTAAGTTTGAATTCATGTGGGGGTTACCGAAACATGCGAGAAAGTTCGAATGAAAACTCTTTTATTTGCAATAGAAGCACTTTGACATTATATCTAGCGTCGTGGCTGAATGTGAGAAAAAGAAAAATGAATATTTGCACATTATGAAGGTCCGTGTTACACAATTAGCTACGTTTCCCAAGGTAAAATCTTTCATGAATGTAAAACTCGTTTGAAGGAATATTAACGAGCTCTGGACTCTCACCTAAAAATTTGTAGAGTATAAACATCATGCCAATACCGAGATATATAATTAACTGCCATATAACTTTATTCCTTACATACATACACATGTAGTGCATGACAGCTAAGAGAAATGCAGGTTGAAGGAACACAATGAACTGTATGTCGTTAAGAGATTGTGTGGATTTTTACATTATGAAGAGGTTTAGTTGACATTTCATTTATAGCGGTAACCAGATAAGAAAAATGTCAAGCTGTTTTTTCACGGTAAAATGAAACGCGTTAGGAATACTTCAAAAATATTATACTTGAGCGATCCTAAAGACCGTATATTGAAGGCGAAAACACCGAAAATGAAAATTCCACAGTTGTCCTATAAATTACCTGCGAAACACTTCCAGTTATCTAAAAATCAGAAAACATGTCTGAGGGTGAAAAAAGTCCACCTGGGAAAAAAAAAAATCAGAGGGCAAAATAAGGTAACACGTAGGATGAAATCGATTCACATGTAAAGAAGGGTGACATTTATTGGGTTAAGGCTCAAAGAGTTTTATTTCATCAGAGACGTGTAAACAAGTTTTATATTTAGAGATAAAGCGTATATTATTTTTCTGTTTATAAGCAGGGCTTTAAAGCGGCATCTTTAGACACGTGATCAAATTTAATAAATATACTATTTTCCCAGTTTCGTGTGATATCATTGTCCATATTTACCCGCCTAAAATCATCTCCGAAAGGCAATAAATCGTTTACAAGAAATTTTTTTAAATATCGACTTTGAGATATACATAGCCTGAGATAATCAACATAAAAACATTACTTGGTTCCTCATGTACGCAGTTCTGTTGTTCATAATGTGTCTAAGAAAATAATGTCAGATTTAACGGATAAAAGGTAATTCCAATCGTGCACTAGTTACGGCCAATAACATCCACATTGGGGATAATTCAAAGGTGTTATACTGGAGTGAATGTTTTATAAACTTATTTTTGGTCGTAATCGCTAATTATGCAGATTGCACAAATGTCCTGAAAATTGAATGCGAAACAATTATTTCCAAAGCACAAAACACATTTCTGAGGGTGAAAAAAATCACATTTTGGAAAATATAACTAGTCGATTCAGAAGTAAAGGTAGTTGGCATCTGGTGTTTAAAATGTTTGAATTAATGTACGGGTCACCTAAACAAGTGTGAAACGTCGAATATTTTTTTTTTTTAATCTGCAGTCGAAGCAGTTTAAGGTTAGATCTAGCTTTATGACAATTAAAAAAAAAATATTTGTACATTATGTATGTTCATGTTATACCATAAGCCATATAAAAAATAAATAAAATTCGTGATAAGGAATATTAATGATGTCTAGATTCTCACCTATAAATTTATACAAGAAATTATAAACGCTACAGATATACCGAGATATTTGATTTACTATTTATAACTTTACTCATAATCTCCATAGATATATAGTAGTTGAAGGAACACCGAATGAACCTTATTAATTTCGTCTGGTAAGATTTTGTAGTTTTACGTAAGTGGGTCATTTGAGACGTTTTTCATTTGTAGTTGTAACCAGATAAAAAATGGTCAAGTTTTTCATTACTGTAAAAGCATCCGCTTTAGAAATACTTTAAAACTATTATATTTGAATGATTCTAAAACTCACATAAATGAGAGTGAAAACACCAAAAATGAAACTTCTACAAGTGCACTCAAATTTGCTTTCAAACACTCCCAATCTTATTTAAAATACACAAATATCTGGGGGTGCAAAAAAAAAAAAAAAAAAATCTGTAACAAGGCTTCATGAAGTAACGTGACGAATGAAATCGATTGACAGGTTAAACAAGGCTGGCATTTGAGTGGTTAAAGCCCTAAGGGTTTCTTCTGATGATAGACGTGTAAACAATTTCGAAATTTAGAAATAAATTATTTTTATCATTATATGCAGGGCTTTAAAGTGGCATATTGAGCCTTCTGATCAAATGTATATTTTCCCAGTATGACGACTCGTATGATTATCCTTATTTACAAAGGCTAAAACACTCCGAAAGGCAAATCGTTTACAAGAAAATTGTTTAGGTATAGATTATCAGATATATATTATTAGGCAAAGGTAAATGTATAGCCGTACCGAGATATTCAATTTTTAAACATTACTTGGTTCCTCATATACATAGTTCTACTGCTGATGATGGGTCTAAGAAAAATAAGGTTCCAGGAGAGTCGACTTAAACTGTTGCGTCCGCGGTGTAAAGATTAACTGGATTTTTAATTTCCGATCTGTTTCTTTCATTTCATTTTAGAGGTGACCACGGATTAAAGGTAGAACCAATTGTGAACTAGATACAGCTGATGGCATCCACTTTCTGGATAATTCAAAACTATTTTGCTGGAGTTATTTCTGTATAGTTAGTTTTGGTCGAAATTGCTAAATATGCAACTTCCGCTAATGTACTCAAATTTGATTACGAAAAACTCCCAATTTTCCAAAACACAGAACACTGTGAGAGATCACATTTATGAAATATAAAACAAGAAGCCGATCGAGAAGTAGAGTTGGCATCTGAAGTGTTAAGAAAATAAGTTTGAATTTATGTGGGGTTCAACTAAACGAGCAAGAAACTTTGAATGAGTATTCTTTTTTAGCCCCAGTAAAAGCAGTTTAAAATTAAATCTCGCTTTCTAACTGAATGTAAAAAAAAAAAAAACATTTGTCCATTGTTACGGAACAGAGAAAGATAATGTACACCTTAAGTGAGAATACTAAAAATCACTACTGTCCCGTAAAGTTCCCGGTTCAAAACAAAAGAGTTAGGTAAAATTACAAGTTAAAGTTTAATGCTCAAACTAACAACAAAACATTCAGGACTCATAAGGATAATGTAATATCAAAAAAGGTTAAATATATGGTTAACTGCAATAGCCTCTATTAACACGAAATTAGCAAGAGTAAATTTATCTAAGTCAGCCCTGATAAAATGAAAATACTAGATAATACTCAGTGAACGCAAGATATATTATTACAGATACAAAATATTAGTAATGATGGCTGACAATAAGAACCTTACATGAATTACAAAAACCTCACTAGGCCTAAGAATTAACACCTTATGCTATACAGTACAAGAAAAAATGCAATAACACTTATACTCAAGTTACACAGCTGCTAGATGGTTGGACACTTCCTGATCACTCACAATGATAACTGTACAGGGGAGGACAGAGATGTGAACAAAATGAGGAGTAGATCTAAGTGGAAATAATGCAGAGACTGAGCTCATTATATAGGGGCCGGCAGAGCTTGATACAACTTGTAAGAAGGACGCGCAAATGAACCCATGGGGACAAAGAGTTGACAATCCTGCTCTGAACAACAGAAAGAACGACTTACTCTACTATAAGGGAGGACGGGGGAGTGAGGTAGAACACGCTCGTACTGTTCACTAATTCATGAAGCAGGATCAGAACCCATCACGTTTCGAACTACTGTATCACGTTTGGAGTAAAGTGTGGGTGAAAAAGACTGAGGCGATACTCTCGAATGTAAGGAGCCAAAAGGTTACAGGAATAGACAGGAAATGGAGAAGAGTGCAGTTCTTTACGTAGATCTGCGCCGTGGTTAAGGTAGACAGGGTGCAGAGAGAGGGGGGGTGGAAATGAAGGGGCATGGGGGGGTTGAGAGGTAGGGTGGGGAGGGACACGGGGTGGGTACGAGCGAGAGCAGGTTTTATCACTCTACAACATTCTTCTGTCGTCTTTTGCTCATTTTTATGCTAATCAGATATAAAGACTATTGCTTTCTGGGCGATTTATAGCACTAACTCTTACAAACACGTCTTTAAAGCGTATAAAAGCCTGTGTGGCAACTAGTTCCTATACACTGTTGCCAGACAAAACAACCACATCACACGAGCAGGCTTGCAGCGAATTTGTGCTGACGACTGTACATGGGTGTCTGAGTGTGAATGAACTATGTAGGGTTGAGTCATCTGTATTTGAGTGGATGGGATTGTGGGTGATAGATAAGAGATCATTAATATGAACCAGGAACAAGGTTGGCGACAGAACGAATCCCTGAGGCACGCAGGCGTTGATTGAGTGAAATTGGAATATACATCATCTACTTTTACTCTTATTTTCCTTTCACTGAGATAGGAACTCAAAGGAACAAAAGACGGGAGTTTGGACAGCAGGGAACGGTGCCATACTCTATCGAAAGCTTTAGAAATATCAAGGGCTACTGCATGAGTTTCTTCATGTAGGTCAATTGATCGATGGATGGTATGAGTTAGAATGTCAATGGTGGATCTTTCTTGGCGAAAACCATATTGTCTATCACTAATTAAGTTGGTGGATTCAAGATGTTTAACAATGTGCTTATTAATTAAAGTTTCAAATACCTTACCAAGGGAAGATGTGACAGCTGTTGGTCTGTAATCAGAGGGGTCAGAGGAACTTCCTTTCTTCGGAATAGGGTGGATATTGGCTTCTTTCCATGAATTTGGGAATGAGAATGTCCGTGTGATTAGTCTGAATAATTTAGCTAGAACAGAGGCAAGTTCTGGGGAACACTTTCAAAACAATTGGCGGAATTCCATCAAGACCTGGAGCTTTATTGGTAGGTAAATTGTCTGATGGATTTTACGTATCTTGTCTGTATTTTAAGTGGAACAATTTCGGGGGAGTCAAGTTCTAGTACTGGGATATTCTGACTGGCATCCTCTAAGGTAGAATTTCTGGCAAATGTACTGGCAAAAATATCTGTTTTCCCACATGGGTAATTTGTAATGGTGCCATCTGAAGATTTTAGTGGGGGAATGGAAGATGACTTGTTAAGGTTATTATTGAAAGCATTAAGAGTTGACCAGAATATTCTATTGTCATTAGGGTTGTTAAGTAATTTTGATGCTTTTGAAGAAAGTTTGATTTAGATAGATTTAATACAGCTTTTGCATGATTTCTAACAATTTTAAAATGGGAGAGTGATTTAGATGCTTTTGATTTTAAGTAAGAGTTATATGCTAATGATTTTTGGGCTGTTGCTCTGGCACAGTTGACATCAATCCATTTTGGAGAGTGCGATCTTTTACTGAACTGTTGACTTGGTATGAATAAATCCATACCAAATTTGGGTGGGACTGGATAGAATTGGGACCGGTAGAGAAGAAAGATTGCCATGGAATGTCAGCAAGATAATTTCTAAATCCATCCCTACAGTTAAAAAAAAAAAAAATGTCAAGTTGCTTTATCATGGCAAAAGCATCAGCATTAGGTATCCAAAACAATTAAACCTGAGTGATCATAAAAACCGCATAATTGTGGGCGAAAACGCCAAAAATACAACTTCGTTAATTGTACTATAAATTAGTGGGGAAACTCCAAGTTGTATCTAAAAATAAGAAAAAACAGGTGAAAAAAGGCCACTTGGAAAAAAAAAAATTGGTAACAACGCTAAATCAGGTAATTCGTAGGATGATATCGATTCACAGGTAAAGAAGGGGTTAAAGCCTAAAGAGTTTTGTCTGATCGGAGACGAGAAAGCAACTAGGAAAATTAGATATAATGGGTATCATTTTTATCTTCATAAGACCTTTAAAGTGGATTCCTGGGCCTCCTATTCAGATTATAACAAATGAAGTATTTTCTAAGTATGACTGTTCGTTTGTTACAATTATCTATATTTACCGACATAAATTCTCTCCGAAAGGTGTGGTAGATTTTATTTAAGGAAATGTTTATGGTGTAGCACGAACCTTCATAATGTGCAAATATTATTTTTTTACAAATAGGAAGTTATATGTAATTTTAAAGTGCTTGTACTGCAGTCAACAAAGAATACTCATTCGAAGTTTCTCGCTTCTTTAGGTGACAACATCAATTCAAATATATTGTTCTTATACACCTCAGATGGCACCTCCATTTTCTTTTCAACCCACATCTTTTTATACGTTTCCTAAATAAAATTTTTTTCACCCTCAGAAATGTCTTCTGAGTTTTGGAAATAACTGGGAGTGTCTCGCAATCAAAACAGTGTATTCATGGAAGTCGCATATTTAGCGATTTTGACCAAAAATAAGTTTATACAGCCATCACTCCAGTAAAATAGTTCTGAACTACCCCCATAGCCGATGCTATCAGTCGTATGTAGTTCACAGTTGGAACCACCTTTTATCCGTGGTCACGATAAAGATTAGTAAAAAAATAAGACGATTTGCCAACAGACTCCTCGGAATTTATAAATTAAGTTAATCAGTCCACGTCGACGCTCATGTAACCTGATATTTTTGACCCATCATGAACAATAAATCTGCTTACATAAGGAACCAAGAATTGTTGATAAATTGTATACCTCAGTACGGGTATTTTTTTTTTAATAATATATATCTGATTACCAATACCTACACAATTTTCTTGTAAAACCTTTAGTGCCATTCAAAGTCATTTTATCTTGGTAAATATGGATAATGATATCCCACGAAAGAAATAATCCATTTTTTAAATTTGATCTGACTTTAGATGCCTCTTTAAAATCATACTTATGTATATAAAAATAACATCCCTTTTGTCTCTAACTTCAGAAGTTCTTTATTACACATCTCTAATGAAACGATACTTTTGCAGAATGCCAGCATTCTTTAATAGAGTCCATTTCATCGTACGTTACCTCATTTATAGATGTTCCTGACTTTTTTCTCGGAGACAAACTTTCTCACGTTCAGAAATGTTTTTAAATTGTAGATACAAATGGGAGTGATTCCCAGCCAATTTAGAGTACATATGTGGATGTTGCATATTTATTGTTTTCGCCCTTAATTAAGCGGTTTTTATGATCATTCAAGTATAATCGTTTTGAATTATGTTTAACGGGGATACTATTAGTAACAAAAAAATTTCATTTGTTTTTCAGTTCTAACTATAAATCAAGAACAAAAATGACATTTCGTAAAGAAGTATCGAGGTCATCAATAGAGTTCTTTCAGTGATCCTTCAACATGCGCATTTTGTAGCTGTCATACACTACAAGTATATGTCTACGGCGATTAGGAATATAGTTATATTTTATTTTAGGTGTCAAAAGCTCATCAGTGTTCTTTCTCACGAGGCATCACAGTTTTGACATTTTACCCAAGGAAATGTTTATGTAACACAAACGATCATAATGTGCAAATATTTTTTTTTAATTCAGGAGGATAGATGTAATTTTAAAGTGCACCTGCAGACAACAAAAAATACTCATTCGACGTATCTTTTTTTTTTTTTTTTTTTTTTTTTGTGACCACATCAATTCATATACATTGTTCTTATACACCTCCGATGCCAGTTCCATTTACGTGTCAATCGATATCTTTTATTTGTTTGCCAATGTGATTGTTTCACCCTCAGAAATGCATTCTGCGTTTTCGAGTTTATAGTGCCTAGCATTCAGATTTGAGTACATTTTAGGATATGGGATATTTAGCGATTTTGCCCAAAATAAGGTTTACACAGCCATCATTCCAGTAAAACTGCTCTGAACTACCTCGATAGCGGTTAGAACTACCTTTTATCCGTGGTCATAAGTATTAAAAAAAATACTCATAGGAAATTATAAATTAAAAGGTGGAATGAAGAGATGAGAAAGACTGAGGCACAAAAGATCCATTCATTGTATAGTGGAAGAAGTTGAGAGGAAAAGAGAGAGTTATATGTAGAAAGAAAGAGGTGAAAAGATTAGAGTAAAAAGAATGCGGATGAGGAATTTGGATGTGGAAGTGTAGAGGGACTGTAAGAAAATGTTCTGGAAAGAGGTGAAAAGAGTAAGACAGAGTGGAAGTGAATTTAACAGGGGAGTGAAAGATAAATGTGGTAGATTACTAGTGGAGAAAGAAGAAAAAGTGAGCAGATGGGGAGAACACTTTAAGGAATTGTTGAACATAGAGGATGGAAAGCTTGGGAATGATTGGGAGGAGGAGGGAGGTGAGAGGATAGAAGTTGTGGAAGCAATGAAGGAAGTTTAATTGGGGAAAGCCTCAGGAATTGATGGAGTGTGCGGTGAAATGCTGAAGTATGGAGGAGAGATAGTAGTAGAATGGATGTGGAAAATGTGCAGATTGGCCTGGGAGGAAGGTAGAGTCCAGGAGGATTGGAAATCAGGTATAAGTATTCCCTTGTACACAGGAAAAGGGGAAAAAGATGTGTGTGGTAATCATAGGAAAAGTGTATTGTAGGATACTTATTGACAGACTTAGAGAAAGAACAGAGGAGTTAGTTGGAGAAGAACAGATATTCATTCTTAGATCTTTAGTGGAAAAGTTTCTAGAGAAGGGAAAGAAGTATGCGTCTTTCATGGATTTGGAGAAAGCATATGACAGAGTTAATAGACAAGGTTTGTGGAAAGTATTAAGAATATATGGAATAGATGGGAAGTTGTTGAATGCTGTGTATGTGGATGCTAAGGCTGCAGTGCGTGTGAATGGTGAACTGTGAATTTTTCTCTTTGAAAGTTGGTTTGAAACAGGGATGTGTCATGTCTCCATGGTTGTTCAATCTGTACATGGATGGGGTAATAAAAGAGGTACAAGGTAGGGTAGTGGATGTTGGAGTGGCCCTGGTGAGAGAGGATAGTGTTTGGAAACTCCCTGTACTGTAGTTTGCAGATGATACTGTGTTGTTGAGTGAAGACGAAGGGGAAGCTGCAAGGCTTGGTGGATGAGTTTGAGACAGTAAGAAACGGAATCTAAAGGTGAATGTAGGGAAAAGTGATGGTCTTTGAGAGAGGTGAAGTTAGTGAATGTACAGCGAGGTTGGATGGTGAGGAATTGGAAAATGTGAGTACGTTTAAGTACTTGGGTAGTGTGATGAGTAAGGATGGAGGTTTGGAGGGTGAAGTGCTTGAAAGGGTACAGCAGGGAAGAAAGGTTGCTGGTTCTTTGAAAGCAGTGATAAGAAACAGGGAAGTGAGGATGGAAGTGAAAAAGTTACTACATGACAGAATTGTGATACCAACTCTAACGTACGGAAGTGAAGCTTAGACATTGTTGGAAGGACACAAGTCAAGAGTGAGAGCAGTGGAAATGAGTTATTTAAGAGGAGCCTGTGGAGTCACGTGGACAGGCTGACGAATGAGGATATAAAGGAGTGTTGTGGTGTGGATGTGGATGTGATAGGAAGCGTTATGAGGAACACACTGAGGTGGTTTGGCCATGTGGAGAGGATGGAGGGTGAAAGACTGACGAAGAGAGTGTATGTGAGTGAGGTGGAGGGGGGAAGATGGAGGTGGAGGCCGAGGATGAGATGGAGGGATGGGAGTGGAGAGGTATATGAGAGAGGGGGGTGTGAGTTGGAAGCGGGGTAGTGAAATGGCGGGGGACAGGGCGACTTGGAGGCGATTTGTTTGAGGCCACCCCAAACGGGATTGAGGCGTCTGGCAATAGATAGATAGATAGATTTATTGTGTGTGTGTGTGTGTGTGTGTGTGTGTGTGTGTGTGTGTGTGTGTGTGTGTGTAAAACAGGTGTCTACTACCGCAACATTTAATCACAACAGACTAATTCTGTGTGTGTGTTGTTACCTATTCTTACGTAATTGTATCTTTACAGGAATGAGTCAAGCTCGTAGTCCCGTGTCTTAAACCATATTTATCGTACATATCCTTAAATTTGTGAATTGTTTTGGCACACACTATTTCATTCGCTAGGGCATTCCACTGATCAATTGCTCTGTTTGGGAAACTTAATTTCCTTACGTCTTTATCAAATCTCCTTATGCAGCTTTTTGCAGTGTCCTCTTGCTGATGCTTCCCCATATGTTAGGCAATCATTTGTCTATTTTCTCCTTCCTTGATATGCATTTATATAGCATTATCATGTCACCTCTTTTCCTTCTCTCCTGTAGTGTTGGTAGATTCAGATTATTTAGTCTTTCTTCATAGCTTAGATCCCTTAAGCTTGGTATCCATCTTGTAGTGGCTCTTTGAACTTTTTCAATCTTGTCTATGTGTTTCTTGAGATGATTTCTCCAGACTACTGGTGCATACTCCAGGGTTGGTCTGATGAATGATGTTATTAACCTTCTTAGCATGTCTTCATATTTGCAAGCAGTATATACATCTTCCGTACCTTCTCATTGATGTGGTCAGCCGGAGATAGTCTGTTATTGATAATCACACCTAGGTCCTTCTCTCTTTCTGATGTGTATAGGGTTTTATTTCCTAACGTATAATCCCAATCAGGTCTTTTTCCACTTTTACCAAACTTGATTACATGACACTTGTCCACATTGAATTCCATTTGCCATGTATTGCTCAATTCATGAAGTTTATTTAATTCTTCTTGTAGCTCTTTACAAGAGTCTGTGTTAGTAATTCTCCTTTGTATTTTTGCATCATCTGCAAACATATTTAGATACCTTTCATTTCCACTGTTATTCTCTATCATTTATATACACTAAAAACATGATTGGTGACAGCACTGAGCCCTGTGGTACTCCACTAGTCACTTCTTTCCATGATGAGTAGTTTCCCCTTAGTACTGTTCTCATTTCTCTTTTTATGAGAAAATCTTGCATCCAACAAAACAGTTTGCCTCGAATTCCTCCTTGATATTTTTTACACGGGAAAAATCATCAGAGAAATTACCAATATGCCGGGAATCGAACCCGGGACTCTCAGGTGAGAGCCAGGGGCTTTTCTAAACAATCGAGATACTTCGAAAGAGTATTTTTCACCTGCAGTACAATCAGTTAAAAATCACATCTAGCGTCTGAGTGAATGTAGAAACGAATACTTGCACATTATGAAACTTCATGTTACACCTTAGGTAAAATCTCAAAAATATAAAATCTCGTGAGAAGGAATATTAGTGAGCTCTGGACTCTCATCTAAAAACATATTCGTTAGTAAAAACACTTGCAATACCAAAATAAAATTATATAAATGATTACCATTTATAACTTTATTCCTCTCCCAAATAGTGCACGACAGCTACAAAAATTGCAGACAAGGAACATTGAATGAACTGTATTAAAGTCGTTTGAAGGTTGTTTGGGGTAGTACGTTAGGAAGAGGGTCAATTGCTTTTTTTTTTTTTTTCATTTGCAGTGGTAACTTCAGACAAAAAACAATCAAGTTTTGTTATAGTAAAAGCATCCGCTTAAGATATACTTCAAAACTATTATACTTGAGTCATGCTAAGAACCGCAAAACTCAGAGAGAAAACACCAAAAATGCAACCTCCACAATTATACACTACATTAGCTGGGAAATATCCCCAATTTTATTTGAAAATCAGAAAACATATCTGAGGGTGAAAAAAAATCCAATTCGAAAAAAAAAAAGGAAAAATGCTAAATGAGGTATTACATAAGATGAAATCAACTCACATGTAAAGAAGTCCTGTTTTAAAGTGGGTTCTTGAGTCTCCCAATCAAATTTTAAAAAATGAAATATTTTTCCAGTATGACGGTGTGGTATCATTAAGCATATTTTCCATGGTAAAATCACTAAGAAATGCAATAAATAGTTTAGTACAAATCTGTTTAGCTATCGATTATCATCATCCAATCCTATATTGCCCCATCAAGACAGTAGGAGCCGGAACGATGCAAGATTGTCCCGACATTTAAGATGAGTGATCAGTTTCATTCATCCCTGAGTGGCATTACGTGAGCAATAAATCCCAACCATCCCTTGGATATAAACCTTCACCAGCCCAATCCGATTGGTTATATGGTTACCACTCAGTGTAGTAAATGGTTTCCTGGTGTACAGGAAACCATTTGTCTTGTCACTCAGTGTAGAGTCACCGACAGGCAGAAGCACGAGGAAAGAGTGAAGGAAAGAGACAGAAGAGGATGGATAGAAGGAAAGAACGATGGAAAGGGAAAGGACATACACTCGAGAGCAGCACTACATCGAGTGAGTGGATGGCGAGCACTCCCACCTAACACAAATCGATTATCATATATTATTAGGAAAAGGTAAATACATAGCCGTACTGAGAAATCCAATTTATAAGGATTACTTGGTTCCTCATATACGCAGTTCTATTGTTCATAATGGGTCTAGCAAAAATCAGACTGCAGGAGCGCCGACTGGAACTGTTGTGTCTGCCGTGTAGAGATTAACTGAATTTTTAATTTCCGATGTCATTTTTTTTATTTATCAGCCTTTACCTTACGGATGAAAGGTAGTGCCAGTTGTGAACTAGTTACGGCTGATAGCATCCACTTTGGGGCTACATCAAAACTATGTGTATAGTTTGGGGGTACTTTCAAAACTAGTTTACGGGAGTGATTGCTGTATTATTCTTTGACAAAATAGCTAAATATGCAACTTCTGCAGAAGTCCTCAAAACTATTTGCAAACCACTCCCAATTATATAAAAAAAAAATTAAGGAGAATTGTTCTGAGGTGTTAAAGAACAGTAAGTTTGAATTCATGTTGGGTTACCGAAACATGCGAGAAATATAGAATGAATACTCTCTTTTATCTGCAATAGAAGAACTTTAAAATTAAATCAAGCTTCGTGTCAACGTGAAAAAACAAAAAAAACGAATTTTTGCACATTGTGAACGTCCGTGTTACACAATAAGCCATGTTTCTCTAGGTAAAATCTTTCAGGAATGTAAAACGTCGTGAGAAGCAACATTAAGGAGCTCTAGACTCTCACCTAAAAACTTGTAGAGAAAGTACGAACATCATGCCATTACCGAGATATATAATCAATTGCCATTTATAAATTTCTTATATACATACACATGTAGTGCATAACAGCTGAGAAGTGCAGGTTGAAGGAACAATGAACTGTATGTCGTCAAGAGACTATATGGATTTTTACGTTATGAAGATATTTATTTGTGAGTTTGTTCATTTATGAGAAAAAGGTCGTTTTTTTCACGGCAAATGAATCCATGTTAGGAATACTTCAAAAATATTATACTTGAGTAATCCTACAGACCGTATAATTGAAGGCGAAAACACCGAAAATGAAAATTCCACGATTGTCCTATAAATTAGCTGAGAAACACATCCAGATGCAAAAAAATTTTTTTAAAAAATTTGTGGCTGAAAAAATCCACATGGAGGTGGGGGCGCTCACCATCCCTTCACTCGTTGTAGTGCTGACCTAGGGTGTCTGGCATTTCCTCTCCATCCTTCTTTCCTTCCATTCTCTTCTGTCTTTCTTTCCTTCCTTCTTTGCTTGTCCTCCTGCCTACGGGTGACTTTACACTCCCTCTTCTGTCTTTCCTTCATTCTTTTCACTTCCTTCAGCCTGTGGGTGACACTACGCTGGGTGGTAACCATATAACCAAATTTTGGCGCCTGGTGGTTTAGTGGGTAATTATTGCGCTCCAATTGGATTGAGCCGGTGAGGGTTTATATCCAAGGGTGGTTGGGGCTGATTGCTCACGTAATGTCACTCAGGAATGACTCGGGCTGGTAACTTTCATCTTAAATGTCGGGGCCAACTGCCTAGCCCCGGGCTCCTACGCATCTCATGGGGAAATGTAGGATTGGATGATGGATGGATGGATAAAAAAAAATCAGCAACAAGGTTAAATGAGGTAACACGTAGGATAAAATCGATTCACAGGTAAAGATGGCTGCTATTTGAGTTAAAGCCCAAAGAATTTTGATCATAGACGTGAAAACAACTTGGAATTATACAGATGAAAGATATTATTTTTCTCCTTATAATCAGGCCTTCTGTTGAGAACTTTAAAAATGGAATATTTTCCCAGTATGACCGTTCGTGTGATATCCTTATCTATATTTACAAACCTAAAATCACTTCGAAAGAATAAATCGTTTACAAGAATATTGCTTAGGAATCGATTATCATATATATAGTATTCAGAAAAAGTAGACACATAGCCGTACCAAGAAATTCAATTCATAAACATTACTTGATTCTTCATATACGCAGTTCTGCTGTCCATAATGGGTCTAAGAAAAATCACGTTGCAGAAACGTCGAATGAACTGTTTTGCCTACCGTGTTAAGATTAAATAGATTTTTATTTTCCGATATTTTTTTTTTTTTTAATTCATAATAGCAATGACTTCATGTAAAAAAGGTAGTCCCAATTGTGAACTAGTTACGGCTGATCCCATTTGGGAGTACTTTCAAAACTATTTTACTGAAGTGATTGCTGTATTATCTTATTTTTGGACAAAACAGCTGAATATGCAACTTCCGCAGATGTACTTAAAACTGATTACGAAACACTCCCAACTATATCCAAAACACAGAACATTTTCACAAGTAAGGAGAGTTGGCATCTGAGGTGTTTAAGAGCAGTAAGTTTGAATTCATGTGGGGGTTACCGAAACATGCGAGAAAGTTCGAATGAAAACTCTTTTATTTGCAATAGAAGCACTTTGACATTATATCTAGCGTCGTGGCTGAATGTGAGAAAAAGAAAAATGAATATTTGCACATTATGAAGGTCCGTGTTACACAATTAGCTACGTTTCCCAAGGTAAAATCTTTCATGAATGTAAAACTCGTTTGAAGGAATATTAACGAGCTCTGGACTCTCACCTAAAAATTTGTAGAGTATAAACATCATGCCAATACCGAGATATATAATTAACTGCCATATAACTTTATTCCTTACATACATACACATGTAGTGCATGACAGCTAAGAGAAATGCAGGTTGAAGGAACACAATGAACTGTATGTCGTTAAGAGATTGTGTGGATTTTTACATTATGAAGAGGTTTAGTTGACATTTCATTTATAGCGGTAACCAGATAAGAAAAATGTCAAGCTGTTTTTTCACGGTAAAATGAAACGCGTTAGGAATACTTCAAAAATATTATACTTGAGCGATCCTAAAGACCGTATATTGAAGGCGAAAACACCGAAAATGAAAATTCCACAGTTGTCCTATAAATTACCTGCGAAACACTTCCAGTTATCTAAAAATCAGAAAACATGTCTGAGGGTGCAAAAAGTCCACCTGGGAAAAAAAATCAGAGGGCAAAATAAGGTAACACGTAGGATGAAATCGATTCACATGTAAAGAAGGGTGACATTTATTGGGTTAAGGCTCAAAGAGTTTTATTTCATCAGAGACGTGTAAACAAGTTTTATATTTAGAGATAAAGCGTATATTATTTTTCTGTTTATAAGCAGGGCTTTAAAGCGGCATCTTTAGACACGTGATCAAATTTAATAAATATACTATTTTCCCAGTTTCGTGTGATATCATTGTCCATATTTACCCGCCTAAAATCATCTCCGAAAGGCAATAAATCGTTTACAAGAAATTTTTTTAAATATCGACTTTGAGATATACATAGCCTGAGATAATCAACATAAAAACATTACTTGGTTCCTCATGTACGCAGTTCTGTTGTTCATAATGTGTCTAAGAAAATAATGTCAGATTTAACGGATAAAAGGTAATTCCAATCGTGCACTAGTTACGGCCAATAACATCCACATTGGGGATAATTCAAAGGTGTTATACTGGAGTGAATGTTTTATAAACTTATTTTTGGTCGTAATCGCTAATTATGCAGATTGCACAAATGTCCTGAAAATTGAATGCGAAACAATTATTTCCAAAGCACAAAACACATTTCTGAGGGTGAAAAAAATCACATTTTGGAAAATATAACTAGTCGATTCAGAAGTAAAGGTAGTTGGCATCTGGTGTTTAAAATGTTTGAATTAATGTACGGGTCACCTAAACAAGTGTGAAACGTCGAATATTTTTTTTTTTTTTAATCTGCAGTCGAAGCAGATTAAGGTTAGATCTAGCTTTATGACAATTAAAAAAAAAAATATTTGTACATTATGTATGTTCATGTTATACCATAAGCCATATAAAAAATAAATAAAATTCGTGATAAGGAATATTAATGATGTCTAGATTCTCACCTATAAATTTATACAAGAAATTATAAACGCTACAGATATACCGAGATATTTGATTTACTATTTATAACTTTACTCATAATCTCCATAGATATATAGTAGTTGAAGGAACACCGAATGAACCTTATTAATTTCGTCTGGTAAGATTTTGTAGTTTTACGTAAGTGGGTCATTTGAGACGTTTTTCATTTGTAGTTGTAACCAGATAAAAAATGGTCAAGTTTTTCATTACTGTAAAAGCATCCGCTTTAGAAATACTTTAAAACTATTATATTTGAATGATTCTAAAACTCACATAAATGAGAGTGAAAACACCAAAAATGAAACTTCTACAAGTGCACTCAAATTTGCTTTCAAACACTCCCAATCTTATTTAAAATACACAAATATCTGGGGGTGCAAAAAAAAAAAAATCTGTAACAAGGCTTCATGAAGTAACGTGACGAATGAAATCGATTGACAGGTTAAACAAGGCTGGCATTTGAGTGGTTAAAGCCCTAAGGGTTTCTTCTGATGATAGACGTGTAAACAATTTCGAAATTTAGAAATAAATTATTTTTATCATTATATGCAGGGCTTTAAAGTGGCATATTGAGCCTTCTGATCAAATGTATATTTTCCCAGTATGACGACTCGTATGATTATCCTTATTTACAAAGGCTAAAACACTCCGAAAGGCAAATCGTTTACAAGAAAATTGTTTAGGTATAGATTATCAGATATATATTATTAGGCAAAAGTAAATGTATAGCCGTACCGAGATATTCAATTTTTAAACATTACTTGGTTCCTCATATACATAGTTCTACTGCTGATGATGGGTCTAAGAAAAATAAGGTTCCAGGAGAGTCGACTTAAACTGTTGTGTCCGCGGTGTAAAGATTAACTGGATTTTTAATTTCCGATCTGTTTCTTTCATTTCATTTTAGAGGTGACCACGGATTAAAGGTAGAACCAATTGTGAACTAGATACAGCTGATGGCATCCACTTTCTGGATAATTCAAAACTATTTTGCTGGAGTTATTTCTGTATAGTTAGTTTTGGTCGAAATTGCTAAATATGCAACTTCCGCTAATGTACTCAAATTTGATTACGAAAAACTCCCAATTTTCCAAAACACAGAACACTGTGAGAGATCACATTTATGAAATATAAAACAAGAAGCCGATCGAGAAGTAGAGTTGGCATCTGAAGTGTTAAGAAAAATAAGTTTGAATTTATGTGGGGTTCAACTAAACGAGCAAGAAACTTTGAATGAGTATTCTTTTTTAGCCCCAGTAAAAGCAGTTTAAAATTAAATCTCGCTTTCTAACTGAATGTAAAAAAAAAAAAAACATTTGTCCATTGTTACGGAACAGAGAAAGATAATGTACACCTTAAGTGAGAATACTAAAAATCACTACTGTCCCGTAAAGTTCCCGGTTCAAAACAAAAGAGTTAGGTAAAATTACAAGTTAAAGTTTAATGCTCAAACTAACAACAAAACATTCAGGACTCATAAGGATAATGTAATATCAAAAAAGGTTAAATATATGGTTAACTGCAATAGCCTCTATTAACACGAAATTAGCAAGAGTAAATTTATCTAAGTCAGCCCTGATAAAATGAAAATACTAGATAATACTCAGTGAACGCAAGATATATTATTACAGATACAAAATATTAGTAATGATGGCTGACAATAAGAACCTTACATGAATTACAAAAACCTCACTAGGCCTAAGAATTAACACCTTATGCTATACAGTACAAGAAAAAATGCAATAACACTTATACTCAAGTTACACAGCTGCTAGATGGTTGGACACTTCCTGATCACTCACAATGATAACTGTACAGGGGAGGACAGAGATGTGAACAAAATGAGGAGTAGATCTAAGTGGAAATAATGCAGAGACTGAGCTCATTATATAGGGGCCGGCAGAGCTTGATACAACTTGTAAGAAGGACGCGCAAATGAACCCATGGGGACAAAGAGTTGACAATCCTGCTCTGAACAACAGAAAGAACGACTTACTCTACTATAAGGGAGGACGGGGGAGTGAGGTAGAACACGCTCGTACTGTTCACTAATTCATGAAGCAGGATCAGAACCCATCACGTTTCGAACTACTGTATCACGTTTGGAGTAAAGTGTGGGTGAAAAAGACTGAGGCGATACTCTCGAATGTAAGGAGCCAAAAGGTTACAGGAATAGACAGGAAATGGAGAAGAGTGCAGTTCTTTACGTAGATCTGCGCCGTGGTTAAGGTAGACAGGGTGCAGAGAGAGGGGGGGGGTGGAAATGAAGGGGCATGGGGGGGTTGAGAGGTAGGGTGGGGAGGGACACGGGGTGGGTACGAGCGAGAGCAGGTTTTATCACTCTACAACATTCTTCTGTCGTCTTTTGCTCATTTTTATGCTAATCAGATATAAAGACTATTGCTTTCTGGGCGATTTATAGCACTAACTCTTACAAACACGTCTTTAAAGCGTATAAAAGCCTGTGTGGCAACTAGTTCCTATACACTGTTGCCAGACAAAACAACCACATCACACGAGCAGGCTTGCAGCGAATTTGTGCTGACGACTGTACATGGGTGTCTGAGTGTGAATGAACTATGTAGGGTTGAGTCATCTGTATTTGAGTGGATGGGATTGTGGGTGATAGATAAGAGATCATTAATATGAACCAGGAACAAGGTTGGCGACAGAACGAATCCCTGAGGCACGCAGGCGTTGATTGAGTGAAATTGGAATATACATCATCTACTTTTACTCTTATTTTCCTTTCACTGAGATAGGAACTCAAAGGAACAAAAGACGGGAGTTTGGACAGCAGGGAACGGTGCCATACTCTATCGAAAGCTTTAGAAATATCAAGGGCTACTGCATGAGTTTCTTCATGTAGGTCAATTGATCGATGGATGGTATGAGTTAGAATGTCAATGGTGGATCTTTCTTGGCGAAAACCATATTGTCTATCACTAATTAAGTTGGTGGATTCAAGATGTTTAACAATGTGCTTATTAATTAAAGTTTCAAATACCTTACCAAGGGAAGATGTGACAGCTGTTGGTCTGTAATCAGAGGGGTCAGAGGAACTTCCTTTCTTCGGAATAGGGTGGATATTGGCTTCTTTCCATGAATTTGGGAATGAGAATGTCCGTGTGATTAGTCTGAATAATTTAGCTAGAACAGAGGCAAGTTCTGGGGAACACTTTCAAAACAATTGGCGGAATTCCATCAAGACCTGGAGCTTTATTGGTAGGTAAATTGTCTGATGGATTTTACGTATCTTGTCTGTATTTTAAGTGGAACAATTTCGGGGGAGTCAAGTTCTAGTACTGGGATATTCTGACTGGCATCCTCTAAGGTAGAATTTCTGGCAAATGTACTGGCAAAAATATCTGTTTTCCCACATGGGTAATTTGTAATGGTGCCATCTGAAGATTTTAGTGGGGGAATGGAAGATGACTTGTTAAGGTTATTATTGAAAGCATTAAGAGTTGACCAGAATATTCTATTGTCATTAGGGTTGTTAAGTAATTTTGATGCTTTTGAAGAAAGTTTGATTTAGATAGATTTAATACAGCTTTTGCATGATTTCTAACAATTTTAAAATGGGAGAGTGATTTAGATGCTTTTGATTTTAAGTAAGAGTTATATGCTAATGATTTTTGGGCTGTTGCTCTGGCACAGTTGACATCAATCCATTTTGGAGAGTGCGATCTTTTACTGAACTGTTGACTTGGTATGAATAAATCCATACCAAATTTGGGTGGGACTGGATAGAATTGGGACCGGTAGAGAAGAAAGATTGCCATGGAATGTCAGCAAGATAATTTCTAAATCCATCCCTACAGTTAAAAAAAAAAAAAATGTCAAGTTGCTTTATCATGGCAAAAGCATCAGCATTAGGTATCCAAAACAATTAAACCTGAGTGATCATAAAAACCGCATAATTGTGGGCGAAAACGCCAAAAATACAACTTCGTTAATTGTACTATAAATTAGTGGGGAAACTCCAAGTTGTATCTAAAAATAAGAAAAAACAGGTGAAAAAAGGCCACTTGGAAAAAAAAATTGGTAACAACGCTAAATCAGGTAATTCGTAGGATGATATCGATTCACAGGTAAAGAAGGGGTTAAAGCCTAAAGAGTTTTGTCTGATCGGAGACGAGAAAGCAACTAGGAAAATTAGATATAATGGGTATCATTTTTATCTTCATAAGACCTTTAACCCGCGCCGTCCCGAGGACGTACTTCCACGTCCTCACGTTTTGTCACAGCCAGTCCCGAGGACGTACTTCAACGTCCTGCAATTGCAAGGTTCATAATTTCCACAATTTTCAAAATTCATGGGAGATTTTCGTTTCGGCTGGGTACCCAAGCCTCCCCTACCTGCCGCCAGGCGGGCAGCGTCCTAGACCCCGCGTGACCCGCGCTCGCCCTTGTCTTGGTCACTCACCTGCCAGCAGTGACCCAGGTCAGACATGGCGCGGAAAGGTCTCTCAGATGAGCAAATTGCATCCGTCCTGGAAGCCTTCACTGGAGACAGTGATTCTCCACTCGATGATGATGTGGTGGATCGCGATTACGTCCAGCCAGAGGAAGAAATAAGTAGCAGTGATGAGGAGGTCCCTTCGCCCCGAAAAACGCGGTATGTGACATACCGTAAGGCAAGGGAAGGCC